>NC_045956.1:75636555-75947805 GCF_010909765.2 Amblyraja radiata
TACAGAACAGTGATTCGCTCACCACTTCCAACGGTAGAATACATTATTGGTAGGAAAAGTTAAGATCTAATTTTATTATGCATTTTCTTACTAACTATATTTTATTTTTATTTTTTAAATTATTATTATTTTTTAAATTTAAGACTGTAATTTAAAAAAAAAAAATTTTGTTGCTACATTTGGTTTATTCAATAAAATTGGTTCAGTCACACTGGTTCAGGAACCCCAACAGTTTTGAACATATTGCATATGAGAGGATGAATTCAATGCATGTGAACAGAGCACCCAGAATAATTTGCATGTGACCCTTTCCACCATAAATCTCAAATTGTGGAGTACAGAGGCAAACTATATTTTAAATCGTAATCTTCCGGTTGTGATTAATGAGCAGAAGTCATTGAACAAGAAAAAATTATACTGCTGCGCTGAAGTGGAAGAGAAGGCTTTCAAGGAATATCAAGATGCTCTTTATTAAACTTTCTGCGTAACGCGACTTTCTTTCATAAATGCGGCACGTATTTCATATTGATGCAGTTTGGATTAGAGTGCTCAACTCCAAATGTTTTACACAGCTTTTCATTTGAAAAATCAACCCACCTGCTCACATCTAGTTAAGGCATTTTTATGTACTTTCTTCAATATAAATTAAACATTAAAAAATAACATGATTTTTTGGGGCTAATTAACAGATGTTTACAGAGGTAGATTTGGAATAACAAAAATGATCGCAGCTCGGTCATTGACAGCATTTCACAGAATTAACAAAGCCAAATCAGCTGGAAGATACGGAATTTCTATGAACAATTTTATTAAATCTGAATGTGTAAAGGATGTTTGTATGTTATTAAAGGAAGTCGGGTCCCGCAATATCCACAGGGAGATGTAGGTAACAAGTTTCAGGTCATAAAACTACCAAGCCCTGAAACCACCAAGTTTGAGAGGGCAAATAAAATGTAAATGTTGTTTTTTTAAATATCTATATTTTTCTAGGTGATTTGCAAGAAATGATTTACAAGAATGCTACAATGACATAGTTATCGATCGTTATTATCAGGATATGAAGATACTGGACATGAACGTATAGAGACTCGTCACTCTAATTTGTCAAAACTCTTTCTCAACCAATGTCGGGTTGACGTACGGGTTCATTTTATGAAATTTGCCCATTTGATAATTGTTGAAAAGGTATCTGTCTAAAATAATAAAGATGAGCTTAAAGGAACATCTTCAAGGCACAGAGGTTGGTGAAGTTACATGCATTTCACATTGATGCAGTTGGGGTAAAGTGCTGAAATCCAAACGGATAGAATTTCAGTGTGCAGGAAGGAACTGCACACACTGGTTTAAACCGAAGATAGACACAAAAAAACTGGAGTGACTCCTTCTCTCCAGAGATGCTGCCTGGCCCACTGAGTTACTCCAGCTTTTTGTGTCTATCTTCGATAGAATTTCAGAACAGCATGCCTGGAGAGTTCAAGGATGGTGGAAAGATAAGAAGAAACATGGAGGAAGGTTTCTGCAGCAGTTGAGCCTGAGGTTGGGGCAGAGAAAAGGCTCTTGCAGCTGCAGATTCAATTCCAGTAACAAATATTAATTTCCTGAACAATTTATAAATATATTTTGAAATTGGTCTGAAAGATTATACACAAGTTTAAAAATTGCAGTGTTATAATGGGCAGGCATTGGACTCTGGCCCTTGCTCAGCAAAAATGTATCCCACTGATGAAAATCATGTCATTATGTTTTCTTTTCCCTTTCATAAGTATGTGCCTGATTTTATATTTTTCTGATGATGCTTAATAAACATTTTCTCAAGCATTTGACTGAAGTTCAATAAATGACATTTCTTTATTTTACAAAAGATCTTTGAATTTTTTCATTACAGATGTTTTTTCCTGGTAAAATTAGGCAATTAGAAAACTGATTTTGAAATCAAGCCCTGGTGAGTTGTCCAAACAACTGATCATTACCTCTACAATCGTGTGACAAAACAACCAATTGTAAATCTGAGAGGTCAGCATATGCAGAAGTTCTACTTCTTGTGCAACATTTTATCTCAAAAGGAATTTCATTTCTGAAGTGGCCAAGAGGTTGCGGCAATGAGCAGGTGAAGCAGAGATGTTGGAGAGTGAGGGGGAGGTGGGCTGTGTTGGTGGCGTAAAATGAAACATCACTTTGGCACCCTGTAGACATTGGGAAGCTCTGCAATTATTTAAGTCAGCACTATGAGACTCTCAAGGTCCATCAAATGAAATGCACAAAACCCTTGCCTCATCCAAAGGAGAAAGCATTCAGGGATGTATATCCTGTGATAATGCATGAATACAAGACAGAAACAGCAGCAGGAATAGCCCATCCAGTCACTTGAGAATGTTCTTTGCGTCGAGACCCTTCTTCAGACTGGGTCTCAACCCGAACTGTTATCCATTCCTTCTCCTCAGAGATGCTGCCTGTCCTGCTCCAGCATTTTGTTAAGGTAAAGACAAAAATGCTGGAGCAACTCAGCAGGTGAGGCAGCATCTATGGAACGAAGGCAAGAGGCAACGTTTCGGGTCAAGACCCTTCTTCAGATTCATTTTGGCATTTCATTTCTATCTTTGATGTAAACCAACATCTGCAGTTCTTTCCTGAACCGTGTAAACATTGATTCCCCTGATTGAACATCTGTCCATCCCAGCCACGACCATTTCCAATGATTCAGCCTCCACACATCTCTCAGCCGTAGAAAATTCCAAATGTACTCAACCCTTTAAGAAAAGAAAAACCTCCTTCATCTCCTTCTTAATCTGAGTTACGCACCCCAGTTTTGGAATTCCCCCTAAGGTGAACATCATCTCTGCATTTAACTATTAACCTCCTCATAAAACATAGAACAGTGTGGCACTGGGTCATTTTGCCCACCATAGCTCCACCCACCTGAATTAATCTCATCTGCCTGCATTTGGTCCATGTTCCTCTATTCACTGCCTGTTCACCTTCCTGTCTAAATACCTCTTCAATGCTGCAATCATAACTGCTTCCATGATCTTTCCTGGCAGAATATTACAGATACCTACAAATCTCTGTAAAAAATCTTACTTTGCACATCGCCACGAAATTTCCCCCCTCTCACCTTAAACTTAACATTTCCACTTTGGGGAAAAACTCTGACTTTCTACCTATTCCTCACAATTTTATGCACTTCTATCAGGTCACTGCTCAGACTCCAGACTTTCCATGGAGGTAATATTCTCTGATCCAAGCAACCTTCTGGTGTACCTCTTCTGCACACTCTCCAAAGCCTCCACATCCTGTCTGCAGTGGTACAACTGGAACTGCATGCTATAATTCTGTATGTGGCCTAACCAATTTTTTGTATTGCTGCATCATGACTTACCAACTTCTATACTCAATGCCCTGATCAATAAAGTACTCATTAAATACTTCTCCCATGCACATTGTCCCTTCCCGTTCCCTAGCTACCCCTCTTGTTCCTAATATATGTTTGAAATACGCTGGGACTCTCTTCAATCCTACTTGCCAAGACATTTCATGGCCCCTTTTAGTCTTCCTAATTCCATGCTTAAGGTCTTTCCCGTTTCTTTAATATTCCTCGAGGGCCTTGTCCAATTTCAGCATCCTAAAACTTGCATGTGCTTCCTTGTTCTTTTTGACTAAACTAGCAATATCTCTAGTTGTCCATAGTTCCCAAACCTGTCCATCCTTATCATTCATTCAAGTTCCTGAGTGCTTATTTGTCATATGGACTAGATATGAATGTGAACATTGACATTGATATTTGCTGGAGCTATACATGCACCTTAAATGCAACAGCATTAATCCCCTAACAGAAAGAGCAGATGAGACGGAATCATTACACATATACAAGGTATTAGATCAAGTTCAAATGGTTAAAGAGATCAAGAGATATGGAGACAAAGCAGGAACTGGTTGTTTGGCCACACATGGCGACTGAGTGGCGGGTTGGGCTTGGAGCCCAGAATGATTTTCATTCTGCGGATGTGGGTGTGATGGAGGCAGGTGATGTGGTGCACTTTGCAATGCCTATAATGGAGAAAGTTTTGTGAGATTACACACTAAGGACAGATGTGTAAAGAGTAGCTCTGCCATCTATAGCTGCCATGAACACGATGGGCTGAATGGTTTTCTTCTACGCTGTGACCATTCTACCATGGACTCCCCAGCCAGGGGAATTATTCTTTCTGTAGACACAAGGAACTGCAGATGCTAGTTGGCAAAAAAAAAAGACACAAGTGCTGGAGTAAGTCAACGGTTCAGTCAGCACCTGTGGCAAACATGGATAGGTGACGTTTCGAGTCGGGACTCTTCTTCAGATTCTGCAGAAGAGTTCACACCCGAAACATCGCCTCTCCATGTTTTCAACAGATGCTGCCTGACCTGCTGAGTTACTCCAACACTTTGAATGATTCTTCCTCTTGAGCTCTGCAACAAAGGCCAACACAACTTTAGCATCCCTTTTCACTTGCTACCACTGCATGTTGGCATTCTGAGACCAGTGTACAAAACTAACTCTCTTCTCAATAACTCGTCTGTCATAAAAAAAACTCTGCTCTTGTGCAGCAAGGAGACTAACAACATTTTTCATGAGCCACACAGCTTCCTAAATGCTGAAGTGAGATGAAAGAAACTTCTAGGGTTGAACAGCTGTTGTAAAGTTATGAGGAAAACCTAAAACGGATGGGGTGAGGGTGTTGATGACGAGGGTTCAATGCAAGAAATGACATGAGATGAAGAGAGACAGGAATTAAAAAGACCGCCTTGCATTGGCCGGGAATCGAACCCGGGCCTCCCGCGTGGCAGGCGAGAATTCTACCACTGAACCACCAATGCAACAGGATAGAAACTACTCATTGCCTCCTTATTCAACAATTGCATTCACGAGTAAGGTGATTTCTTTCAAGAAAACAAGTTGCTGGAAAGCAACTCAGCCAGCACCTGTAAAGGGAACTGGACAGTAGATATTTCAGGTCAGGATCTTTTATCTGCACTGATTACATGCTTTATGCCAGAACCAACAAGAACTGCTACCATTCACTTGACCTTTACAGCCTGCTCTGCCATTTAGCAAAATTGTGGCTCATCGTTGTCTGCAGTTACGTTTCTTGCACTATCCTCCTATCCCTGCAACATGTCAGAGGAGTGGACGGAGTAAATAACAAGAACGATTCCCTATGAAGGAGGTATTCAAGATCAGAGGGCATAGGTTTGTTTCACTCAGAGGGTGGTTGCAATCTGGACGCACTGCCTGAGAAAGTATTGGAGGCAAAGCATCTCTCAACAGTTAAGAGAAACCTGAACTTGAATCCCCCAGACATTGATGGCTACGGCCACGTGATAGTAAATGGAATTAGCAGATAGGTTCTTGATGGTCGGCATGAAGATGTTGGGTTGCAGGACGTGTCTCTGTGCTGTGTGACTCGATAACCCGCCGACTCTGTGACTGAAATCCTCTCATAACGAACGCCAACTCACTGACCTCTAACATTTGCAGTTTCAGTCATATTCAGTGAGGGGTTTGCAGCAAAAAAGAAAGCTTTACTCATGAATGCAAATATTGAATAAGGAGGCAGTGAGCAGTTTCTATCCTGTTGCATTGGTGGTTTTCGGGTGGTAGAATTCACGCTTGCCACGGTTCAATGGTAGAATTCTCTTCCTGGTCCAGGAATGCTGAGACCCTGTACAAGAAGGGACAGAGCCGGCTGTACTATTTGAGAAGGCTCAGCTCCTTCCTTCAGCGTCTGCAGTAAAATGCTGCAGATGTTCTACCAATCGGTGGTAGACAGTACCATCTTCGCTGTCGTGTGCTGGGGCAGCAGGGCGAAGGCTGCTGACGCCCATAGGATTGACAAGCTCAACAGGAAGGCTGGCTCCGTCCAGGGGGGGCAGTGGGATTCATGGGAGGTGGTCTTGGAGGGGAGGATGCTCCTCAAACTGTGGAGCATCCTGGACAATACAGCTCACCCCCTCCATGACACACTGGTTAACCTGAGGAGTACCTTCAGCAACAGACTGGTTCCACCAAGATGCAGCATAGAATGCCACAAGAGATCCTTCTTCCCCGTGACAATCAAACTGCACAACAACTCCCCCTTCTGTCGTGGGGTAGACTGACCTTATTTCCCCCCCTTCCCCCTCCCCAAATCTTTGCACATGCCACGCGTCACTTTAATTTCATGTTTCATATATCTTGTGTTTTACGACAGTGTTTTATGGCAGATCGACTTCCCACCTGGGATAAATAAAGTTCTATTGTATCGTATCGTATGATGTGTTGAATGCAGAGGCTGGTGGCAGCGATTTTTTTCTGATGAAGTGAGATGAAAGAAAAGTGTGAGGTTGAGCTGCTGTTTTAAATCTGCAAGAAGCAAACGTAAAACAGATGGGGTGAGGGTGGGGATGAAGAGTGTAAAATGCAAGAAAGGACATGGGATGATTACAGGCAGGAATGAAAAAGAATGTTTTGCATTGGCCGGGAATCGAACCCGGGCCTCCCGCGTGGCAGGCGAGAATTCTACCACTGAACCACCAATGCAACAGGATAGAATCCATTCACTGTCTCCTTGTTCAATATACACATTCACACGTAAGGCCATTTTTTTTAATGAATGAATGAATATATAAATACATTTTATTAGCCAAGTATGTATATATACAAGGAATTTACCTTGGTGCTTTGCTGGCAAGTAACAACACAATATACAGTAGACAATTAAAAATAAAACATTATCATTTAAACATGTGAAGAATGAAAAAAAATGCCAGAGCACTAGGAGGCTACACACTTTTGGCTGTTGAGGCTGGGAAAGCACATCGTGGACCCGCTGACACTCAGCATAGGAGCACCGCAAGGCTGCGTACTCTCCCCTCTCCTCTACTCTCTCTACACCAACGACTGCACCTCCACATACTCCTCTGTCAAGCATCTCAAGTTTGCAGACGACACAACCCTGTCAGGTCCCCACTTTCCCAGCCTCACATGCTGCTTCCTGTCTGTCAGGAAGTTGGTGATCCACTGACAGAGGGGTTTAGGCACAGTCAACTGGGAGAGTTTGGAGTGTAATAGCTCTGGCACCATGGTGTTGAATGCAGAGCTAAAATCCACAAACAAAATCCTTGCATAGGTCCAGTGGCGGTCTAGGTGCCGGAGGATTAAGTGCAGGCCCAGGTTGACTGCGTCCTCCACTGATCTATTGGCCCGGTTTGCAAACTGCAGGGGGTCCAGCAGGGGGTTTGTGATATTTTTCAGGTGGGCCAGCACAAGCCTTTCAAGGGTCTTCATGATTACAGTGCGACAGGCCTGTCGTCATTAAGAACAGTAATTCGTGGCTTTTGGTTACGGGAACAATAGTGGAGGCTTTGAAACAGGCAGGGACAGTACAGGTTTGCAGGGACTGGTTGAAAATGTCTGTGTAGACCGGTGCCAGTTGTTCAGCACAGAGTTTCAGGTCGTCGGTCAACTGACGATTGTCCAAAGAGCGGGGGTGCTTTCCTCTTGTAGCTGGTGATTTCTTGCAAGCCCTTCCAAACTGAAGAAGCATGGCCGTCCGAAGGGGGGGGGGGGTGCGCTGGGTGCGACCGCACCCCCCTTTTTTCCCCCAGAGTAAGAAAAAATCCCCAGAATTTTTTAAAAAAATATCAGAGCACAATCAGCGTTTCCACTTTGTGGGAAATCGCCCGCAATTCTGGCTCCGGCCGCTGGGGGAGAAAGAAATGCGCCCATCCGCGCCTGCGCAGTTGGGGAAGCGACACAAAATGGCGCCGTCTATCCGCGCGAGCGCAGTGGGCCCGGGCGGGATCAATGCCATTTGTGCTTCAGCCATTGAGCTCGATGCCTCGCGTCTACTCCAGGTAAGTAGTGGGGTGGGGGGGGGGGGGTGCGTTGTCTGCCCGCCCACCCGCCCCGGTCCAACGTTTCCATCCGCGGCGTCGGAGCCTCGCTATCGGCCAGGAGACCTTCCTCCCGTCGCCGGGCGGAAGCGGCTTTAACCTCAACAACAGACGCCGCTGGGGCGGGGCCCAAACCATCTTCCGCCCGCGCCATCCCGCTCATCCCCTCCCCCCCCCGTTCATCCCCGCCACCTCCCCCCCCCGCTCATCTCCGCCACCTCCCCCTCGCTCATCCTCGCTCATACACGCCACCCCCGCTCCAACCACCTCTCTCTCCCCCCCCCCCCCTCGCACCTCCCTCCTCTCCCCCTCACCTCCCTCTCTCCACCCCCCAACTCCCTCTCCTCTTCCCCCCTCTCCTCCTCCGCCCCCACTCTCTCTCTTCACCCCCCCCCCTCTCTCTCGTCCCCCAACCTCTCTCCCTCCATCCACCTCTCCCCTCCTCCACATCTCCACCCCCCTCCTCTCATTTCTCCCCCCCCCCTCCTACTCTCCCCCCCTCCACCTCTTTCTCTTCTCACCCTCCTCTCTCCGCCCCTCCTCTCTCTCCCCCCCCTCCCCCCTCCTCTCTCTCCCCCTCCTCTCCCCCCCTCCTCTCTCTCTCTCCCCCACCTCTCTCTCTCTCTCTCCCCCACCTCTCTCTCCCTCCCTCTCCCCCACCCCTCTCTCTTCCACCTCTCTCTCTCTCTTCCCCCTGTTCCTCCCCCCTTCCTGTCCCCCCCCCCCCTGTCCCCACCCTCCCCCCCCCCCCTGTCCCTGTTCCCCCCCCCCTCCCTATCCCCCCCCCCCCCGTCCCTGTACCTCCCCCTCCTCCCCATCTCTCTCTGCCCTCTACCCCCCCTCCCCCTCTAGACACGCCTGTGAGTTGGTGGCTATGCGTCAGTAGATGGGGGCGGTTATGGGGTAATAGGAGCAAATTAATAACATTAATATATTGACAAGGAGGTAGTTAGCGCATGTGCAGAGGGGGCAGTTAGTGTGTTGGGGTGGTTAATGTGTATGACGTCCCCCCTCCCCCGCAACCGCACGTTGGGGGAACAGTCTGCACTTGGTCTAGTTCTCCTTAATTCTACCACAACCATTGAAGAAGCTGCTAAAGCTATTGCCAACTTCTCAGATGCTTAGAAGCTGTACCTCATACAGAATCACTTTAAACCGGGTCCAACATACAAATATTGTGCCTTCTATAAGAATGGATGCTGGCGAAGATTTAACCCTGACTAGTTACGAGCATACCCCTGGCTTGTATATAGCGATCATGTGGATGGCATATTGTGCCTACCTTGTGCCTTGTTTGCGAACAACAGGAAATCACTTGTCGTTAAGTCAAGGTAAGTCAAGTCTACTTGTCACATACACATACAAGATGTGCGGTAAAATGAAAGTGGCAATGCCTGTGGATTGTGCAAAACAACAGAACAGGTGCTCCTGAATGTATATTGCCATTTACCACTACCTCTACCAATGCAAGGACATTCGTTGGCCTTGCCCTGTAAATTAACCCTGGTTCCGCAAATCCTGTCATGCCACCCTCCTTTTTGAAAAGCTTCGTACGGGCCTGAGAAGGGTCATTAGCTGAGAACTTGCTCCTCAACTTCTCAGAGTACCTTTCCTTGGCAGCTCTGATTTCTCTTCTCAGCTTGTACTTGGCCTGCCTGTAGAGGTCTGCATCCCCGCTCCTGTAGGCCTCATCTTTAGACTGGTGGAGCTGTCTGAGTTCTGCTGTAAACCAGGGCTTGTCGTTGTTGAACCTGATCCTAGTGGGAATGCAACTGTCCTCACAAAAGCTGACATATGATGTCACAGTGTCTGTATTTTCATCGAGGCTTGTGGTTGCTTCCCTGAACACATTCCAATCAGTGCAGTCAAAGCAGGATTGTAGGTTCTCAATGCCCTCGCCAGTCCACCTTTTCGTTGTTCTGACCACAGGCTTAGCAGCTTTTAGTTTCTGCCTGTAGGTCGGAATAAGGTGAACTAAACAGTGATCAGAGAGTCCCAGAGTTACACGGGGAACAGAGCGATATGCGTTCCTGATTGTAGCATAACAATGATCGAGTGTTCTCTTCCCTCTGGTGGAGCAGGTAACGTGATGTCTGTATTTTGGAAGCTCTCAGCTGAGGTTAGCCTTGTTAAAATCCCCCAAAACAATGACCATGGACTCCAGGAAGTTGCTCTCTACTCTCATTACCGGGTCAGCGAGTTGCGTTTGCGCCTCACGTACGCAGGCTTGGGGAGTATGTAAACTCCACCAAGAATAAAAGAGGTAAATTCCCTCAGAGAATAAAAGGGTTTGCAATTTATAGGAGAACAGAAGTTAGACAGTACAATGATGTCTCTGGACCAGCCCTGGTTAGTATAGAAGTGTATAAGATGCTGGAAAGACTTAATAAGTCAGGCAGCATCTGCGAAGGAAACTGGACATTAGGCATTTGCACCTCCTCTCACCCCATCTACTGCATTCGGTGCTCATATTATGGCCTCCTTTCACGGCAAGACCAAGTGTAGACCAGGCAACCATTTCACCGCTCGATCCTGGTGGATCTCCCGGTTGTTAACCATTTTAACTCTCCCTCCTATTCCCACACTGACATTTCTGTCCTGAGCCTCCTCCATTGCCAGATTGAGGCGACATACAAAATGTAGGTATAGCACCTCATAGTCTTCTTGGATATCTTACAACCCGATAATATGAATAAATTTTAGGTAACTAACCTATAAACAACCTTCTTAAACATAGAAACATAGAAAGTAGGTGCAGGAGTAGGCCATTTGGCCCTCCAAGCCAGCACCGTCATTCAATATGATCATGGCTGATCATCCAAAATCAGTACCCCGTTCCTGCTTTCTCCCTATATCCATTGATTCCGTTAGTACTAAGAGCAATATCTAACTCTCTTGAAAACATCCAGTGAATTGTCCTCCACTGCCTACTGTCGCATAGAATTCCACAGATTCACAACTCTCTGGGTGAAAAAGTTTTTCCTCATCTCAATCTTAAATGACCTGCCCCTTATTCTTAAACTGTGGCCTCCCTGTTCTGGACTCCCCCAACATCGACAACATTTTTCCTGCATCTAGCCTGACGAATCCCTTAATAATTTTGTTTCTATAAGATGCCCTTTCATCCTTCAAAATTCCAGTGATTATGTCTATTATTTCATCATACGTCAGATATCTTTTCTCCTTTTCTGCCCTGTGTCCCACCTGGTTGCGCCTCCATTTCTCCTTTTCCCCTTCACCTTGTCCCTTTCCCCCTATATTCCTTTCTCTGGCTTCACGCTTCACTCCTATACTCTCCTTGTCTCCTTATCTCAGTTCCTTTTGGTTTTTCATCTCTGGCCTCCAACCATTGCCAAACAAAAACCCCCTCACCTGTATCCACCTATCACTTGCCAGACTTTTTCCCGCCCCCACCTCTGTTCCAGCTTTTTCTCTCCCCCCACCCCCCATCTGAAGAAGGGCCCAAACCTGAAACGTCACCTATCCATGTTCTCCTGAGATGCTGCCTGACCTACTGAGTTACTCCTGCACTTTGTGCCATTTTTTGTAAACCAGCATCTGCAGTTTCTTGTGTCTAAAGTAGACATTTCAGGTCAGGACCCAGTATCTGGACTGCTTTTGTGCTTTATGACAGAACCAACTAGTACAGCTGCTGCTGACTTGAAGTTCAGAGTCAGTTCATCTTCTTCAATTACATGTTCCTACACTACCCCCCTATCCCTTGAACTGTAGACAGGGTAAGCAATAAGAAACGTTCACCATGATCTGGGTATTCAAGACCAGAGGGCATAGGTTAAAGGTGAAGAGTAAAATATTTAGAGAGGAACTGAGGAGGGTTTTTTCACGCAGAGGGTGGTTGCAATCTGGACAAACCGCCTGCAAAATTACTGGAGGCAGAGTCTCGCTCAACATTCAAGGGGAATCTGAACAAACACTCATGAGCCAGCGCTGTTTCCTAAATGCTGAAATGAGATGAAAGAAAACTGATGTTGAGCAGCTGATTTAAAGTTTCAAGATGTAAACGTTAAACAGATGGGGTGAGGGTGGGGGTGAAGAGGTTTAAAAGCAAGAAAGGACATGGGATGACTACAGGCAGGAATTTAAAAGAATGTTTTGCATTGGCCGGGAATCGAACCCGGGCCTCCCGCGTGGCAGGCGAGAATTCTACCACTGAACCACCAATGCAACAGGATGGAAACTGCTCACTACCTCCTTATTCAATAACTGCATTCACAAGGAAGGTTATTTATTTACAGAAACAAACTGCTAGGAAAACATAGCAAGCCAGGCAGCATCTGTAAAGGGAACTGGACATTAGACATTTGCACCTCCTCCCACCTCATCGACTGCATTTGGTGCTCCAAATGTGGTCTCCTTTACATCAGCAAGATCAAGTGTAGCTATGGCGACCATTTCACTGGTCACATCACATTCACCAAGGCCTACTGGATCTCCCGCTTGCTAACTATTTTAACTCCCCTTCCCATTCCAACACTGACCTTTCTATCCTGGGCCTCCTTCATTACCAGAATGAGGCTACACGCAAACTAGAGGAACCGTACATCATATTCCCTTAGAATAGCTTGCAACCTAATGGTATGAATATTGACCTCCTGCTTTAGGTAACTAACATACAAACATCCCCATAAGATCATAAGACAATGTCATAGGAGCAGAATTAGGCTGAATTAGGCAGAATTCAGCCCATCGAGGCTAGTCTGCCATTCAATCATGGCTGTTCTATTTTTCATCCCGTTCCCATTCCCCTGCCTACTCCCCATAACCTTTGACACCCTTCCCCACTTTGTGGTCTCATGTTGCCATTTCCCCCACTGTGCACCACCTGGATGCGCATCCATTTCTCCTTTAACCCTTCACCCTGTCTCCTTCCAGGTAAGTACCATTCTCTGGCTTCGTGTTTCACACCTCTTCTCTCCTTATCTCACTACCTTCTGTCTTTTCACTGCTAGTCTTTGTTAAAAAGAACATTTTGCATTGGCCAGGAATCGAACCCGGACCTCCTGCGTGGCAGGCGAGAATTCTACCACTGAACCACCAATGCAACAGATGAAAGAATTTACTCACTGCCTCCGTATTCAATATTCAACATTCACAACTAAGGCTTTTACTTTATAGACAGCAAACTGCTGGAAAAAACTAGCAAGCCACGCAGCACCTAGAAAGGACAGTAGGCATTTCAGGTCTACGTTTTTTGATCAGAGGGCATAGGTTTTTTTCACTCAGATGGTGGTTGCAATCTGGCCACACTGCCTGAGAAAGTACTGGAGGCAAACATTTAAGAGAAACCTGAATAAACACTTGAATCCCCCATAAGTTGAAGGCCACGGCCACGTGACAGTAAATGGAATTAGTAAAGATAGGTTCTTGATGGTCGGCATGAAGATGTTGGGCTGCAGGACGTGTCTCTGTGCTGTGTGACTCGATATCCCGCCAACCCTATGACTCGGTCCCTACTCCTGAACTGAAATCCTCTCTTAACAAACGCCAACGCACCTTTTGCCTCCCATCCAACTGACTAACCTATATATTGGCTTGAGGCCAGTGCACGAAGACAGCTTGACCTCTGAAGACCAACTGCATTTATTTACCACACCTGCAATAAAATCCAATTTTTGCAGCAAGGTGACTAACTTGACATTTTTCACGTGTTGGTGGCTTGTGATTGTGGACTTTGGAAGGGGTAGGATAGGGACCCAAAATCCCGTTTATATCAACGGTGCAAAGAATCGTGCAAAGGATCAAAAACTTCAAATTCCTGGGCGTGCACATTTCTGAATATCTTTCCTGGTCCCAGCACACTGATGCAATTTTAAAGAAAGCACATTAGTGCCTCTACTTCCTGAGAAGATTACAGAGAGTCGGTATGTCAAGGAGGACTCGAACGTCTACAGATGCACCGTAGAGAGCATGCTGACCGGTTGCATCGTGGCTTGGTCCGGCAACTTGAGCGCCCAGGAGCGGAAAAGAATGCAGAAAGTTGTGACCACTGCCCAGTCCATCACCGGCTTTGACCTCCCCACCACTGAAGGGATCTATCGCAGTCGCTGCCTCAAAAAGGGAAGAAGGTACGGGAGCCTGAAACCTGGTACATCCAGCTTCAGGAACAGCTTCTTCCCCACAGCCATCAGGCTATTAAACACAACATCAAATAAGCTCTGACAATAACAGTCTATTATTATTATTGCACTATATCTGTTTATTTATTGTGTATCTATGGTCTATAGACACACTGAACTTTTATCTTCCGTTTTGTATTATGTTTACATATTCTGTTGTGCTGCAGCAAGTAAGAAATTCATTGTCCTATCTGGGGCACATGACAATAAAACTCTCTAGACTTGACTTGGCTCTTGACTTTTCCTAAATGCTGAAGTGAGGTGAAAGAAAGCTGTGAAGTTGAACAGCTGTCATAATGTGACAAGAGGAAAACACTAAGAAACCAGTCAACAGATGGGGTGAGGGTGGGGATGAAGAGGGTTAAATGCAAGAAAGAACATGGGATGAATACAGGCAGGAATGAAAAGTAATGTTTTGCATTGTCCGGGAATCAAACCCGGGCCTCCCGCGTGGCAGGCGAGAATTCTACCATCAAAGCAACAGGAGAACCACCGATGCAACAGGAGAGCAACTATTCACTGGCTCCTTATTCCATACTTGCGTACAAAAGTAAAGGGCCTGTCCCACTTGGGCGTCATTTGCGCGTAATTTACGCGACATCATTTACGGGTCGCGAAGCACGACGTGCGTGTCATGCCGCGCACGTGATGCGCGTCTGGTGCGTGGTGATGTAGGCAGTGACGCGCGGTCGCGCGCGACGCTCAAGGATTTTGTGATGTACAAAATCTTCGCGCGCCATCTGGGTTATGCGCAAATGACGCCCATGTGGGACAGGCCCTTAAGGACTTTAATTCCCAGAAAATGCACCTCTGATGGGGACGCAAGAAACTGCAGATCTTTGAATCTTGAGTAGAACATAGATGCAGTACTAGATGAGACGTTGTTTCTCAAGCTTGTGCTTGTCCCCATTGTAACAGTGCTGGAGGCAACAGACCGGTGGCTCCGTGTGGGCTGTGAGGGAGAAATGCAGTGGAGGGCAGAGGGAGGCTTCTGCAAAACAATCTCCAAACTACATTTTGTAGTCGAAGTATCTGAATCACCAAGACATAGCAGCCTTGCAGATCAAGAGCGGATTAATCAGATTAGTGTAGATAGGGCTTGAGGGTTGGCATGTATATGGGTAAGTCAAAGGGCCTGTCACTGATCTGTATGATTGTATAACCCTGTGACATGGTCTCCACTCCTGAACTCATATCCTCACTTAACTAAAGCCAACACACCTTTTGCTTCCCTTCCCACCTTGTGTATCTGCAAGGTGGCTTTCCCACACCAGTGTGCAATGACAACCAGATTCCTGTAAAGATCAACAATACCCACTCGCTCACCTTGCATAATGTACTCTGCAGCAAAGTGCCTAACGATATTTTTTATGTGTTGGTGCTGCAATGATGAGGTGAGATGAATGAAAGTTGTGAGATTGAGCTGCTGTTTCAAAGTTGTAGAAGGAAAAGATTAAGCAGATGGGGTGAACGTGGGACAAAGAGGGTTAAAAGCAAAGAAGATGGGATGAACTCAGGCAGGAATTAAAAATAATGTTTTGCATTGGCCATGAATTGAACCCGGGCCTCCACGTGTGGCAGGCGAGAATTCGATCATGGAACCACCAATGCAACAGCATAGAAACTACTCACTTTCTTCTTATTCTATATTTTCTTTGATAAGTAACGCCATTTTTTTTGCAAAAATAAACTGCTGGAAAAACTGAGCAAGCCATGCAGCATCTATGAAGGAAACTGGACATTAGATATTTGCATCTCCTCTTATCTCATCTACTGCATTCAGTGCTCCCAATATGGCTTCCTTACATTGGCGAGACCAAATGTAGACCAAGCAATCTTTCAACGGTCTCTCACGCTACGTCCGTCAAGGCCTACTGGTTCCCCAGTTACTAACCATTTTAACTCCCTTTCCCATTCCAATACCGATCATTCACTCCATTGCCAGAATGAGGCCATACACAAACTGGAGAAACAATACCTCATATTCTGCTTGGGTAGCTTACAATCCAATGGCATGAACGTTGACCTCCTATTTTAGGTAACTAACCTACAAAAAAACTCATAAGACCATAAGACATAGGAACATACTTACGCCATTCAGCTTGTAAATACGGTCGTCTAAAGCTTACCCCCCTAGTCTAGTTCATTGAAAAACACTGACTCAAGCACTGGACCAACTAAATTTTATTTTTAGAAAGAACAGCCAATTCCACTATATGATACCTAAACCACTGCGGGTTCGATCCTTGTCTCTGCCTGGCCAAGCCCTTCGTCTCGTGCAAGCAGACACTGCCCAAAAGGTCACGCAGTCCCAAGCGCCCTTCCAGAAGATCGACACCGATCTAAAATGGGGCTACCTTTCATAGGTCCATGAACCTTGAGGGGCCGAACTACATAGGGGTGGCCCCTTGCAACCCAATCAAACATATTAACTACATCAATACATTATTGACAGTTCCCCAAACCAATTACAGAGCATCTAAAACAATGCTTCTTGCAACAGCTCCTGGAGGGAAGCTAATCAACTGAATAATGCAACATTTACCCTGGAACACAAAACAATTCTGCTGGGGATTAATACTTTGGCCAATCAACAAACAGCAGGGTAACTATCTTGCAACATTATTTACAATTCCTTTGTAGCAATCCAATCATATCAATGCATTTAAGTTTATTTACAGAGTTTTAATACATATTATTAATTAGGGGGAAATGAGGAAAACACCTGGATCTTTCACCATCCTGCATATCAATCTGAGGCTCAGTTCTGCTCCCACCTCTTTATCAATTCAACCTGCAACCTCCCCCCCACCCCCTTCCCCCCACTCTACTAACTTGACATTTTGTATGTGTTGAGGCTCCTTCCTAAAGGCTGAAGTGAGATGAGAGCCGAGGCTGACCAGCTGTCGTAAAGTTACGAGCAAAATACTAAACAGATGGGGTGAGGGTGGGGATGAAGAGGGTTAAATGCAAGATAGAAGATAGGAAGGCAGGAATGGAAAAAAATGTTTTGCATTGGCCGGGAATCGAACCCGGGCCTCCCGCGTGGCAGGCGAGAATTCTACCACTGAACCACCAATGCAATAGATTAAAAACTGTTCACTGCCTCCTTATTCAATATTTGCATTCACAAGTCAGGTTTTTTTTTGTTGCAGAAAATGCTCCTCTGAAGGAGACTCAAGGAACTGCAGATGTTGGAATCTTGAGTAGAACATAAAGTGCACGAGTAAATCAGCATCTCTGGAGGACATGGACAGGCAGCATTTCAGGTCGGGACCCTACTCGAGACTGCAGAAGGGTCCCAATCTGAAACATCATCAATCCATGTTTTTAGTTTAGTTTAGAGATACAGCATGGAAACAAGCCCCTCGGCCCACCGAGTCCACACCGACTAGCAATCCCCGTACATTAACATTATCCCACAAACACTAGGGACAATTTGCATTTATACCTAGCCAATTAACTTACAAACCTGTACGTCTTTGGAGTGTGGGAGGTAACTGAAGATCTCGATGAAAACCCACGCGGTCACGGGGAGAACGTACAAACTCCGTACAGACATGCACCATAGTCAGGAACGAACCCGGGTTTCTGGAACTGTAAGGCAGTAGCTCTAGAGCTAACAGAGACATCTCATCCCCAGAGATGCTGCCTAGCCTTTACAACAGGTGGACAGTGACGCAGCGGTAGAGTTGCTGCCTTACAGCGCCGGAGACCGGGGTTTGATCCCGATTACGGGTGCTGTCTGTACGGAGTTTGTATGTCCTCCCTGTAACCGCGTGGGTTTTCTCTGAGATCTTCGGTTTCCAAAGGCGTACAGGTTTGTAGGTTAATTGACTTGGTATATATTCAAATTACCCCTAGTGTGTGTTGGGTAGGGTTAATGTGCAGGGATCACTGGTCGATGCGGACTATCTCTAAAATGAAAAAATCTGCTGATTTACTCCAGCACTTTGTGTTATAAACCACTTCAGGAACTTCTCAGAGCTCCCCCTCTGTAATTCCTGCTGTTTTACCATGTTCTGAACATGACTCACTATCTTCACCCATGTGGCACTCACCAGGCAGGAATGAAAAAATAATGCTTTGCATTGGCCGGGAATCGAACCCCGGCCTCCCGCGTGGCGAGAAATCGAACCCGGGCCTCAAGGCGAGAATTCTACCACTGAGCCACCAATGCAACAGGATAGAAACTACTCACTGCGAGTAGTTATTCAACATTTGCATTCACACGTAAGGTGATTTTTTTTTTTACAGAATACAATTTGTTGGAGAAACTCAGCAGGCCAGGCAGCAGGAGGAAATTCAGCGGTCAGGGTTTTGTGTCAACATCATTCACCGGCACTGCTTTCATGTTTTTTAACAAAAACAACAAGAACTGTTGCTGCTCGTTTGACCTTTAACTTTAACTGTTAACTCGTTTGACTGCTCTGCTATTTATCAATAGTCTGAAGAAGGGTTTCGGCCCCAAACGTTGCCTATTTCCTTCCCTCCATAGATGCTGCCGCACCCGCTGAGTTTCTCCAGCATTTATGTCTACCTGCTATTTATCAATGTCACCAGGATGTTACTACCATTTGCGGGCTTGAATTATAGGCAGAGGCTGGAAAGGCTGTGATTTACTTATTTGGAGCACATAAGAGCTTCCTTTCAAGTACAACTTTCCTGGCAACTTTGGTTCCAGAGCATTTCTGGATTTCCAGTTTTGCCAGAACAACAGAGAGGTACGGGAATGGTCCTCCTCGGCCGCCCAGGGGTCGAGATACCGGCCGTGGAAGTCGGCAATCGGAACAGGGGGCAAATTCGACCCACGGTCAACGAGGAAGTCCCGATGAGGTCGCGATCGGCTTCCTCACCTGGCCAAGGCGCCACATTTTCAGAGGGACCTCCGGGAGCGGGGGGTTTAAAGACGCTCTCGGAATTTTGTCCGGATTAAAGGATGTGCTGGACCAGCAGTTGCTGGAAAATCAGTGGTAGATCTGTATTTCGATTTAGGACATGCGTCAAATGCAGCCTAATGGAACCAGCCCAGAATGGCAACTTAGTCAGCAATGCACAAGTTGGGCTCAAAGGTCTGTTTCCATACTACGACTCTATGAATCTAATATCTGGGTGTTCCGAGGTCGGCTCTGGGAAGCAGCACCCTGGAGCACAGAGGCTGAGCAGTGGCCGTGTGAGGTGAGGGACGTGGCTCAATGTGTCCGTGACGAGGAGTCTGGAGGGCTGCAGCAAGTAGTCTGTGGCTCGAGTGGATCAGGCACCGCTCCAAGAGGCTGAGTGTGTGCATCGGACACGGCCAACAGCGGCATGGAATGGTGACTGGAGTTGAAGGGAATGTCGTTCAACACGAGAACAAGTTCAGTCGGGTGAAGAACTCGTTGGGCCTCTATTCCAGGAAGAAGTTGAAGGCCGTCGGACCATCTTGATGTTCCCCACCCCGCATTAGAACCAGGTGTGAACACGATGGGCCAAATGGCATTCCTCTGTGCTGTGCCCATTGTAGCATGCCATGATCTGGACTTAGCCTTTGAAATCATTCTCCTTGCATCCAGCACATTGTAAGTATCACATAGATCTCCTCTTGTGGCTTTTAGATTGCTCTTGCTGTATTGTGTAGCAAAATGCTAACAACATTTGTCACGTGTCCGTGCTGCATCCTATGTGTTGAGGTGAGAAGAAAGACAGTTGTGAAGTACAGTTCAGTTTAGTTTATTTTAGTTTATTGTCACGTGTACTGAGGTACAGTGAGAAGCTTTTTGGTGCGTACTAACCAACAAACCAACCAACCAAGTTGACCAGCTGTGGCAAAGTATGCTAAATAGATGAAATGACGATCCTGATAAAAGATGGTTGAATACAAGAATGAAGATGGGATGATTACAGGCAGGAATGAAAAAGAATGTTTTGCATTGGCCGGGAATCGAACCCGGGCCTCCCGCGTGGCAGGCGAGAATTCTACCACTGAACCACCAATGCAACAGGGTGATAACTGCTCACTGCCTCCTTATTCAATACTTGCATTCACAAGTATACTGCTACACAACATTTGTCAAATTATTCTCGCAGACCAGTGTATGATGATTTGGGAAGCAGTCAGCTATTTTATTATCCACGCACAATCTCTTACAAGATTACTCATACAAACAAGGCACGAACGTCCAGAGGGGAATCTCAAATCCAAAAAAGCAGGTGCAGCAGTAGGGTTGCTGCCTTACCGCGACAGAGACCTGGGTTCGATCCTGACTACGGGTGTTGTCAGTATGGAATTTGTAGTTTTCCCTAGGTTTTCCCTTAAGTGCTCCGTTCCCTCCCAGAAAACAATTGTAAATTGTCCCTAGTGTATGTAGAGGCACTGTACACTGCCTGTACCGAACATGACGCCAAAACCATCTCCTATCTACCTGCGTATTATCCATATCCCTCCATTCCCTGCATATCCAAGTGGTCCTGTCTGTTGTCATCTCCTTGCTGCCGGTCGTGACTCAGCCTGAAGGTGAAATCCCAGCCTTCGGCAGCTTGTATTTAGGCAGACAAATGCTGGAGTAACTCAGCGGGTCAGGCTGCATCTCTGGAGAGAAGGAATGGGTGACGTTTCGGGTCAAGATCCTTGACTTATATTTGGGCGCCAGACATCCGTGGTGAGCACGATCACTCTGAGCCGCTTCTGGTTCTGGTTCCACATTTAGTTCTTTCCTTATTCTTTTGCCTAATCACTCTTGCGATACTGTTTGTTTGCTTCTAATTTCTCAAATTTAGCTTCTGCAGCAAGATGAGATATTCAACAGAGTTTAGTATTCAATATTCACATTCAATAGCATGAAGTGCCGCAGCACAAGGTTGTGTGTTCGCCTGTTGCAGGTTTGAGCAAGACGGAGCGACTGGGACAAATCCTTGACCACCAGCGCCACTGTATGGTCAAGACTGGACTGCTGGGATAGAAGTCCAAGACAGCTGGAGCTTCTAGTGAGGCTAAGACTGAGTGGCCGGGGCAAACCTGAGGTGCCAGAACCTCTTCCTGCTCACAGATGATAGGGTGACTGAACCCCCACACACAAACACGGAAGCAAAGACTGGCCACCAGGATTATCCAGAGACTGCCAGTGCCGCTTCTTCAAGCCCAAAGCTGAGCCGCCAGGAATAAACCTGTGTGTGTAGGAAGGAACTGCAAATGCTGGTTTAAACCAAAGATAGGTACAAAATGCTGGAGTAAATCAGTGGGTCAGGCAGCATCTCTGGAGAGTAGGAATAGATGAAGTTTCGGGTCTGAAGAATGGTCTCGACCTGATACGTGACTATCTTTGGAAGAAACCTGTGCTGTCAGCACCTCCTCTTGAGGCAAGGATGAACTGCAGTAAGAAGCCTGAGATGGCCACGCCTCCAGGACGAAGCTGCTGGGACGAGCCTGAAATCGCCAGTGCTATCACACATGTGCTCTGACAGCGAGGAACCCTCACCCCACTGTAAATAAAATATATCATGTGAGTTCACCCTACTGCGAGTGTCAGTGTAGTCACTGCCGAATCCTGCGTCATCCCCGACAGCACATCGTCAATTGTATGGTTTCATTCAGCAGGAGGGGGCTAGGGTAGATTTGTTTCAAGTAGCAGACAAGTACAACATATACGGAAATATTGTTCATCAATTCCTCTAAATTTTAGGAGATTTGATGTGTTTAGGTTTAGTTTAGTTTAGTTTATTGTCACGTGTACTGAGGTACAGTGAAAAGCTTTTGTTGTGTGCTAACCAGGAAACAGAAATACAACACATGATTACAATCAGGTCATACACTGTGTGCAGATAGATACATGATACCGAGAATAACATTTCACACGGGGAGGTTGGTTTGTATGATGGTCTGGGCTGCTGAATACTCTCTCCAACTTCCACTGATGCATGGTAATGTCGCAACACGGCATGGTTTGGTAAAGTGAATGTCCGGGAACAAAGCATGCTGCAGAAAGTGTTGAACATAGCCAGGGTGGTGTGGATCCTGGACGATATTAGCGGCCTTCCTGTGTCAGCACCTCCTTACGATGATGGGGACGTTAGTACCCATGATTGTCACGTGTACTGAGCCAACGTGTCCGTGTACGTGTCCGTGTACGTGTACGTGTACGTGTCCAATGTTCAACACTTTCTGCAGCATTCTTTGTTCCTGGACATTCGAGTTAACAAACTATGTGGTGTTGCTACCAGTCAATGGACTTCACCGTGGAAGTTGGAGAGAGTATTCAGCAGCCCAGACCATCACACAAACCAACCTCCCTCTGCTAAACGTTATTCCCTGTATCATATATCTGTGCATTGTGTATGGCCTGATTGTAATCATGTGTTGTCCTTCTGCTAACTGGATAGCACGCAATAAAAGCTTTTCACTGTAGCTCAGTACATGTGACAATCATGGGGACTGACGTCCCCATCATCGAAGGGATTTACAGGAGGTGACAATAGACAATAGACAATAGCTGCTGACACAAGATGGCAACTAATATCATCCAAGATCAACACCGCCCCAGCTATGCTCTTGATGACTTGTAGGACCAAATGGCCTAATTTACCGAATGGCCAAATGGCCTAATGACTTGTAGGCCAAATGGCCTAACTTTATGACCTTCCATCACAGTGAGGAATGCGGATTCTGCCGTGGTGGATGTTTATGTGAAATTTTATTTTACGTGGCTGTGTGTCTGTTGCTTTTTACTTAGTATGCTGTATGGTAACTTAAATATCACTGTACCTTAATTGGTACATGTGACAATAAATTTGAACTTAAACTTGATCTTATGACTTATGTTCTCATCTCACTACCACCATCAGGAAGAAGGTTCAAGAACCTGAAACATTTTCCAGTGAACCAGGCAAGTTTAAAGGGAGCAGGATGCTGAGCCCCAGTGAGTTTAAAGGGAACACAGGAAACAAAACCTGGCAAACGTGTCAATAGCTTCATATTGTAAGTTTCACCTCGCATGTTTCAGCTTGTTGAGGACCACAGTCTAGGATCCTGCTACCTCAGGACTGTGGAGCCAAACATAGCACCAAGACCGTGTTTAAATTCACCGTTGATACCATGGCTGTTGGAAGAAGAATGGGTAATGATAAAACAGTCCAGGAGAGAGACTGAAGTCTGATTGAATGGTGCCACAACAACAGTCCTGCTCTCAACGTCAGCAAGAGCAAGGAGCTGATTGTGATCTTCAGCAGGGAAAAGCTGAGGATTCACAAACCTGTCTTCATTGACATGACCGCCATGTTCAAGAATAACTTCTTCCCAGCAACCATCAGGTTCTTGAACACTACACAATGTTAACGTTGTAATCCGTGAACTTCTATGGACTACACAGTATTAAGTGAGTGAACCTTTGTCTAATTTATTTTGCCTGCATCTGATCCATATTCCTCCATTCCCTGCATATTAGACAATAGGTGCAGGAGTAAGCCATTTGGCCCTTCGAGCCAGCACCGCCATTCAATGTGATCATGGCTGATCATCCCCAATCAGTACCCTGTTCCTGCCTTCTCCCCATATCCCCTGACTCCGCTATCTTTAAGAGCCCTATCTAGCTCTCTCTTGAAAGCATCCAGAGAACCTGCCTCCACCGCCCTCTGAGGCAGAGAATTCCACAGACTCACCACTCTCTGTGAGAAAAGGTGTTTCCTCGTCTCCGTTCTAAATGGCTTACTCCTAATTCTTAAATTTTTGTATTCAATTTAAATATTTGTGTGCCTATCTAAAAGCCTCTTAGACATCACTATCGCATCTGCTTCCACCACCACCCCTGGCAACACATTACAGACAGCAACCACTCTCTGTATTAAAAGCTTGCCCCACACATCTCCTTTAAACTCTTTCCTTCCGACCTTAAAGCTACCCTCTCTAATCTTTAACATGTCCACCTTGAACGCTTAAAATAATTAAGTTAATTGCCCCAATGATGATGATACATGTCGAGAATAAATTGGGATGAGTGAAAGGTCTTTTGGAGGCATGGGTTCGTATCCCACTTCTGACACCATGTAAAGAGTATCATAAACACACTGTGTCTTTACTACTATTTATTGGTAATACACAAACGTTGCTGCCCTAGCTGTACGTGGTCTGTCACGGGAACTAGAGAGAGAGATCATGGGTGGGGAGGTTGCAATTATACTCTGATATGGGGAGTGGTTAGTAGTGGTGAGGTCACTATATTAAAGGTACATGCACATGTCATCTACAGTTAGACATACTTGGATCGTTTTCTCTGGAGCATCAGAGGCTGAGGGAAGACCTGATAGAAGTATACAACATTATGAGAGTATAGATAGGGTAGACAGTCAAAACCCCTTTCCCAAGGTGGAAATGTCAAAGACTAGAGGCATAAGTTTAAGGAGATGTGCAGGGCAATTTTATT
The DNA here is from genome assembly GCF_010909765.2 of Amblyraja radiata. NCBI lineage: Eukaryota > Metazoa > Chordata > Chondrichthyes > Rajiformes > Rajidae > Amblyraja > Amblyraja radiata. Next base: position 75,660,992 of record NC_045956.1, read on the forward strand.
TTACACACAGTTGTGGATGTCTGAAACATATTGCCAGGGGGGAAGGTGGTGCAGGCAGATATGACAGTGACATTTAAGAGACTTTTAGATAGGCATATGGATATGCAGGGCATAGAGTTCAATTTTGTTAATGTCACGTGTACCGAGGTACAGTGAAAAGCTTTTTGCTGCGTGCTAACCAGTCGGCGGAAATACAGTACATTACAATCAATTCACTTACAGTGTATAGATACATGATAAGGGAATAACGTTTAGTGCAAGGTAAAGACAGCAAAGTGCGATCAAGGATAGTCCATGGGTCATCAAAGAGGTAGATAGTAGTTCAGCACTGCTCTCTGGTTGTGGTAGGATCATTCATTTCCCTGATAACAGCTGGGAAGAGGGATGTGGATCACATGCAGGCAAAGGAATTGAGTTCATCTTGGCATCATGTTCGGCATGGACGTAGTGGGCCAAAGGGACTGTTCCTGTGGTGTAGAGTATTATATTTTATGTTGAATCTAAATGGGTACCTTGTAGTTAGTGCTGTTTTGGTGAATTGAAGGACCTGTTTCTGCATCATTATGACTCCAAGCATTGGTTGATCCATTGATATCTTCCATGTTGTATTTTCATTAGAGCAGGCAAAGTTTTCTGTAATATATTTAATATTTCCAAGACAAAGCAAAATTAAAAACACTTGAACTCCTATCAATATTGTCCCAGCATTCAAGAGTTGCTAAGAATTTCAGAGTCTTACATAATCTGCTTGTTATAATCTGCTATTGACACAATCATCAATAACAACAAATTCTAAAATAACTTTACCTAGTTAGCAGGGCATATTCAAGCAATTATAACTCCCATCTGTCAAAGGAATATGAAGTATCTCAGTCTGCTGCCTGGTTAGCACGCAACAACGTCTTTTCAAAGTACCGCGATACATGTGACAATAAACTGAACTGAAACTGAAAATTAAAATAAATTCAGAACCTCAGTGACAACCTGAGAAGGATTTTGATTAAATCCATCCCATGGTATTGACGCAAGTTTCACGAGCTCAGACGTGTGCATTAGCTTTAGTCAATGGCATCAGAAAAACGCAAGAGATTTAAATAGAATAAAAAATCCCTCGATAATCCCAATCCACTTGAGTCATGTTCACTTATTTAAACTAATCACATAGGGAGGTGAGGACACTTAGAACAGCTTAAAATAAGTGCTGTACGCCTTTGGTACTCAGCCTATTACGAGGGAGGAGCAGAAATGTAACGTTTCTGTCAAGGGAGCGCTTGAATATCCATTAGATGTTTCCTGACTTGGAATCTGAAATATTTACTCTGACAGGAAACAGACTTCACCGCAGCTGGCATCCAGCACAAGAACTGCTTCATAGCGTCTAACAGATTGGTTTCAGGTTCGAGGGAGCATCAGAGCCAGTTTCAAATGCTGACTGTTTCTCACTGGGACGAGGTGCTGTGAAGGAGACAGCTCACTGGAGACTTGTACTGGATCTTAAACCACAGAACAGAAGCAGTCACAACATACTCAGGTAAGGATGGTTCATTTCCTCTTTCTTTCAGTGCTGTATTCTAATTCAGGCCCAGGTTACTATGACTGAATTAGCTGAGCTCTAATTGAGGTTAATAAGGCTTACACTCAGGGGGAGTTTATTTCTGTGCCAGAGGTAAGTCACTAGAATTAGTTCGTTGTTATGTTGTAAAACCTGCTTCAATGCTGATACAATGATTCAAATCCACTGCCCTAGATTCACTTGGTTATTCCTCCTTTACTTCTCCCCCTGAGTTGCAATTGATCACTACCCCATGCTTGAGTCACATTAACAATCAGAAGTGTGGCATTTATTGTTCCATCGTTGAAATAGTGAAGGATATAAAGCAGGTATTAAACCATTCATTCTTCTGGGTGGTTATGTTACTGAGTCAAGCCTCTCCATTATCCAATGCTAACATTCAGACATGTTTGGAAAGACTACATTTTATTTCGAACAGTGTATCCACCAGCGAGTATCCCACTCTCTCTATTTACACTTCCCCAGAGCTTTCCTCCCTGGAGTTCAATGGTTCTCCCACAGTGAAACCTGCTTTTCAGACACTTGGGCAGTGGATGGCGTGAGTGGGTGGAGAGGAGCGGGATGTGCGATTGAGGCATCTACACAATATTGATGGATAATCAGGGTGGGAGATTAGGGAATGTCGGGCTGGGAGAATGAGGAATGTGAGGGTGGGAGATCAGAGATTGTGGGGGTAGAAGTTCCGGGATAGTGGGGTGGGAGATCAGGGGTTGTTTGATGGGATTTCAGGGAATGTCATGCTGGGAGATCATGGAGTGAGATCAGTAAAACTAGGAATGGATCAGGGATTGTGGTGGTGGGAGATCAGGAAATGTTGGGTTGGGAGAGTGAGGAATGTGAGATCAGGGATTGTGGAATTAGGAGTTCTGGGATAGTGGTGTGTGAAATCAGATGTGATGGGTGATGGGAGATCAAGGAATTGGGATTGTGAGATCAGGGAATATCACATTGGGAGATCAGGGAATTTGGAATGAGAGATTGGTAAATCAAGGGATGGGAAAGCAGGGAATGTGCCGGGTGAGAGGTCAGGGAATTTGATGGTGGGGGATCAGGAAATGTTGAGCTGAGTGAATGGAGATCAAGGAAAGTATATCTGGGAAATTGTAGCATTGGGATGGGAAATACTACAAGTGGGAGATCAGAGAATGTGCATTGTGAAATAAGGGGTTGTGGGGTTGGGAGGTCAGGGAATGTTGGCTGGGAGATCAAGGAATGGGAGTTTGGGTGGTCATGGTAAATTAACGCTTGTGGTGTTTGGATATGGGGAATTGTAGGGTTGGGAGGTCAGGGAATATGAGGTTGGGCAGTTGGGGAATGGGTGGAAGATCAAGGAATGTTGGATTGTGAGATCGGACAATATGTGGGTGGGTGGTCAGAGAATGTGGTGGAGGGGGATCTGGGAATATGGGATTGGGGTTCAGAAATTGTGTGTGTGGGGGTGGGAGATCAAGCAATGTGGGGATGGGAGATTAGGTAATTGGGGATAGGGAGATCAGGAAATTTGGGATGAGTGATCGGTGAATCTAACAATGGGAGGTCAGGGAATGTGAGGGTGGGAGGTCAGGGAATTTGGTGGTGGGGGATCGGGGAATGGCAGGCTGGGAGAAAGAGGACTGTGAGGGGATATTATGGAATATGGACTAGGAGGAAATGGGGGATCATGACAGAAGCCTCCTCGTGGTGATCCCCGGAAACAACGACACGATGCACTCTGTGATGCGTCGGGCGACCAATTCTGTCAACGTGTTGGACGACGACTGAAGCTAACAGCGAGCTACACGTCGTCTGACACACGAGCAAACTAGGAGGAAATGGAATTTGGGGTGGGAAATCAGGGAATGTGCATTTGAAAAACAGGAAATGTGGGAGTGGGATGTCAGGGAATGTCTGTTAGGAGATCAGGAAATGTGGAGTTGGGAGTTCATGGAATGTGAATTGGATCAGGGCTTGTGGTGGTGGGAAATTATGGAATATCGTGGTGGAATGTTAGGAATGTTGGGGTGCAAGATCATGGAATGTGGGAGTGTGAGATGGGGGAATTCCTGGAGGGAGGTCAGGGATTGTGGGGTTGGATTTTGGGAATGTGTTGGTTCAAGATCAGGAAATGTGCAATGGGAAATCAGGGATTGTAGGAATGGAAAATCAGTGATTATGGTGGGAATGTGCGGTTGGGAGAGCAGGGAATATGGAGTGAGAGATTCGGGATTATGGGGAGGAAGATCAGGGAATGATCCATATCCCTCCATTCCCTTTACATTCATGTGCCTATCTAATAACCTTTTAAACATTCTATCTGCTTCAGCCGTTACCCCTGGCAGGAGATCTCCCTTCAACCTCTGATGCTCCAGACAAAACAATCCTCTATTTACAGTGCTTCTTCACCTAGCCATCAAGCCAAGGTGCGCTTGAGCTTGGCTCCCAGGGGCAGCAATGGTTGTGCTGCTAAGAATGCCGCTGGCAATCTGATGGGATGGGGTAAGAGGGTTGAGGGGTGATGAGGGTGAGTTTGCGGCTTTCAACATCAATGAAAGACTGTTGGGTGGGAGATCAGGGAATGTCGGACAGGGAGATCGGGGGATGAGAGGATGGGAGATCAGGGAATATGGGATTGCGAGTAACACAATGTTACTCCAGCACTTTATGTCTTTGTTTGTAAATCAGCATCTGTAATTCTTTGTGTCTGCCTTAAGTATTACTGGCCATTCACAATATCAGGTCCCTGCCCCCTACCTCACTGCCACTGAATAGCACAGATTGCTGACAACATCTAACGACTGCATCACACAGTGAGAACTGTACATTTATCTAACTGCCTGCTCCACCGTGAGGACATGCTGGGCTACTTGCTCGTGATCCCAAAGCTCGCATTCTAGTTTTAACTATTCCATTCACCTTTTCCCAATATCGACAAGAAAATGATCTTAGCACAAAAAAAAATCTGAAGTCAAGCACTAATCTCGGCACTCTGCCCACCAGGAGTGTTGTCCACTGATCCTGTTAATCATTAAAGAGTTAGTTGGTGGCCCCTAACATTTCCACAAGAGGCTTCTGTTCACTGTGCTACAAGAACATCAAGAATAACATCCATGTGGAAGGAACTGAAAATCCAATTATAGCCGATTGGGTCAGGATTTGGGAAATGTCCAAAGCTTACATGCAACCACATAAAAATAAAGATCCAGAATACATTCAGGCTCCAATGTCTGTGCTAATATGATGCCAATTTAAACTAATCTCTGCTGCCTGCATGTGATCCATAATCCCTCTATTCCCTTGTGGCCATCTGCCTACCCTAAATCCTCAATCACCACTATCGTATATGCCTCCACCACCACACCTGGCAAAATATCTCCTCTCAACCTCTAACGTTTCAGAGAAAACATTTGTCCAACCTCTCCTTACAGCTAATGCCTGCTAATCCAGGAAAAATACTGGTTAACCTGCACCCTTTACATATTCCCCAAGTCCTTCTTGTGATGCGGCAACAAGAACTGCACGTAATACTCCAAATGCAGCAAGCACAGTTTCAGGGCCAGATTTAGATGAAGAGAGGCCCTAAGCTGTTCCACTTGTGAGGCCCCCTCCGCGTTGGTTTTCAGCGCTGGCGGCGAGGCAGTGACCGAACAGCCATGGCGGCCAAATCTCCCACAATTCAAAGCGAGGGAGAAAGTGCCCAGCGCCGACCAGTTGCCGCTGCAGTGCGCATGCGCAGGGCGGCCGATGATGTGCTGGCCGTGGTTGTGCGCATGTGCAGGGGGGAGGACGTGCAGGCCACAGCAATGCGCATGTGCAAGGCGGCCTACCGTGCCGGCGGATGAGGAGCGAGCGGAGCTTGGCGGCCCGGACACGGATAGCAGCGAGAGATGGAGAGAGAGAGATAGAGAGGGGGGCCTGCCCAGAGTTGAAGGGTAGGTGTCCTGCCTTGGCCAGAGGCCCCCCTAGACCTCGAGGCCCTAAGCTTAAGCTTGTCTAGCTTATAGGTAAATCCGGCCCTGCACAGTTTATAAAGCTACAAAATGAATACCTGACTCTTATACTCTATGCCCCAACTGATGAAGGCAAGCATACCATAAACCTTCTTTACTACTATATCCAATTTCAGGGAGTCATCGGCTTGGAATCCAAGATCCCTCTGTGCATCAATGCAGTTGTGGATCTTGCCATTAACTATAGATCGACACAAAAAACTAGAGTAACTCAGCGGGACAGGCATCATCTCCGGAGAGAAGGAATGGGTGACGTTTCAGGTCGAGACCCTTCCTCAGGATCATTATCATTAACTATATTATTTCCCCTTACATTTGACCTCCCAAAGTGCAACACCTCACACTTGTTTGGCTTGAATTCCACCTGTCATTTCTTCGCTCATAACTTCAACTGATCTATAACCCGCTATATACTTTGATAGTCTTCTTTACTGTTTGCAATTCCACCAATTTTGTCTGCTATCTTCAAATGTAATCACCACCCCATCTACATTTGGTTTACAAAAACCAGTCTGAAGAATGTTTAAGAAGGAACTGCAGATGCTGGAAAATCGAAGGTACACAAAAATGCTGGAGAAACTCAGCGGGTGCAGCAGCATCTATGGAGCGAAAGAAATAGGCAACGTTTCGGGCCGAAACGTTGACTATTTCCTTCGCTCCATAGATGCTGCTGCACCTGCTGAGTTTCTCCAGCATTTTTGTGTACGTCCAGTCTGAAGGATGGTCTCGACCCGACAGGTCACCTATTCCTTTTCTCTAGAAAAACAGCCTGACCAGCTGAGTTTATCCAGCATTTCGTGTTTATCTTCCATCTACATTTACGTTATTTGGGTGAATGGATTAGTTGGTCTTTCTGTTATGAGCACCTTCTTGGTTTCTGGAGCAGGAATTCTGACCTTCCAAAGTACCCGCCCATTCACAGTTAGATAAGTAGTAGCCTTATTTTATTATTATTTGGCAAAAGTAAAATTTTGTTAGATAGGAAAAAACTGCAGATGCTATAACTCAACAGGTGAGGGAGAATTGTTGTTTTAGTTTATAGTTTACTTTATTGTCACGTGCACTGAGGTACATTGAAAAGCTTTTGTTGCGTGCTAACCAGCCAGCAGAAAGGCAATGCATGATTACAATCGAGCCATCCACAGGTACAGCCACAGGTACAGATATATGATGAAGGGAATGCCGTTTAGGGCAAGATAAAGTCCAGTAAAGTCCGATTAAAGATAGTCCAAGGGTCTCCAATGAGGCAGATAGTAGCACAGGACAGAACATAGAGGAGAATTAGTGCTGAAAGTTGATAACTTTTCATCAGGTCTAACTTTATCTTCTTATAGATGTTCTCTGTTTTCTGAACAATTTTGGTCCCGTTTCAATTCCATTCACTGCTTTCATTCGATGATATAATAAAACTGGTGCTTATGATTTCATTATGAGATGAAGGACCATTTTACTTTCCATGAGTTCTAAGTGTCTAATTGGCGTTTACTCCAATTTTGAATCCTGGCGAAGAACTGGCCCCACGTAATTAACTCGTACAATTGAATCCACGTTGCTAAGATACGGCTGCAACCTTGCCCAAGGTAGGTGAGAACCCAATTGGCATGCTGCCAATCAATCAAAAATAATTAGTAAACACTGCCAGAACATCAGCAGCATTCGTACTTGGAAATATATTAAATCAAGCCTGCAGTTAATTATAATGTTAAACATCCGGGAAATCGTCAAAACCCAAAATAACAACCCCTTTGGACGGAATTTCTCTCAGCCTTTTTTCCCCATTTCCCACGTTTAACTTCAGCAGGAACACTCTTTAAAGGCGAGTGAACAGAGTATTTGTCGAGCTGCAGCTAAAGTCACAAAGAGACGAGGAGATGAAATATCTCCCTAATATGTTCATGTTCATAAGTTATAGGAGCGGAATTAATCCATTCGGCACAACAAGTCAGCTCTGCCATTCAATCATGGCTGATCTATCTTTCCCTTTCAACCCCATTCTCCTGCCTTCTCCCCATAACCCCTGACACCCGTACTAATCAAGAATCTGTCTATCTCTGCCGTAAAAATATCTATTGACTTGGCCAAATGTTGAAATGGCGTAGCAGGTCAAATTTCCATCAAAAATTAGTCATTTTCACTGGAACTGGAAAAACTTGAGGAGAGCTTGTTGTCTTATGGCCTGCAAAATGTTATTGCATTATTTGCTTCCTACCTGGATAGTAGGAAGGTTCTCTCCACTCTGGACAGCCCCTGCTATTAAGACAGCATGTGACCCAGAACCGTATACAGTGAAAACATCTGAAGAGATCCTCCTTCCCACCATTGCAAGCACAGCACTAGGAGATGGTGGTTACTATGGGACATGGCTCTCCCATCCCTATAATTATTCAGCACACAAAGAACATGTGTACATACAGGCACAAGCATAATATATATGTACTTACTATGGCCCGACAAAACAGTAAAAATTGAGGCTAACCTGTGGATATCTCTGATTTCTAAACTCAATCAAAGAAAGTTCATCAACCTGAAATGTTAATTCTATTTCGCTTCATTGTCTGGCCTGCCAGGCATTTCTGGCATTTTCTGTTATTTGATCAAATTCTTTCTCCACTCTGCTCGAATTGAATTGTTTTCCTCACTCTCACCCCCTGAAATTTCAGAGCAGATAGACAGATAGAGTGCTGGAGTAACTCAGTGGGTCAGGCAGCGTCTCTGGAGAAAAAGGACGGGTAACATTTTGGGTCGGGACCATTCTTCAGACTAAAAGTAGAAGGGTGCATGGCCGTCCGAATGGGGGGTGCGTTGCGTGCGACCGCACCCCCCATTTTTTCCCTTAAGAAAAAAGTCACCCCCAAAAAAAAAAAAATCGGAAAAAGAAAATCAAAAAAATCAACGTTTCCACTTTGGAAACGGCCAGTTCTCTGTTCTCTCGTCCCCGGGCGGGAGTGGCTGAATCTGAACTCAATGGCTGTAACCCCAACACCAGTCGCCGCTGCGGCGGAGCCCACTCCCCTCGCCTTCCCCCGCCGCCAGGGCCCAAGCCATCTTCCCCCCACACCACCCCCGCTGGGCCCACGCCACCCCCGCTGGGCCCACGCCACCCCCGCTGGGCCCACGCCACCCACGCTGGGCTCATGCCACCCCCGCTGGGCCCACGCCACCCCCGCTGGGCCCACGCCACCCCCGCTGGGCCCACGCCACCCCCGCTGGGCCCACGCCACCCCCGCTGGGCCCACGCCACCCACGCTGGGCTCATGCCACCTCCGCTGGACTCATGCCACCCCCGCTGGACTCATGCCACCCTGCTGAGCCCCCGCCATCCCCGCTGGGCTCACTCCACCCCTGCTGTGCCCACGCCACCCCCGCTGACCCCCGCTGGGTCCACGCCACCCTCGCTGACCCCTGCTGGGCCCACGCCACCCCTGCTGGGTCCACGCCACCTCCGCTGACCCCCGCTGGGTCAACGCTATCCCCGCTGGGCTCACACCACCCCCGCTGGGCCCACGCCACCCCCACTGACACCCGCTGGGTCCCCGCCACCTCCACGGGACCCATGCCAGCTTCATCCCCCCCGCCCGCTGGGCCCCTGCTGGGCCCGCGCCACCTTCATCTTTGCCCCCCCCCCCGCAAGAAAGAGGGGGGATGTGAGAGGGGGGAGGGGGAGAGAGAGAGGGGAAGGGAGAGGAGAGAGTCATGGGGAGGGGAGATGGAAAGGGGGATTATCTTGAGTGAGATTGCAAAATTAAGGTAGGTTTTAGAGCTATTATATTTTCTCCTCCATATGAATAATATTAAACAATATCAAATAATATCAAACAATTTGAACTGCTTTCTTTTCGATAACAATACTGAAAAATATGAATTCCATAGTTTGTGATAAATACACATTTTAATGGGATCATTATATACAGATGTAACAATTCCATTTTGAGATCGGGGGGGGGCTGGGGGCAAATATGCATCAAGCCGATAGCCTAATCGTTAAAGAGTTAAAAGATAGCCTAATCGATAAAGCGCTGAGAAGAGGAATCAGAGCTGCCAAGGAAAGATACTCTGAGAAGTTGAGGAGCAAGTTCTCAGCTAGTGATTCTTCTTCAGTTTGGAAGGGCATGCAAGAAATCACCAGCTATAAGAGGAAAGCCCCCCGCTCTTTGGGCAATCGTCAGCTGACGAACAACCTGAATTAGTTTTACTGCAGGTTTGAAAATCAGAAACATAACCCTGAAACCCCCTCCCCAGCAAACACAGCCAGACCCCAGTCTGCAAAGAATGGACCCTGCACCCTCTCCTTCCCATTCACCACTTCACACCTACTTACGGCAAGACTCCAGTATGAAAAGAGTGGAACCTTTCTCACCCCACCCAACCACTTCACACCCACTCACAGCCTGACCTCAGTCTGCAAAGACTGGGCCCTTCTACACCCACCCCACTCCAATCACCACTTCACACCCAATGACTGCACCTCCACAGACACATCTGTCAAGCTTCTCAAGTTTGTGGATGACAAAACCCTGATTGGACTGATCCAGGATGGGGATCTCTGTACTCTTTTCAGTTTGACATCTTTCCTATAACATGGTGCCCAGAACTGAACACAATATTCTAAATGCGGTCTCACCAACGTCTTATACAACTGCAACATGACCTCCCAACTTCTATACTCAATACTCTGACTGATGAGGACCAAAGTGCCAAAATACTTTTTGACCACCTGATATACCTGCGACACGACCTTCAAGGAACCATGCAACCATCAACCATTCCTCTGCCCACCTGGCTAATTGATCCAGATCCTGCTGCAATCTTTCACAACCATCTTCACTATCTGCAAAACCACTCACTTCTGTATCATCAGCAAACTTGCTAATCTTGCCTGTTCTGTGATGTTTCACAGAGTGCTGGAGTAACTCAGCGGGCCAGGCTGAGTATAGAAGTTGGGAGGTCATGTTGCAGTTGCATAAGAAGTTGGTGAGGCCGCATTCAGAGTATTGTGTTCAGTTCTGGGCACCATGTTATAGGAAAGATGTCATCAAACTGGAAAGGATACAGTGAAGATTTACGAGGATGTAGCCAGGACTAGAGGGCCAGAGCTATAGGGAGAGGTTGAGTAGGCTGGGACTCTATTTCATGGAGCCCAGGAGGCTGAGGGATGATCTAATAGAGGTGTATAAAATCATGATTTGAATAGATATGGTTGAGTCTTTTGCCCAGAGTAAGTGAATCGAGGAGCAGAGGACATAAGTTTATGGTGAAGGGCAAAAGATTTAATAGGAATCTGTGGGGTATGTTTTTCACACAAAGGGTGGTAGGTGTATGGAACAAGCTGCCAGAGGAGGTAGTTGTGGCAGGCACTATCGCAACATTTAAGAAACAGTTAGACAGGTACATGGATAGGACAGGTTCAGAGGGATATGGATCAAACGTGGGCAGGTGGACTAGTGCAGATAGGACAAACTGGGCCGAAGGGCCTGTTTCCACACTGTATCACCCTATGACTCTATCCTTCCCTCTCAAACCCATTCTCCTGCCTTCTCCCCATTACCTCTGACACCCCTATCAATCAAGAATCTATCAATCTCCTCCTGAAAAATGTCCATTGACTTGACCTCCACAGCTGTCTGGTGCAATGAATTCCACAGTTCACCACCCTCTGACTTAAGAAATTCCTGCTCATCTCCTTCCTAAAGGAATATCTTTTAATCCTGAGGCTGTGGCCACTGGTCTTAGACTCTCCCACTAGTGGAAACATCCTCTCCAAATCCGCTCCATCCAGGATTTTACCAGGCTGGGACAGACGGCAACAGCTTCACACCGTGTCCCAAAGCTTGTGTCCTGTCCTGCATCACCCAAGGCAGCAGAGATGTTATAGGAGAGGGCAAGCACCGTAACAAAGTAGCTCACGATGGTTTGGGTAACATTCAGGAATTTCTATGCATGTCACATCATGAATATTACTGAAGAACGGTCTTGCCCTGAACTATAATCTATACCTTTTCTCCAGAGATGCTGCCTGACCCACTGAGTTACTCCAGCACTCTGTGACATGTCACCTATCGATGTTCTCCACAGATGCTGCCTGACTCGCTGAGTTACTCCAGCATTCTGTGAAACGTCGCCTATTCATATTCTCCGCAGATGCTGCCTGACCCGCTGAGTTACTCCAGCACTTTGTGACTATTTTCCCTTCACCCATCTGCCCAAGCCCACTCTCCCCCTCCTTTCCTATGTTCCTTTCCACCCATAAACCTCTCTCTGCCTTTACATTTCACTCCCCTTTCAAATCTGCTCTACTTATCTACATGCATTTTTCTTCTTCACTTTTTAGTCATAGAATGATGCAGTGTGAAAACAGGCCCTTCAGCCCAACTTGCCCACACCGACCGACATGTCCCATCTACACTAGTCCCACTCACACGCGTTTGGCCCATATCCATCTAAATCTGTCCTATCCATGTACGTGTCCAAATGTCTCTTAAACATTAGGATAGTCCCAGTCTTAACTACCTCCTCTGGCAGCTCGTTACATACACCCAGCACGCGTTGTGTGAAAAAGCTACCTCAGATTCCTGTTAATTTCTGAAATATTGGTCATAAATTTGGTGCAAAAATGCTCCAAAACAAGGCTCAGAATGGATCAGAGAGCATCTAAAACCCCTGAGCTTCCAGGGCCCTTAAGCGGGCCCTGGACCCCGGCATCGAGGGACTTCACACTTCGCGCTCGTGATGTGTGCAGCGCACACATTATTTCACATTAGGTTTTTTGTAATCCTGTCATGCCACCCCCCTTTTTGAAAAGCTTCGTACGGGCCTGGGGTGGGAGCTGGAGTTAAGAAAAGGCCAGAACAAAGCAGGGCTGGCAAGGAAGGGTGGGGCCCATAATGACCCATTGTAGGCTGGGGAAGAGGTGATAACAAGGGATACTAGTAGGACAACTAGGATAAAGAAGGGAGGGAAGGCAGGGTTTACTTGAAATTGGAGACGTCAACAATTTTAGAATTGTCCAGTTTCACTCTTAATATTCCTTGTGTAAACTAAATGCCCTAAATGTAAGACCTTTTGAAGTATTTTTCCAATGCTGAAGTTCACTCTATGTCTCTTTGCTTAGTCTTTGCTTATGCATTCTGCGCCAAGGACATGATGTAGGTGCTAGCATGTTCCATTGCACAGTGATTTATATATGCGATTTAACCTTCAGTAAATAAACTATTTCTTGAAGATTTTGAAAGATAGAGAGACTTAGATTTAGCTCTTAGGGCTAAGGAAATGAAGGGATATGGGAAAAAATCCGGAACGGGGTACTGATTTTGGATGATCAGCCATTATCATAGTGAATGGCTCGAAGGGCCGAAAGGCCTACTCTTGCACCTATTTTCTATGTTTCTAGGGCGAAAGAAGAAAAAAGATTTTGGAAGAACATAAAATCATGGGATGTGGTAATTCTAGAGTTAAATTTAAATCAACAAAGAAGGTAACAAAAGGTAAGGATGGATATTACTTACACAGCTGTTGCTCATATGGCATAATGGAAATACAGTATTGTTGCTTTTAGAAGACATATCTATCGCACAGTTAATATTAGAGCACAATTTACTCTTTGAGTACTATTTTATCCTTATTAACTAATTTTCATTAAGTTTGGTGTTTCCGTTACAATATAGTACAACTGCAACCCCTAACTTGATTAGCATAAATTTCAACACTTTATGTGTTGCAAATCTTTATCTTCATAATTTTATATCTCCCGTGACACCGCAATTCCTTACAAATTCAATTAAAATGTGGTCATTGTGGATTTAAATTATAACCTCACTTTAGTGGATTCCCCTACCACTTATCTGCACTAGAGGTAATCTATTAGAGGGGGAGAGGGAGGTAGGACAAGCAGGAACAATATACATAGAGATGATAGTTCCATTCAAATTTATCTGACAATATGTAAATGTTTAGTTTAGTTTAGTTTAGAGATACAGCGTGGAAACAGGCCTTTTGGCCCACCGGGTCCGCGCAGACCAGGAATGCCCGCCCATTCACACTATCCTACACACATTAGGGACAATTTATAATTTTTACCAAGCCAATTAACCCACAAACCTGTACGTCTTTGGATTGTGGGAGGAAACCCGAGATCCCGGAAAAAAACCTACGCTGGTCTCGGGGAGAGCATAAAAACTCCGCACAGATAGCACCCATAGTCAAGATCGAACCAGGGTCTCTGGCACTGTAAGGCAACAACTCTACTGCTGTGCCACACACCACCCCTATGATGCTCACCATTGGTCTTGCTCAGCCTCCTCTTGTTTCTTCCAGATGAGCAGCGATTTTAATACTTCTGCATTTCCCCTTTAATGGGGCAGGATTTTAGTTTACTGAATGTAAACAAGTTCTATGTATTTGTTGAGATGTTAGATTGATCAACATGGTTTATCAATGTCAACCACCTGGGAGTCCTGAATGGTGGACCAAAATGAACAGAACTAGTGTATCCAGCTGTGGGTCAGCTCATTCCAAGAACAACTCAAAGCGGAAACCTACATTCTGGCTTGGTATACAGATCACTGTGTATCATAATAATCCTATTCAGGCACAAGAAGGGTGTGATTCAAATCTGGAAGTGCAAGCCCCAAAAGGAAATAGTTATGAATTGTAAACTAATATGAAAAGATCAAATGCCATCCACTTGAACTAAATCTATAAGATAGTTGATGGAAATGTTTTGCAAATAAATGTGCCAATGTAAAGGTTTTCAATGCTGATCAGATGGAAGATTTCATCTAGACAAATGGCAGATGTGCACCACTATATACAGATGTGGGGCTCCCCAACCCTTGTCAATAAACCAGCTATCTGGGCCATAGCAAATGGAGAGTGTACATAAAGGATACAAAAAACATTTTTAGGAAGGAATACCTACACCATCCAAGTGGGTTTAGAAGCCAGCTTTGGAAGCTCTTAACTATGACAATTATACATTGCTACATATACTAAACACAAACCTGGTATGTGCGGGTATATAGCTCCTTGAAAATGGTGCCTCAGCTAGATAGGCTTTCATCAATCAGGGTATTGAGTATAGAAGTTGGCATGTTACATGGATAAGACAGGTTTGGAGGGATATGGACCAAGCATAGGAAAGTGGGACTAGTGTAGCTGGGACATTGTTGGCTGGTGTGGGTGGGTTGGGCTGAAGGGCCTGTTTCCTCACTGTATCACTCTATGACTCTTTGTTACAGTTGTACAAGTTTGGAGTATTGTGTTCAGTTTTGGTCCCTGCTATAGGAAGGATGTTGTTAAGCTGAAAAGTGTGCAGGGACGATTTAGGAGAATGTTGTCAGGACGAGGGCCTGAGCTATATGGAAAGGTTGGGCTGGCTAGCACTTTATTCCTTCCAGCACAGGAAGAAGAGGCATGATATTATAGAGTTGTATACGATTATGAGGGGAATTGATAGAGTAGATGCACAAAGTCTTAATTTCAGAGTAGAGGAATCAAAAACCAGAGGACATAGGATTAAGGTGAGAGGGAAATATGTAATAAGACCCTGAAGAACAGCTTTTTCACACAGAGGGTGGTGGGTATATGGAACGAGCTGCCAGAGAAGGTAGTTGAGGCAAGTACAATAACAACATTTAAAAGATATTTGGACAGATACTGTATATGGATAGGAGAGGTTTAGAGGAACACAGGTCACAGGCTGGTGGGTCTAGTGTCGATGGGGCATTTTGGTCAGCATGGGCAAGATGGGCCAAAGATCCTGTTTACAGGCTATATGACTGACTCTAAACCTGATCAAAAGACATTGAACTATATATACAATAATATTGGTCATTTTTTGTATGTGCTTTCATTGTATATTGTGCCTTGTATATTGTGCCTTGTATATTGTGCCTAATTGTTTGAATGATGACATCACATTTCTGCTTCTTTGTCCTAGAACATCACCAATGCACAGCTGGGACAGGTAAGAAATAATAACAATAATCCCGTTGATTCCTTTAAACGATTCATATAAATGTATTCATCTTCTGTCTTTACCCTTAACTTAAAGTTGATCAGATGCACAGTAGTGTAGGTTCGACAAGATACATAGTCCTCATGCACTGCCTTGCAAGTTGTAACACCAAAAATGGTGCTACAGTTATATAGATTCAAGGCTAGATCTAATGAAGGTCCAAGTTATGAACTATGCCTCATCGCACATAAACATTTGGGTTGCAGCATTGTTTAAAAATAAGTAGAGTGCACTTAAAATATTGTACGATATAATCATTTTTAATCACCCAGTTATGGTACTTCAAGGACATCTTAGAATCACCAGTTGTAGAAAAAAAAAGTCATATTGCAGCTTTAATGGACTTTGGTTACACCATATTTGGAGTGATCATTCACCATATCTATTCATAGAAACATAGAAACATAGAAATTAGGTGCAGGAGTAGGACATTCGGCCCTTCGAGCCTGCACCGCCATTCAATATGATCATGGCTGATCATCCAACTCAGTATCCCGTATCTGCCTTCTCTCCATACCCTCTGATCCCTTTAGCCACAAGGGCCACATCTAACTCCCTCTTAAATATAGCCAATGAACTGGCCTCAACTACCCTCTGTGGCAGAGAGTTCCAGAGATTCACCACTCTCTGTGTGAAAAATGTTTTTCTCATCTCGGTTTTAAAGGATTTCCCCCTTATCCTTAAGCTGTGACCCCTTGTCCTGGACTTCCCCAACATCGGGAACAATCTTCCTGCATCTAGCCTGTCCAACACCATAAGAATTTTGTAAGTTTCTATAAGATCCCCTCTCAATCTCCTAAATTCTAGAGAGTATAAACCAAGTATATCCAGTCTTTCTTCATAAGACAGTCCTGACATCCCAGGAATCAGTCTGGTGAACCTTCTCTGCACTCCCTCTATGGCAATAATGTCCTTCCTCAGATTTGGAGACCAAAACTGTACGCAATACTCCAGGTGTGGTCTCACCAAGACCCTGTACAACTGCAGTAGAACCTCCCTGCTCCTATACTCAAATCCTTTTGCTATGAAAGCTAACATACCATTCGCTTTCTTCACTGCCTGCTGCACCTACTTTCAATGACTGGTGTACCATGACACCCAGGTCTCGCTGCATCTCCCCTTTTCCTAGTCGGCCACCATTTAGATAATAGTCTGCTTTCCTGTTTTTGCCACCAAAATGGATAACCTCACATTTATCCACATTATACTGCATCTGCCAAACATTTGCCCACTCACCCAGCCTATCCAAGTCACCTTGCAGTCTCCTAGCATCCTCCTCACAGCTAACACTGCCCCCCCAGCTTAGTGTCATCCGCAAACTTGGAGATATTGCCTTCAATTCCCTCATCCAGATCATTAATATATATTGTAAATAGCTGGGGTCCCAGCACTGAGCCTTGCGGTACCCCACTAGTCACTGCCCGCCATTGTGAAAAGGACCGGTTTACTCCTACTCTTTGCTTCCTGTTTGCCAGCCAGTTCTCTATCCACATCAATACTGAACCCTCAATGCCGTGTGCTTTAAGTTTGTATACTAATCTCTTATGTGGGACCTTGTCGAAAGCCTTCTGGAAGTCCAGATACACCACATCCACTGGTTCCCCTCATGATTTTATACACCTCTATAAGATCACCTCTCAGCATCCTGAGGTCCACAGAATAAACTTCTAGCCCGCCCAACCTCTCCCTGTAGCTTAGGGACTCGAGTCCAGGCCACATACTTGTAAATTTACTCTGCATTTTTCCACTTAATCCATTTAAAAGTTCAGTTGTGAGGCTTCTGTGTCTGTTGTGGTTGTAAAGTAGACAGAGCCCAGTATTCTTTGGGCAGCATGGTGGCGCAGCAGCAGAGTTGCTGCCTTACAGCGAATTCAGCGCCGGAGACCCAGGTTCCATCCCGACTACAGGTGCTGTCTGTTACGGAGTTTGCACGTTCTCCCCGTGGCCTGTGTGGGTTTTCTCCGAGATCTTCGGTTTCCTCCCACACTCCAAAGACGTACAGGTTTGTAGGTTAATTGGCTTGGTAAATGTAAAAATTGTCCCTAATGTGTGTGGAATAGTGTTAATATGCAGGAATTGCTGGTCGGCACGGACCCGGTGGGTCGAAGGGCCTGTTTCTGTGCTGTATCTCTAAAATTAAAACTTAAAACTTAAAACTAAAACAAGGGACTGCAGAGACCTGAATCTTGAGCAAAAAACAAAATGCTGGGGGAGCTCAGTGGGCTAGGCGTGTCTGTGGACGGAAATAGTCAGTCGATTTTTTGGGCCAAGACCCTTCCTTTCGATATTATTTTCCGTTCCAACAGGATTGTGGAACTAATCTTGGAAATGTGTTTGAAATCTAGAAATCCCGTAAGATGTTCCAAGCTGATCTTTACCCTGGTCCCAGATCATAAGCCACAACTAATGATAGTAAATCATTAGTAAAATAAATGATCGCTAAAACAATCAAATTAATCTGTCACAGTCTGACTATTCAATCAAGTTAGCAATAAATTATCTCCTCGATCTCTTGGTCATTTTCATAAAATTCTTCTTGGTAGAGAAGCTATGATTCTCTTCACAGATGCCAATGGTGGTTGACATCAGGACAGCTCAGATGTCGTGGGTGCTCTGTTGTCCCTGAACATGAGCAGTTGAGGGGTAGTCTGTAATGCGCAGTCCATCAGCAGTTGCCTTTCTGCTCTCTTCGAGAGCTTCAATGTTGACCCTTTGCAACAACGGTCCTGTTAATGTTTTGTGGCCACATTGATGGACATATGGATTTGGTGATTGTCAGTCCAGCAGTTACCTGTGTCATGTAGGTAATGCAGCTTCTTCAGGCCGTCTTGCTTGGCCAATAATATAGTCTAACAGGTGCCAGTGTTTGGAAAGGGGCGTTGCATGTCCACTTGTGCTTCTGGTGTAAAATCAACTTCAATGTACTGTACAAGTGTAGCCGTTGGACAATTGTAAGAGTGTTTAGAGATATGGCTTGGAAATAGACCCTTGGTCCCACTGGAACCACGACAACCATCGATCACTCGTTCATACTATTTCTATGTTATCCCACTCTCTCATCCACTCCCTACGCACTAGGGTCATACGAGATAAGAGCAGAATTAGGCCATTCGGCCCATCAAGTCTCCACCGCCATTCAATTATGGCTGATCTATCTCTCCCTCCTAACCCTATTCTCCTGCCTTCTCCCCATAACCTCTGAAACCCGTACTAATCAAGAATCTATTTATCTATGCCTTAAATATATCCACTGGCTTTGCCTCTACAGCCTTCTGTGGCAAAGAATTACATAGATTCACCACCAGATTCACTATGCCTGACTAAAGACTCATCGGACCACTCAAAGTGATTAAGGAGCAGATGGCATGGTGTAGAGAACAACCTGCCTGATAGTCGGCCTATGTATCACTCACTTGACCCCAGCTGCCAAGCTACAGGACTGGGTCAAAAGCTGCTCCATCCCTTGCACACAGGCACACCCTTGCAACTTTCTCTCCATTGCGTATTTCTTAATCATTCGCCACTTCAACCTTAGTAAAAATCAAAGAACCTATAGGATCTTTGGTAAAAATCATGTTAGAATTAGTTAGAAAACCGTTAATTTTTTTTTGTAATTTTTGCGTTTCTGCTCCTAAGTCTTATGGTCACTACAGTGGGAAATTAAAAGAGTTGCTGGATATTAGTTCTTCAGGGTTTGGGATTTGCACTGGTTCCCATGCATGTGGATGAACTATGGCTGGCAGGGAGGAGTAGAAAGGCAAGTTGTCTCTGTGCCATACCTCTTCCAGCCTCCTGCTAGTGGGGATCCTGTAGCTGGTGACCACACCCACATGATAATATATCCTGTAAAGAGCAGGGCTGAAAGCACTTTGGACAAAATCACCTTTCACTGCTACCCCATCAGAACGAGGAGAATACAAGAGAGGGTGTCGAGTGTTTAACTATCATATGCACTGGGACTGGAACAATGCAATTCTTACTTGCTGCACCTTTACAGGCCTGTTAACACAATAACGCAACATAGAACTTCAATGTTCTGTTTCAGGACATATGACAATAAAACTCTCGATTCTTGAAATAAAGTATACAAGATACAAGCAGCCACCGTGCATTATCTTCCAACTGCTTGTATCGTGTTTGTGTTTGTTGCTCTTCACAGCTATCAAGGCAGCCATTCTCATCCAGAGGTGGTATCGCCAGTACGTGGCACGGATGGAGGTACGCAGGCGGTGTACCTGGACCATTTTCCAATCCATCGAATATGCGGGGGAGCAGGACCAGATCAAGGTAAGGATGAGGAGTTCCGCTTTTGGAAAACTCCTACCTCTAGGGTCATTCCAGGCACGGTGCCTCTTACACACATCTCACAGTACCCAGTCTCAAAGTGCATCAAGATTGTGATATTTGGAGGGGAAAATTAAATACATCCATTTGACCATGATGGCATATCAGGACCATTTGAGATCTTTTTGAAAATAGCAATGTGAGACATACACTAACCAAGCATACGTACAAAGCTTAATTTAATAACTTGGGCGGCATGGTGGCGCAGCGGTAAAGTTGCTGCATTACAGAGGCAGAGACCCGGGTTCGATCCTGACTAGGGGTGCTTTCTATACGGAGTTCGTATGTTCTTCCCATGACTGTGTAGGTTTTCTTCAGGTGCTTCAGTTTTCTCCCACAGTCCAAAGACATACATATTTGTAGGTTAATTGCCTTAGATATTGATTGTAAATTGTCCCTAGTGTAGTGCAAATAAATTGTGTGTAGGATAGTGTATGGGGATCACTGGTCGGCGCAGACTCGGTGGGCCAAAGGGCCTGTTTTCGCACTGTATCTCTAAACTAAACTAAATTGAACTTACATTAGAAAGCACTGACCTTGGCTCCCTCTAACTGTCCGACCGAAAAGGCTAATGAATATATAATGTGAAAAGCACATTCGATCTATGGTCTCTAATGATTTAGCAAAGGCAATTGTGATTAGCTTCAGTCATATAGGGATGAACTTGCCAGAGTTCCAGATCCTATTTGCTATCCATGGCTCCATTTTGGGAGTGCATGTTTCAGCAGTAAATAGAAAACATAGAAAAATAGGTGCAGGAGTAGGCCATTCAGCCCTTCGAGCCAGCACCACCATTCAATATGATCATGGCTGATCATCTAACATCAGTACCCTGTCCATGCTCTCTCCCCATATCCCATGATTTCTTTAGCCCTAAGAGCTAAATCTACCTCTCTCTTGAAAACATCCAGTGAATTGGCCTCCACTGCCATCTGTGGCAGAGAATTCCACAGATTCACAACTTTCTGGATGAAAAAGATTTTCCTCATCTCAGTCCTAAATGGTCTACCCCTTAGTCTTAAACTGTGATCCCTAGTTCTGGACTCCCCCAACATCGGGAACATTTTTCCTGTCTAATCCCTTATTAATTTTATGTTTCTTTAAGATCCCTTCTCATCCTTCTAAATTCCAGTGCATACAAGCCCTGTCGATCCATTCTTTCATCATATGTCAGATATCTTTTCCCCTTTTCTGCCCTGCCCAATAATGTCCTAATGAGAGTAAATTCAGGTTCAAATGTGCACTCAACCCGAAACGTCACCTATTCCTTCGCTCCATAGATGCTGCCTCACCCGCTGAGTTTCTCCAGCATTTTTGTCTACATTCTCCATGAGGTGGTCACTTGCTGAAATTACTTTGGTTGAGGCCCCGCTGTTTTTTAATTGAGCTATGCTATGTACCTATGAGCTACGAGTATAGAAGTTGTGAGGTCATGTTGCAGTTGTATAAGACGTTGGTGAGACTGCATTTAGAGTATTGTGTTCAGTTCTGGGCACCATGTTATAGAAAAGATGTTGTCAAGCTGGAAAAGGTGCAGAGAAGATTTACGAGGATATTGCCAGGACTAGAGGGCCTGAGCTATAGGCAGAGATTGAGTAGGCTGCGACTCTATTCCCTGGAACAAAGGAAGATGAGGGGAGATCTTATCGAGGTGTATAAAATCATGAGAGGAATAGATTGGGTAGATGCACAGTGTTTCTTGCCTGGAGTAGGTGAATCGAGGACCAGAGGACATAGGTTTAAGATGGAGGGGAAAAGATTTAATAGGAATCTGAGGAGTAACATTTTCACACAAAGGGTGGTGAGTATATGGAACAAGCTGCCAGAGGAGGTAGTTGAGGCTGGGACTATGCCAACGTTTAAGAAGCAGTTGGACAGGTACATGGATAGGACAGGTTTGGAGGGATATGGACCAGGCGCAGGTAGGTGGGACTAGTGTAGCTGGGACATGTTGGCTGGTGTGGGCAAGTTGGGCTGAAGGGCCTGTTTCCACACTGTATCACTCTATGATTCTATGTCATCTCGGTCTATCAGGTCACATTTAGTAGATTCTTATATTACAACTGAATTGTAATATTTAGATTTAGATTTCTAGACCACTGGGGTCTCTTCTGGGATAGGGTGACCTGTACAAAAGGGACGGGTTACACCTTAACTGGAGGTGGACCAACATTCGGCAGGCAGGTTTGCTAGTGCTACACGGGTGGGTTTAAACTAAATAGTCGGGGGGGAGTGTAAGGTTGGAGTTAAAGGGGAAGAGAGTATAAGAAAAGTGACGAAAGACACACAAATTAATGGGACGGAAAGTTCAAGAAAGGGATAAGAGAGTAAGGTCAGGTGAAATAGGAACCGGTGCGAGAGGGGAGGTGAATACCGAATTAAAAGTGTTATATATGAATGCGCAAAGTATAAGAAATAAAGTGGATGTGCTTGGGGCTCAGTTAGAAATTGGAAAGTATGATGTTGTGGGAATTACAGAGACATAGCTGCAAGAAGACTAGGGCTGGGAACTGAATATTCAAGGGTATACGTCCTATCGAAAAGACAGACAAGTGGGCAGAGGGGGTGGTGTAGCTCTGTTGGTAAGAAATAAAATTCAGTCCCTTGTGAGGGGTGACATAAAATCAGAAGATGTAGTCATTGTGGATAGAACTGAGGAATTGTAAGGGTAAAAAGACCCTAATGGGAGTTATTTACAGGCCCCTAAACAGTAGCCTGGAGATAGGGTGCAAGTTGTATCTCGAGTTAAAATTGGCATGTAACAAAGTAATACTATGGTGGTTATGGGAGATTTCAACATGCAGGTAGACCTGGAAAATTAGGTTGGTACTGGACCCCAAGAACGGGAGTTTGTAGAGTGCCTTCGAGGTGGATTCTTAGAGCAGCTTGTACTGGAGCATACCAGGGAGAAGGCAATTCTAGATTTAGTGTTGTGTAAAGAACCAGATTTGATAAGGGAACTCAAAGTAAAGGGGCCATTAGGATGTAGTGACAATAATATGATAAGTTTTAATCTGCAATTTGAGAGGGAGAAAGTAAAATCGGAAGTGTCAGTATTGCAGATGAACAAAGGGAACTCTGGAGGCATGAGGGAAGAGCTGGCCTAGCAGGGATGAACGGGTCCCTAGCAGGGTTGACAGTGGAACAGCAATGGCAGGTATTTCTGGGAATAATCCAGAAGATGCAGTATCATTTCATTCCAAAGAGGAATAAAGATTCTAAGGGGAGTAAGAGGTGATAATAGCTGACAAGGGAAGTCAAGGACAGTAAAACATTAAAAGAGAAGAGATAGAACATAGCAAAGATGAGCTATGTTCCAAAGGAAGCCAGAGGATTAGGAAGACACAAACAATCTCCCTAATGTACTAGGGGACAGAGGCCCTAGGGTGATGGAGGAACTGAAGGAAATTCACATTGGTCAGGCAATGGTGTTGGGTAGACTGATGGGACTGAAGGCTGATAAATCCCTAGGGCCTGATGGACTGCAACCCAGGATACTTAAGGAGGTGGCTCTAGAACATGTGGATGCACTGGTGAACATTTTCTAATGTTCTACAGATTCTGGATCAGTTCCTGTGGATTGGAGGGTAGCTAATGTTATCCAACCTTTTAAGAAAGGAGGGAGAGAGAAAGCAGGCAATTATAGACCAGTTAGCCTGACATCAGTGGTGGGGAAGATGCTGGAGTCGATTATCAACGATGTAATAGCAGTAACAGGATCGGTCCGAGTCAGCATGGATTTACGAAGGGGAAATCATGCTTAACAAATCTTCTGCAATTTTTTGAGGATCTAACAAATAACATGGACAAGGGAGAGTCAGTGGATGTAGTGTACCTGGACTTTCAGAAAGCCTTTGATAAGGTCCCACAGAGGAGATTAGTGGGCTAAATTATAGCACATGGTATTGGTGGTCGGGTAGGATAGAAAATTGGTTGGCAGACAGGAAACAAAGAGTAGGGATTAACGGGTCCTTTTCAGAATGGCAGGCAGTGACTAGTGGGGTGCCACAAGGCTCGGTGCTGGGACCGCAGCTATTTACAAAATACATTACAATACAATACAATACAATACATTTATTTGTCATTTGGATCCCGTTGAGGTCCAAACGAAATGCCGTTTCTGCAGCCATACATACAAAACAAAAAAGACCCGAGACACAACACAATTTACACAAACATCCTTCACAGCGCATCTTCTCCTCGCTGTGAAGGAAGGCAAAAAAAACATATCTCTCCCCTGCACTCCCCTCTCCCCCCCATGTCAGAGTCAAAGACAGAGTCAAAGCCCCCTGCGGGCGATGTTAAATGTCCCGCAGCCATTAAAGCCACGCCGGGTGATGCAAGGCCACGCACCGGGTCTTGGTGTTGGAGCCCCGGCGGGCTCTTGGTGTCGGAGCCCCGGCGGGCGCTCACAAAGTCCCATGGCCATTCCAAGCCGTGCAGGGCGGTGATGTAGGCCCCGCTCCAGGTAATCTTCAACCCCGCAACTCGGGCAGGAGAAGTCGCCGTTGCGGAAGCCCCGAAAAGCGGTCTCCCACCAGGGACCCGCGGGCTCCCGGTATTACTGTCCACAGACCTGCGGTAGGAGCTTCCGAATCTCCGGGTGTCGGGTCACAGCAGCGCTCCACCACTGCTACACCCGCTCCGGACTCGGCCAGCTCCGTGATGGTGAGTAGATCCGCAGCTCCGCGACTGGAGCCCCAGGTCATTCCTGTTGGAGGCCGCTCCACGTTGCAGCCCCAACGACAACGGAGACCCGACAAAGAAAAGGTCGGGTCTCCCGTGCAGGGGAAAGACCTTAAAGTTCCCCCACCCCCACCCCCACCCCCCACACACATACCCCGACAAAAAAAACAATAAAAACTACATAGAAACAAGACAGAAAACAATAAAAAGACAGACGGACTGCAGAGGCCGCTGCTGACAAGAGTCGCGCCGCCCACCGCATTAAAGGACATTAATGATTTAGATGAAGGAATTAAAAGTAACATTAGCAAATTTGCAGTTGACACAAAGCTGGGTGTCAGTGTGAACGGTGAAGAGGATGCTGTGAGGAAGCAGGGTGACTTGGACAGGTTGGGTGAGTGGGCAGATGCATGGTGATGCAGTATAATGTGGATAAGGATACAAAGAATACAAAGGACATTTATTATCACATACACCAATTGGTGTCGTGAAATTTGACTTGCCAATGCAGCACACAAATGTCCTTAAGACACAAGAACAGGAAGGCAGATTATTATCTGAATGGTGTCAGGTAAGGAAAAGGGGAAGTGCAACGAGACCTGGGTGTCCTTGTACATCAGTCACTGAAGTGAGCATGTAGGTACAACAGGCAGTGAAGAAAGCTAATGGCATGTTGGCCTATAGCGAGAAGAGTTGAGTATGGGCGCAGAGGTCCTTCTGCAGTTGTACAGGGCCCTGGAGATGACAACTTGGGTAATTGTGTGCAGTTTTGGTCTCTTAATTTGAGGAAGGACATTCTTGCTATTGAGGGAGTGCAGCCTAGGTTCACGAGGTTAATTCCTGGGATGGCGGGACTGTCATATGATGAAAGAATGGAGCGGCTGGGCTTGTATTCACTGGAATTTAGAAAGAAGAGAGGGGATCTAATGGAATATAAAATTATTAAGGGATTGAACACACTAGATGCAGAAAACATGTTCCCGATGCTGGGTGAGTCCAGAACCAGGGGCCACAGTTTAAGAATAAGGGGTGGGCCATTTAGAACTGAGATGAGGAAAAAAGTTTTCACCCAGAGTTGTGAATTTGTGGAGGCCGTTTCACTGGATACATTCAAAAGATAGAGCTCTTCGGGCACTGGGGAGGGATATGGGGAGAAGGCAGTAAGGGGGTACTGATTTTGGATGATCAGCCATGATCACATTGAATGGCGGTGCTGGCTCAAAGGGCCGAATGGCTACTCCTGCACCTATAATCTATGTATCTACTGTATGTATCTAAGTATCTATGCTCTTTTCATTCAGAGCCCCATTTCCAGCAGCAATTTTTAAATTTTGTTTTGCAGCTCCATAACTTCTTCAGCTGTTTGATGGACCATTTTACTCCGGCTTGCGGCAATGAGCGTAAGTTTATTTAAAACTCCTGAACAACATGTCATCAAAAAATTTTCTGTAACGGAAATCTAAATATTTTCAGTCCTGTTTCATCCAATAACAATGTGCAAAAATCATCAGCAAACTGGCAGAGAACAAAGGGAAAGGATAATTGCACAAGACTGGAGGAAGGATCAATGCTGGGATCATTGTTATTCATAGTTCTAACCAAAACTATCCAGTCCCAAAATCTGCAGTTCTCTTAATTTTTAAGAAGGTTATGGGCTTTTGACTGCACACGATCACAGCTTTTTTGTTATGTCCATAGAAAATCAATAGGGAACAAGATGCTAATTTCCGAGTATGAAAATGGCCATAACTTTTTAAATACTTGAGATATGAAAGTGAATTAGGTGTCAAATTAAACTTCTTTTTATGCTTTATCTGATGGGATAAATTACAGACTTGATTTTTTAAATCTCAAAATTTTGTAACATTGCTAATTAATGCTGCCTAGTATTCTATAACTATTCACAGATGTGCCGTGGATTATCTGTATGTGATACGTATTTCTGCAGTGTCAGCACGAGGACACCGTGAGAGTAGGCTGGATAAAATGGTCAGACATCATAAACCCACAAATCTTACAGAGGTAATAATTGTGCAAAAAAAAAGGAATATTTTTTCTCCAATGTTGGGGTCTCATCACATGTGCAGTTATGACCTCTGATTGGAAATTTTGGAAATAGAAAACGTCATTCATTTCTGAGGAAATAAATTCCTCAATTTAAAAGAACTTAAATAATTAGCTCCACATCAAATCAAGTGAGGTTTATTGTCTAAAGCACAAGTGTGGTGAGCTATGGGTACAATGAAAATGTTGCTTGCAGCAGCGTCACAGGCACATAGACAACACAAAAAAACGACATTATACATAAATTACCCATAAATTCTACAACAGTGAAAAGAATAATACATTATATTAGTGCAATTAGAAAACAAGTTTATGATAGTGCAAGAGATGATCCATGGTATTGTGTTGCTGCTGAGGTTGGATTAGGGTTGTGCAGGTTGGTTCAAAAACATGATTGTTGTAGGATGTTGTGTGAGACTTCAGGTTTCTGTACCTCCTGCCTGATAGGAGCAGTGAGAAGAGGGCATGGCACGGATGGTGGTGAGCCTTGATGTTTTCAATGGTGGGGAGTGTGTGGCCCATGTAATGATGCCTATCACAAACCTTGTGCTGTATGTCAAAGGATGGCCAAAGGTCCTTGTGCTGTACCTTTGTCATACTGAAGCTTCCACACAGAGATATGGAAAATGGGCAGGAAAGTGAATGTTATTCTACATCAAGTTCAGTGAATGGTAGAAGGCTGACTGGGGTATCCTAACTGAATGACATCAATTCAGTCTGTAGTCATCAGCATTGAGATGAACCAAATGCAGCAATATAAGTAAAGTTCAAGAAGCGAAATGGCAGGGTTCGGCTCGGTTGTTCCAAGAATTTTAATTGAAATAAGCCAGCAGTAATAGTTGCAAAGGAAACACAAGGAAGGGCAGATGGTGAGATCGAGCAAAAATAAGTGCTGGAGGAACTCGGCAGATCAGGCAAGATAGAAAATGGACAGATGGCGTTTCAGGGTCAGGGATTTACTTCTGGCTGAATAGTTATAGCAGCAAAAATAACTTTTAATGGTGAATTAAGACAGAAATATTCCTCAGGTAACTTAATACTGACTTGCCTTCCATCACAGTGAGGAATGTGGGGAATTCGCTGTGGTGGATGTTTATGTTAACTTTTATGTAGTTGTGTGTCTTGTTGCTTTTTTTAGTATGGCTGTATGGTAATTCACATATCACTGTACCTTAATTGGTACATGTGACAATAAAAGACCTTTGAAATCTCTGAAACCTTTGATTTGGTATCAAACAATGCAATTTTCAAAAAACAAAAGATTTGTGCTTTAAGGGTTTAAAAACAACTGCTGAGTCAGAAATGTTCATGTAGAAGTCATAAATCTCAAAATGTACAAGGTAAAGACATCTCTAATTTTTGTCTATTTTTAAAGTTAGAGCTCGGAGGCAAATTGAGCCAATTGATATGTGGAATTAGAATTTGGCGCATTGTACTTGGATCATGGTTGGCAAATGTCATCTTTTACATCTTCTCTGCAGAAGGTTTTATTTCCCACATTATTACTCAGACAGATGAGACATGTAAGGATAATCAGTCCGCCTATGATAACATCGAGGTTTCAGACGCTTACGTTGGCCCCCAACTCTGTTTCCCTCTGACGCCTGCACATGTCACTGCCTTACTAGAAGCCTTCAAAGAAAAACAAGTAAGTGATGATGTATTCACAATCAATGTTCCATAAATATGTTGCTAAATCCTAGTGTCATTGACAAGGAAATTGGATGCCAAGTGTAATGGGCATCAATCTGATATCTCTGCCACAGAAGGCATTGGAGGCCAATTCACTGGATGTTTGCAAGAGAGAGTTAAACCCCTGTCTCACGGTGCGAGTCGACCCACGAGTGACCCCGAGTTTAAAACAAATTAAACTTGTGGTAATCACGTAAATTAACGTAGCAGGAATGTCGGAACTCGTGGACGCAACTTAGCGACTCGTGGCGCTAACGGCAGGTACCCGGGAAACTTGTTAACTCTTGAAAAATTTCAAACATGTTTAAAGATTTCCACGAGTCAAATTTACTCTTGAAGTTAAAATTTGAAACATTTAAACTCGTTGTAAGAGCGTAGTGGCCCGTGAGTTTACCATAGTGACTCTTGAGTCTACCGTGGGTTTGGCCTGAGTGCCAGAAGTGAAATGTTGAAGATTAGTCAGATCTTAATGGAAAATGAATGAATGGATGGATGGATTTTGGGGTCTGAAATTAACTTGGATACTTTCAATGGGAGAGAGCCGCCGATGAAGCTGAAGGTACAGAGCGAAGATGGGGGCTCAAGCATTGATGGGAAGGGATAACTCCGGGCGGGACGCATGAAAAGTGACCATACTGAGGGAATTCCCACGTATATGAAGCAGAGAGAAACGTGAGTTCTACATAGATTATGTTTGAGCCAACGAGGAGACAATTCTTCAGATAATTATTTTACAATGTGAGGTGACATTATCAGCCATGGTAGACAGACACAAAATGCTGGAGTAACTCAGCGGGGCAGACAGCATCTCTGGAGAAAAGGAATTGGTGACGTTTCGGGTCGAGACCCTTCTTCAG
The DNA here is from genome assembly GCF_010909765.2 of Amblyraja radiata. NCBI lineage: Eukaryota > Metazoa > Chordata > Chondrichthyes > Rajiformes > Rajidae > Amblyraja > Amblyraja radiata. The sequence continues at coordinate 75,690,206 of NC_045956.1, forward strand.
ACTGGTTTTGTGCTGTGCTGTTGCCATATCTCTGGAGAGAAGTAATGTGTCACGACCTGAAACGTCACCCATTCCTTCTCTCCAGAGATGTTGCCTGTCCCGCAGAGTTACTCCAGCATTTTGTGTCCATCTTCGCTGGCGAGGAACCGTGCGTGCCGTGTGTGCCCTTTGCAAGTTTTTGCTCCCGATCACAGATAGCTGCTGATTATTAGGGGAAGAAACTCGTGTTCATGCCGTACGACGTGTTTGACCACCTGCCCCGCTACTTAAGGAGCTTGTGATGAGCGGTAGCCAGCTGTGGAGCTTCAACTGGGGCAGGCTTTACCTGCTAGGCTGGTTGGAGCTGCTGGACCTCGGTAGCAAGCCTGTTGACCACGGTGCCTCGCATGCTGTCCAACTGCACCCAGACCCTGCGTCTTCAACCTCACCCGCAACCAGATCTCCAAGCTGACCAAGGACTTCCTGCGGGACGTGACCTCCCTGCAGTACCTGGATCTCAGCTACAACAACCTGAAGACCATCCAGGCCTCCAGTTTCCCGGACAGCGCCATCAAACACCTTCGGGAGCTGCGGCTAAGCGGCAAGCACTTTCTCCACACCTGCGACGCCAGGTGGTTCGTGTGGTGGATCAATCAGACCATGGTCTACATCCCTCGCCTGGTCACCGATGTCACCTGCACCTCCCCCAAAGCCCACCGCGGCCACGGCGTCATCATGGTGGACCTGCACTCCTGCGAGTTGGACTACCTGGGCATTGGCCTCTACACTTTCTACTCTCCGCCTTGATCACCTTCTTGCTCCTCTATTTGATACTTAAAACAGGCCTTCATTCACGGTGGTGCAGTTGCCTGATAGCGAATGCAGCGTCAGAGACCCGGGTTCGATCCCGACTACGGGTGCTGTCTGTACTGAGTTTGTAAGTTCTCCCCGTGACCTGCGTGGGTTTTCTCCGAGATCCCCCCACACTCCAAAGACGTACAGGTTTGTAGGTTAATTGGCTTGGTGAATGTAAAAATGTCCAAGATGGGTGTAGGATGGTGTTAGTGTGCGGGGATCGCTGGTCGGCGCGGACCCGGTGGTCCGAAGGGCCTGTTTCCTCTCTGTATCTCTAAACTAAACTAACGGGAGGACACTGGACCTTCTTGGTCAGTTTATAATTTTAACACTTATATACATTACACAGATCACGGAGTGTGAAATAAAGCTGGCAAGCCAAGGTCATGCAAGAAACGGTGGAAAACGGGAGAAGATTTTATTCAGCAACTCCGTTCTGGCAGAATATCTATCCTGTGTTAAGAAACCTAACTTTCAGGGGATTTAAATCTTGAGTTCAACTTCTACCTGAATTTAATCGATTTACAAAAGCTTTGAAGTTCTCCCTGCAGTCCGTTTCTTAAACACCTTTACGTTTTGTGCTTTTTTTGATAGCCAAGTACTTTAAATGCCATTTATTGCATTGTTGCAATGATAGGCAACGCTTTGATAAAAGCGGTTAATTACATGACAAGAGAAGCATGCAGCCATATAAGAGACACGGAGAAGCTGATCATCGGGGCAGTTCTGTCCATGGTCATGGGAGGCTTTTATAGTAAAAAAAACTGCATGACATCATTTTTATCCATGTGATGATTTTTCCACACATTGTTGTTGGCTCAAGAGTAACTCAGGAGAGGAACTTGGTACATCGCAGAAATGAGAAGTAAACGGCAAACCTAGACATACACGTGGGAACTCATTTAAACTCGTGGACATAAACTTGGAATCTCGTAGACAACCACGAGTTTGATTTTTTCTTTCACTCGGGATCACTCGTGGGTGGACTCGCACCGTGAGACAGGGCCATTAGATAGAGCTCTTAGGGCTAACGGAAACAAGGGATTTGGGGAGAAAGCACGAATGGGGTACTGATTTTGGATGATCAGCGATGATCATATTGAATGGCGATTCTGGCTCAAAGGGTCGACTGCCCTACTCCTTCACCTACTTTCTATGTTTCTATGTTTCCATCAACTATTCTATATGGCTGTGTGCATAAATGCAATACTACAGGTTCACCACCGATTTTCCAGCAACTGGTGTTTTGGCATTTCCTTTAATCCAGGCAAAATTACGAGTGTGCAGTTGAAATCTCCCCCGGATGTCTCGCCGAAAATATAATTGGCCGAGTGAGGCTGTGAATCTCGGGATTTCCGCAGCAAATTGAAGGGTCAAATTTGCTCCTTGCTGCTGGGACGCTGGAACTCCGACCCGGCTGGAGCCGGCAGATCTGTTTACCTAGCCGACTTTTGAGGCCGACATTGCAGAGGAAGTAACCTCTGTTGGTCAAAATGGCTAATCCAGAAAGGCTCTGGAACCATGGGTGACGGAAAATTGGTGGTGGACCTGCATGTACAGATGTGTATGCACATTTTACAGCATCTTTATATCTATATTACTAAAAGTCTGATGAGCACTTCCTGTTGTTCTGTATATTGATTTTAGAAAAAACACTGTCACTTACGGCTGTGATTTTTGGCCATCTTACTCAGAGTCCCCATCCGCTGTACAGGGCAAGAGGATTTTTCCCATCGATTAAAAATAAAAGCGTTATTAGTGTTTAAACAATGTTGAGATTCTCTCTCCTGAAGGGCACGTCCTTCCTGAGGGACTATAAAACCCGGAAGTGTTGAGTGCCTCAGTCAGTCTCTGCAAGATGGGGGAGCGAGAGGGTCACGTCTCTGAGTCTGAGCTGTGAATAACACTGAACACATGTCTACTAAACTGTGAGTGGTTTTACTGACCTGTCAGTGCCCTTAATGTGGTTTGAAAATATAGTTTGGAAATACTAAAGCTGTGTTGCCTTTGGTTTGGAAATGCTAAAGCTGTGTTGCCTTTGGTTTGGAAATGCTAAAGCTGTGTTGCCTAATTAAAGTTGCCTTGCCTAATTAAAGTTGCCTTGCCTTCTATATAATTAAAAATCTAATCTTGACCACTTCCTGTTTGCGCTTTATATTGATTTTAGAAAAAACGCTACCACGTACGGCTGTGATTTTTGACTATCTTACCGAGTCCCCCTCCGCTCATCAGGTGCTGAGGATTTTTCCCATCGATGAAAAACAAAAGAGTGATTAATGTTTAAAAAATGTTGAGATTCTCTCTCCTGTCAATCATGCCATGAAGGCCACGCCCCTTCTTGTGGGAGGGACTATAACACCTAGATGTGTGGGCGTGGCTCAGTCTCTCCAAGATGGAGGAGGGAGAGGTCACTATTCGCTGCCTTTAGTGGCCTTGCAGCCTGCTTGAAATGGTATGAAACTGCACTTGAATTTGGTGGCCTTGCACCCTGCTTGAAATGGAATTTCAAGGAAAAGCCGTGAGTCAACTGCCAGCCCACCAGCCATGAGTGAGTGAGCTGCCAGCACAACAGGCTTGGGTGACTGAGCCGCCAGCCCAAGAATCCATTCGGCCCACAATGCCCATACTAGCCCTCTGGAAACCAGTCCCTTCAGCCCACAACACCTATACTAGCGCTCCAGAAAGCCCCCCCCCCCGCCCCCCCACTGGCCACCAATATTGGAATTGGTGGAGTGGTGAAATATTGCGTTGGGGGACCAGGCCTCCCGTCTGATGCTGGGACCCAACGGGTCCCACTTAGTCTAGTAATTAATATAGATTCATAGTATTATAACATCATAAACAGGAACAAAAAGGCTATTGCCGTGCTTGCCTTTGTATTCAGGAGCTAAAGGGCCTGTCCCACCTGGTTGACCTAATCCACGAGTTCTGGTGAGTTTGCCCTCGACTCATACTCGTAGCATGGTCGACACGAGTCGTAGGAGGTCTTCGTAACTCTCCATGCTCGAGAGTGGTCTCCGCGTACTCGAGGCCTCAGCTAGGTCGCGGCATTTATTTCAATATGTTAAAAAATGCCCGCGAGTAAAAAAAGGTCGCAATGGAAAAAATCGATACTTTTTTTACTCGTAGGTTTAGTTGTAGTAGGTCGTAGTAGGTCGGCATGTTAGTCATGGGTAATCACGGGTAGTGGAAGGTAGTCGAAGATAGTCGTAGATAGTCTTCATCATAGTTGAAGGGAGGTCGAAGAGAGGTCGAAGGAGATCGAAAGAGGTCGTCTTCACTCTGCACTATCCGGTGTCCAATTTTCCCGAAGTTAGTCGTAGCTAGTCTCCAACATAGTCAAAGGAGGTCTTCAACATGTCATTTTTTCAAACTTTTCTAAACTTGCCAATTGGGTTCCCCAAGTGGGACAGCCCCTTTAGAATACAAGGGGAAGGGGAAAGTTGTGGTCTTCACCATAGTTTAATATGAGCAGTTCTGGGGCTTGGGGTGAATGCAGCTTAGATTTACCAAGGGTTATATAACGAGGGAACATAAAAAAAGAATTAGGATTATATTCACAGAATTTCACGTAATTTTAATTGAAGTTTTCAAAACTTCATGGCAGAGCAAGTGTTGGATAAAAATAAACAATGTCTGCTAATTTCCTGGCCTGCCTTCCCAGGGTGATATTATGCAACACTTCCTCCACACGGTGTGGCAGAGGTTTGGCCCTTTCTTCTGCAAACAGTAACAGATGAAAGGTCAATTATACAAAAGATGGCCTTTAAAGGATTTCGGGCACAGGAAAATAAATGGAATTATGTCACTGATCCACACATGATGTGTGTGTTTGGTGAAAAGGCTCAAAGGGTGGAATGGATTTTCATTTCCCCCTGTTCCTGGCACAGACATCATGGCTGAATTCCAGCAAAAGCTAAATGTGTTCATTTGCACAAGGATGTGTCTTCATGTGAGAGTCTGGTATGTGTGTGTGTGTGTGCGTGTGAGAGTGTGTGCAAATCTGCTCTGTGTGTGCGTGTGAGAGTGTGCGCAAATCTGCTCTGTGTGTGTGTATGTGAGTGTGTGTGCGTGTGTGCATCTGCATGTGTGTGAATCTGCTGTGTGTGTGTGTGTGTGTGTGTGTGTGTGTGAATCTGTTGTGTGTGTGTGTGAATCTGTTGTGTGTGAGTGTGAGTATGTCCCGTCTCCTAAATACCTTTTCCCATGAAGACTCTGTACTAAGAACACAAGGACCGATGTTACAGACTCAACCCAAGGCTTCATGTTGATAGCTATAAGGAGTGACAGAATATATTTGATTAGGGACTGAAGGAAAGTGCCTGCGTTTTGTCGGTGAATTGTTTATAATGGTGCATTTTGCCAGGTATCCCTGCAATCACTAAAACACTGACGTTTCTCCCAGCAGCAACTTCATGCTCGCTATGTATTGCAACTTCTGAATGAGACCAGGAAACATCTGGAGCATTTGCCAAACATCAACCAGGTCTCTACCTGCTACAGTGAAGAGATCACCATTTGTGGTAAGCAGTGATGTCCACTGCACAACTTAAGGGAGAACTACATTTTTTTGTGATTTTGGGCCTCGATCCCTGCCTTATCGCCATTCTGTCTTTAATTTAGTTTAGTTTAATTTAGTTTAGAGATGCAGCGCAGAAACCGGCCCTTCGACCCACCAGGTCCGTGTCAACCAGCGATCCCCGCATATTAACACTATTCTACACTCACTAGGGACAATTTTTACATTTACCAAGCCAATTTACCTATATACCTGTACGTCTTTGGAGTGTGGGAGGAAACCGAAGATCTCAGAGGAAACCCACGCGGTCACGGGGAGAATGTACAAACTCTGTACGGACAGCACCAATAGTCGGGATCGAACCCGGGTCTCCGGCGCTGCAAGTGCTGTGAGGCAGCAACTGTATCACAGCGTCACTGTGCTGCCCATTCTTTACCCTTTGCTAGGGCCTTGGGCTGCCAATGCATTGACCATCCAGTCTTGGTGTCATTGGAGTCTAGGTTGTGAGAAGAGCCCCACTGTCAAGTTACGTAGAAGTTAATTTAGCCTTTTGTCAAATATAAATATAGCTCCTAAAGTTGGAAATGTTGGAAATTCACATCGTCAGTTGCCAGTGAAAGGAAAGAAGGTATGAAACTTTGGAAAGGATTTATTCTTTTCTGTTCAAATATCATGTAAAATCAAATAATTGTTTCTTCTTCTGTGGAATTCACAGGTGATTTACATGGAAAATTGGACGATTTATTTTTAATATTCTACAAGGTATGATATTTCAAAGCTGATTGCTAATGTACTTGATGCATGCCATTGATTTAAAAATCAGCATGATTCTTTAATATTATTTTAATGAAGTCTATATGAATCTATCCCACCACTAATACCTTTTTTCCTGATCAGTCTTTAGTTATATTTGGGATTAAAACATCTAAATCATAACTGAATTTAAAATTGATAAAATTCCCAACTACAGAACCATCCAAAGGAATTATTTTATTTACATTTTTCTGAGTGAAATTACAATGAGATTTTCATGAGCTTTTTCTCCCAATGTTAACAGTATACACTTCCGACTAAGTACTCCAACAGATTTTGTATTTGTGTTGTTGAATTGATATAATGATTCCCTATCACACATCTAATTGAACATGAGACTCAAAGCGTCATGGACTTGTGCGGAACAGAAATGAGCCATTTGGCAAGCTAGTACCATGCCAAACTATTTGCTCATTTACACTGATCCCGTCAGCCTACAATAGGTCCAGTGTCATACTATGCCTTATCTATTTAAGTGTCTGTCTAAAACATTGTAATTGTATCTGATTCCACCACTTCTCTGGCAGTGCATTCCAGATAGAAACTACTCTCTATGTATACCAACTAGACAGGATTGTGAAGACCGCCAGCAAGATTATTGGTGCTCCACTCCCTTTCCTGCTGGACATATACAGGAAGAGATGTATCAGCAGAGCCATCTCCATCATCAAAGACCCCTACCACCCATCACATCACATATGCTCCATCCTGCCATCTGGGAAGAGGTACAGGAGCATTAGCTGCAAAACCAGCAGGATGCTCCTCAGCTTCTTCCCGCAGGCTATAAGACTGATAAACGGACTTTGCCCCCTGCCAAAGTATCGCGCACCAACCACCAACCTGGACACACTGCAGCAGAGCCACTGTGGTGCCGCTGCCGATCGGAACGCCTGTTGATGTTTAGTAGAGAGTAGAGTGTTTAATTTGTTCATGATATATGTATTTTTATTTCTATTTATTTTTTACTGCACACTGAATGGACACTGGTTGAGCAACGTTTTTTTGTTTCCTCTGGGTATGTGAGTACTCAGGAAAATGACAATAAATATATACTATACTATACTATAAACCTTACCCTTCAGATCCCCTTGAAAATCCCTTCCTTGCAACTTAAAACTACGCCTTATCGCTTTTTATTCCCGTACCACGGGGAAATGATTTTGACTATCTACCCTATCTATGCCTCTCATAATCTTATATACATATCAGGTCACTTCCTTAACATCCTTTTGTTCCAACGAAAAACAGTTAATCTCTGCCCATAACGTAAGTCCTCCAACCAAGCGGCATCTTGGTGAATTTCCTCTGCACTTTCTCCAATGCAACTACATCCTTCCTCTAGTGTGGCAACCAGAACGGCACACAATACTGCAAGTGTGGCCTAGGCAATGATTTGAACAGTTGCAACATTACATCCTATCTCTTATATCCTATCCATATGTGCTACCACATTCAAGGAGCAATGAACTTGCATTATGTCCCTGTCCCATTTAGGAAACCTGAACGGAAACCTCTGGAGACTTTGCGCCCCACCCAAGGTTTCCGTGCGGTTCCTGGAGGTTTTGGTCAGTCTCCCTAATGGTCGAAAGTGGTTTCCGCTTCTTCTATGTTCCAGCGATTATTTCGAAAAAAAATCAAAACTGGTGGCGACTAAAAATAGGTTGCCGTTTTAAAAATCAGTAATTTTTTAGTCGAAGCCGGTTGTGATGCTGGTTAAAGGTGGTTGCCGGAGGTTGCAGGTAGTGGAAGGTCGTACCTTCCACTACCTGCAACCTCCGGCAACCACCTGCAACCTCCGGCAACCACCTTCAACTAGCATCGCAACCGGCTTCGACTTCGGTCTTACCTTCCACTACCTGCAATCTCCAGCAACCACCTGCAACCTCCGGAACGCTCTTTCCTTGGCCCCAGTGAACATAATTACAGTGGGGATTATAACTGATACCTTCTTCAGTGTATTGAACATGAGATGAAGGAAGATAAATTGTTAGTATGGAATGATGAACATTTTGTATGAAAAGGCCAATATCAATTTAAAGAAATTGAATATGGGGGTTTAACATTTGCACATTATGCCACTTTTGAATTACCTGTTTGTGTGATAAATAGCTTGTGTGTTACTACACCGATTGTTATTGATGTAACATTTTTCTTTGTTAATTTGAACTTTTTCCCTTGACCAGAATGGACTTCCATCCCCAGAGAAGGTGTATGTCTTTAATGGCGACTATGTCGACAGAGGCACGCACTCCATAGAGATTCTGCTGATCTTGTTTGCTTTTCTACTCGTCTATCCAAAAGGAGTCTACTTAAACAGAGGAAACCATGAAGATCATATCATCAATTTAAGGTGCAAACTCAACAAAAATTCATGCAATGTTATGTTGGATCCCTGTAAAGAGTTTTCAGCGAATCTGTTGACCCAACAGAGCAGTAAGACTTGGCAGTGTCTGCAAGACCAATTGAGCTTTTCTGGGCTGTGTGGTTTCAGTCAGTGTTCCATTTCCTGACCACCATTTAGTGACCATCTTTGGAACAATACATAGGCACAGGAGCAGAAGAGAACTGAGCCCATTAATAGAGCTTCATACATACTCTATCACACACTACTGTGTCAAAGCCTAGATGTGAATAATAGTTACTTAAATAAGGAGCAAAAAGCCAATGGACTCTACAACACGTTGTCAATAAGCAATGAAAATATGAACCACTATTGTCTGTTAAAGGTCCTGGGTTTCCCCAGTTCATTTCCGACAGAGGTTAAGGAACACATTTTATTTCCAAAGGGATTCACTGTTTCCTAGCCCTTTGGATGAAAATGTAATTTCTAACTTCCTACCTGGCAGATTTGTTCCAGTTTTACAGTTCATTAAAGTGCCTTTCATTGCTTCCAAATCCCAGGAAGGCCAATTTCACTTTGTCAATAACTTTCTAAACCAGAGAAAACAATTATTACTATTTATCCTGTCTATTCCTGTCAAGTTACTAAAATGTATCAAATTACCATTTAACTTTTTTTCCAAGTAACACAAATAATCTCTACTTGTAATTTAATAAATCCCATGGGTTACCTATGGTAGATATTTGGATATTAAGGGAATGAAGGGATATGGAATTAAAGTGGGATTGTGGCCCACTGTTGTTTCCAAACTGTTTTTATTACTCGGGGTGCAATCCAACAAGGCGTAGATGGGTATGGGTGCGGGATTACAATCCCGTTTATAAATTGCTTCGAACAGATGAGTATGGGTACGGGATTACAATCCCGTTTATAAATTGCTTCGAACAGATGGGCATGTGTACGGGATTACAATCCCGTTTATAAATTGCTTCAAACAATTTGAAGTAGGTAATGAGTAGTTGAAAATAGGACAAATATTGCCAGTAGCCTTCCACTTCTTGAAATCCGTTTCTTTCAATTATAGCAATATTTCACTTTTTCAGATATGGTTTCACGAAGGAAGTGATGCAAAAATACCAGGTAAATATTTGAATTGTTCCTGTGATTTTTCTGCAGAGCATTGATAAAGTTATCATAGCAGCTCAAATGCTTTACGTTATATGCGTTTCTATCATTGTTTTAGGTGCATGGAAGTAGAATATTGAAATTACTACAGAGTGTTTTCAGTTGGTTGCCTTTAGCCACTGTTATAGATGAGAAGGTGTTGATTATACATGGGGGCATTTCAGAAACAACAGATTTGAATTTTCTGCGCAAGATTGACAGACACAAGGTAAGATAACACTGAAGAGCTGCATCTTTTAAACAAAAACACCTTATTTTATTTTGTGAAGAATATGAGTATTATTTTCTGTAACGGCATTATTTTTATTGAAATGTACTGTAATGCATCAGTCCTTCAACAAAGCTCTCTCTTTCATGTCCCTAGAACCTCCACCAGGCTTCAAACCTGGATCTTTGTTCTCCTGCAGTTCTGGCCGCCTTACATCCACTAATTTCATACCGCTGCCATTAGTAGCGGTGTTCTCAGCTAATCTGGATCCTGCTCCAGAATTCCTTCTCCAAACTCCTTAAGATCTTTTTGCTCACCAGAGATACCTCTTAAAACCTATCAGAGACAAAAAGCTGGAGTATCTCAGCGGGACAGGCCGCATCTCTGGTTAGAAGGAATGGGTGACGTTTCAGGTCAAGACCCTTCTTCAGACTGAAAACTAATCATTCCTTCTCTCCAGAGATGCTGCCTGTCCCACTGAGTTACTCCAGAATTTTGTGTCTATCTTTCATGTTTTTGGCCATCTGTATTAGAATCTCACTTTGTGGTTCAGTATCCAAAATGTTTGTACTGATACCATTTATGCTCAATACTTTAAATGTAAACGGTTACTATTCGGTGGGACACATCAAATGCAGACTTCTAAAGAGGCAGAAAGAAGGTAAGATGCAGACACACTGGAAGAATGTTTTTTTCTAATTACAAACTCATCCACTTCTGACAGTACGTTTCAATCCTGAGGCCGCCTAGAAGAAGGAGAATTGAATGGCACAAGCATGCTTCAGGGCAGGAGCAGCTCTGTGGTGAGGGTAGTGAGCATAACGTAAAGCTCAATCAAACACCAAAGAAGAATACAGACTCAGATGTCCTTCGACTTCATTCTCACACGAACAACACGAGCAAGAGTTCTAGCACGTTATCCGTAAAGAAAAAAGAAATCACGAAGCGAGTGCATCGCTCGGTCGATGAGGAATTAGAAAAATGCCGTAGACAAGTAGGCTTCAGCAACGTGTATGAAGATTCTAAGTCACTGACTGGGTCAGATTCAGACTCAGATGAGCATGAAAGGAGGCAGGTAAGTCCCATCACGTAAATGTTTGCAAATGCAAATTGGTCATAGATTAGCATCAGTGAATGATTGAACTATGTGACTCTAAAGTGAGAACCTATGAAGTGAAGAGATAATTGTTTCCATAAAAAGTACTTGACAGTAAATAAAAAGCAGCTTACTAGATCATTAAATCAGATGGTTTGAAAGGTCCCCTTCATCTGAACCAGCCTTGCCATTTGTTTCGAGATGGGAACACTAAATTCATTATGGCCACATTCTGATGTGAATGTTGGGGTGTGCCCACCTGCAATCTCTAGTGGCAATTTGATCAACCCATTTGGGCTTGAGAATGGATATTGTCCCCATGCTCTCTCTCAGCTTCGGGCCAATTGTTGGGTTGGTGCAGGAACGGCTGAAAGAGGACATTGGCACTCAGTTCCGACCATCACCACACCAGCCAGGAAGAACATTACCTGATCATTCAGCTTACTTTGTAATACTTTACCCTCAAAATGGACATTAGAAATCTTGATGGTAAACTGGAATTTGGTTTATCTCAATTTCAACAATATTCCAACTGGGCTAATGGTGGGAGCATATTAAACAGTGTCTGGTGCTTGTTGAAGTGCTTTGCTTTGCTGTCATGCTCACCATTCCAACATTAATCTGAGAAGTGTCTGTATTTTAATGATGCTCTCAAATGTTTTTTGCATTAACTTTAAAATTGTCATTTTGTTCTGTTTGCAATAACAGATGTATTAGTAATCCTAACATCTCAAAAGCAATACGTATTCATTGGGAGCTTTCAAAAACATAATTTGCCTTGTTTATTTAGATGTATATATAGTTGTGAGGTGTTGACCTTGCTGGCAAAGCCAGCATTCACAGTCTATTCATATGAGAAGATGTTGGTGAGCCACTTTCTGGAACCACTGCAATTCTTCAAATGAAGATTCGCCCACAATAGTATCAGGCAAGGCACTTCAGGATTTAGATCTGTGACAAGTGAGGTCTATTTCCAGGACACAACATCAGAAAGGATTCCATAAGTGGTGGTGTACCTGTGTGCTTGTAGATTTAAATGCAGGCCAAGATGCTCTACCGTAATCGGCCAAGCAGTTATTGCATCAGCGTGGGACCGGAATGTGCAAACTGCCTGTGGATGTATGTGATGTTTGAGATACATTTCACCAGACCATCGATTGCTAATAAGTGGGATTGTTGAATTGGTCCTAGATTGTGAAATTGCAGGTGTTCCTGGATTGTGGAAGGCCTGGTGATGGGCCAAATGGCTTCTCTGGCTTTGTAGTTACAGCTTAAAGACATGAATGTTTTTTTTAACAGCACAACACAAAGAACAATTTTCAATCATTGTTCATCCCCAGTTGCCCCATGAGAACCTTGAACCACGGCAATCCCTGTGCTGTCAACACTCCTATAAAAGTGTTGGGGAGGCAATCCTGGGATTTGGGACAACTCTGATGAAAGGACGTTAAAAGGGGTTGAGAATCATTTAACAGGTTTGACAGCTCATCTGGCGATTTAAAACATTATTTCTTCTCTCGAGATCGTGGACATTTTATGGAGTGACCCGATGCACCAGGAAGGCTGCATCACAAACTCAGTCAGAGGAGGTGGATGCTACTTTGGACCTGATGTAACAGAGAAGATTCTACGCAAACACAATCTGCAGCTCCTGATCAGGTCCCATGAGTGTAAACAAGAGGGCTACGAATATTGTCACAACCAAAAGGTATGAACACACATCCATTAAGCCCAATGAAAAAGAAACGTCACTGCCAGCCCATCTCAAAGTAAGATACAAAGTGCTTGGGTGACGAAGGTTCCCAACCCGAAAAGTCGCTTATCCATGTCTTTCAGAGATGCTGCCTAACCTACTGAGTTACTCCAGCACTTTGTGTCTTATTCAGTCCAACATCTGCAGTTCCTTGCATCACTCAAAGTAAAGCTGGTCATAATGCGTCACCACCACAGTCCTGTGTTTAAGAAGGAACTACAATTAAAAGCTGCGGGGGAGGGTGAGCTGAATACGAAACTAACAGACCAGCAATGGGACTCTGCCTTGGATTTGATCCATTCTTCCTCCATATGTGCCCGTCATGGCCTAATCCAATGCAAAGTCCTTCACAAAGTCCACTACACAAATGCAAGATTATCTAGAATTGACCCCGCTGTTAGGGACACCTGCAACAGATGTAATCAATCTCCTGCCAACCATAGCCATATGTTTTGGTCTTGCCCTAAGCTAGCAGCCTTTTGGAGGAGTGCTTTCGACTTGATAAGCAGAGCCTACGGCCAGACTATTCCTCCAAACCCACTGTCAGCCATTTTCGGTACCCCTCCCAACACCAACCTCTCTGTTGTGGTGAAACGGGTTCTAGCTTTTACAACCTTGTTAGCCCGGAGACTGATCTTGCTTAACTGGAGGCTCACCTGTCCCCCGACACACACCCGCTGGATTAAGGAGGTGCTTTACAATTTAAAGCTTGAAAAACTTAGGTTCTCTCTCAAAGGCATTCCTAGATACATGGAACCCTTTCTTGGAACTTGTTAACTCTCTCAACTTGTCCCCGGACTCGGAAGAGGACTGAGTGCTCTCCACCATTGTACTGCTCTACTGCAGCTGCTCTCCCCTTAACCCCCCCCCCCCCTCCCCACACTTATTTATTTAATTACTTACTTATTTACTGTTATTAGTGACCCCTTTTTTTAAATTTATTTTAATTTTTTTACTACTTTTTGTTTTGTTTATCTTACCATATTTGTGTGGATGTGTATGTATGTGAGTGTTGTTTGTCCCCGTTTGGTTCCGACCTGATTCGGGTGGGTTGAAGGGCTTTGAGCGTCGCTTACATACTGTTGCACAATTATGCCTTGACTGTCACTGTCTGTTATCATTGTATGTATGCAAATTGCTGTGAAATTCAAATAAAAAGATTTAAATCAAGAAGGAACTACAGATGCTGGAAAATCGAAGGGACACAAAAATGCTGGAGAAACTCAGCGGGTGCAGCAGCATCTATGGAGCGAAGGAGATAGGCAACGTTTCGGGCAGCCCGAAACGTTGCCTATCTCCTTCGCTCCATAGATGCTGCTGCACCCGCTGAGTTTCTCCAGCATTTTTGTGTACTATCACAGTCCCGCCAGTTCATAACTAATGGGTTCTGATCTTGACCACTTACAATACCGTCAGGATCAAAATGATCAAGGAACAACACGTCATGCTGGGACACTGCACAAAATAAACTAGAACAAGCATATAAATGAAAAATGAATGAGGGAAGTTTTAGGTATGATTTCATAAAACAATCAGTGGTATCCAACATGTTCTCTCAAATCCCAGGAGGGCAGTGACAGAGTAAGTGCTGCTGTGTTCCAGTGACCCAGGCTCAACCATGACCGCTGCACATTCTCCCCGAGACCACGTGGGCTTCCGTCCCACATCTCAAACACCTGCAGGCTAATGGGTAAATTGGATTATGTAAAATATCTTGAGCAAGGTTCAGCAGTTGGAGAACTCGGTGACAGGGAAATAAGGTGGGGGTGAGAATGGGATGGATGGTATAGATGGAGTTGCTGCTAGAGCCAGCACATTATGCTGTGAGAAGATGTCAATCCCTCATTTCATGGTATATTATGGCAGTGAGTGACTACTGCCCACAATAATGAATTTCCCTAATGCCACAGGGTCCAGTGGGATGGGAAACTGCATTGATGATAGCCACAAAATACTGGAGTAACTCAGCGGGACACGCAACATCCCGGGATAGAAGGAATGGGTGATGGGTCTCAACCGGAAACGTCACCCATTCCTTCTATCCAGAGATGCTGCCTGTCCCGCTGAGGTAACCCAGTATTTTGTATCTATCTTCGGTGTAAAGCTGCATCTGCAGTTCCTTGCTATGCATTACTCCATTGATGAATGTGCTTTGTTTGTAAGCCAGTAATTAATTTCATTACATTGTTCTTTTTGTTATTAATGCAGGTCCTGACTATATTTTCTGCTTCAAATTATTACGAAATTGGCAGCAACAGAGGTGCTTATGTGAAGCTCGGGCCTGATCTCATTCCTCACTTTGTGCAGTATCAGGTCAATCAAAGTACACGCAAGCTAACCCTGAGGCAAAGGTGCGTCAAATAAGCCCAACTATAACCTCCTCACAATGGTAGCCAGACAGGAAATAACCGGCGTACAATGCAAACAGACTTGTAGCTCTAACTCTCTCAAGGCCGTCCACTATTATGACAAGAACTTTCAAAAATAATCGAAGAATAGAGTTTGGACTGAAAGTGAATCTTCATCATGTGGGATATAGCGACAGGAAGAGGTGAACAGCAAATGGTTGAAACAGAATTACGTGCCCTTCTCTCTTATATTCCACTTCAGATGGACAATGGCACAGTAAGGCAGCCACTACCAGGTTTTTGTTGCAGTGTGGTGCACTACAGAATGGTCACTTCCCTGCTGTTATCTCCCACCATTCATTAAAGAAAATCAAAGGCCAATGAAGGCACCAGCTGTGTTTTGTCTCCTTCCTCACCATTTGATTTTGGTGCTCCATCTCACAGCTGTAAACAAATGGGAATCAGCCTTTTAAAACGATCAGTATTGGCTGCTCAACGCTTTGTGCAAATGGTTAGATAATGAATGGCTGGTGTTTTGCCAGTTGTACCTGAAAGTTGCACATCACGAGCCTCCACTGCAGGATCAAACCTGTTTATTCAGCAGCCTCCAGTGTTTCTGGCTACCAGGTGACTCCCTGTACTAAAGGGCTTATAGTATAGATGGGGTGGGCCCAACATGCTTGCCCCAACACCCTCCCTCACCTCCAACTCCCGCTCACCACCACCAAAGTCAACAGATTTTGGGGCATTCAAGAAAA
This sequence comes from Amblyraja radiata, assembly GCF_010909765.2. NCBI lineage: Eukaryota > Metazoa > Chordata > Chondrichthyes > Rajiformes > Rajidae > Amblyraja > Amblyraja radiata. The sequence continues at coordinate 75,706,061 of NC_045956.1, forward strand.
AAGCTATTTGGGATCAGGAGGGAAACTGGATTTGGAGACAATGACAGTCATGAACATAGTAAATGGTGGAGAAGGTGTACACGTACTCATTTGTTTCTATTATTTAATATTCCCAAGGTACAGCTTCCTATCTGATTCCATACCCCCATTTTCCTCGGTGCTCCACCTTGAATCTCAGCCTTGAATATAACGAAGCATTCAGTTATTTGAGGAAAGGAATTCCAAAAATGTAGACATCACTGGTTGAGGAAATGTTATCTCCTCTCAAATCTAAGTACCAAACACATATCTAGAGATTATGCCCTCTAGTGCTAGGTTCTTCAGAAATAAGCCTTAAACTCCCAGCACCTAAGCTGTTATTCTCTTTCAGAAATAGACTCACTGAAATTGTCTCTCCAAATGTACATAGGCCAATCGTGTACAACTCCTAATCATTCTGGAATTGGCAGCATATCAATCCAGTAAACATAGGTATCAAATCCACCAAGTCCTTGCCACTCTCAAAGATATGTGACTTATTTTAGGTCCAGGGACCAAAGCTACACATCGTACTCTAGGTGTAGTGTCACAAGGCCCTATAGAATTACAGCAAGACTTCCTTACTCCCATATTCTTTTTCTCCTTGCAAAAAGGCCCACATACCTTTTGCCTTTATGAGCAGTGGTTAAATATTCAGTTAACGATTAAAGAAGCCAAAGGCAGCATGGCTTTGTGAAGGAGAGGTCTTGCACGACAATTTGGTGGAATTCTTTGAAGGACAAAGGAGAGGCAGTAGATGTTATTTACCTAGATTTTCAGAAAGCCTTTAATGAGGTGCCACACGGGAGGCTGCTAAGGCAGATGAGATCCCATCGTATCAAAGGGCAGATACTAGCATGGATATCAGGTTGGCTGGTTGGCAGAAGGCAAAGAGTGGCAATAAAGGAGGCTTTTTCTGGTTGGCTGCCAGTGACTTGCAGAGTTCCACAGGGCTCGGTACTGGGGCCGCTGTTCTTCACATTGTATATTAATGATTTGGATGAGGGGATTGAAGGCTTTGTGGCCAAGTTTGCGGATGTTACGGAAATAGATGGACAGGTAGTGTAGAGAAAGCAGGAACTCTGCAGAGGATTTGGATAGATTGGGAGAGTGGGCAGAGAAGTGGCAGATGGAATATAGTGCAGCAAAGTGTGGAGTCATAGATTTTGATAGTAGGAATAAAGACAGACTATTTTCTAAATGGGGAGAGAATCCAAAAATTGGAGGTGCAAAGGGACTTGGGAATGCTGGTGCACGATTCCCAAAAAGTTAATCTGCAAGTCAAATTGGTAGTAAAGAAAGGAAACGCAATGCTAGTATTTATTTCAAGAGGGCTTGTATACAAAAACAGGGATGTAATGCTGAGGCTCTATAAGATGCTGGTCAGGCAACATTTGGAATATTGTGAGCAATTTTGGGCATCGTATCTGAGGAAGGACGTGCTGGCTCTGGAGAGGGTCCAGAGGAGATTTACACGAATGATCCCAGGAATTAGTAGATTAACATATGCTGAGCGTTTGTCGGCACTGGGCCTGTACTCGCTGGTTTAGAAGAATGAGGGGGGTACCTCATTGAAACATACAGAATAGTGAAAGGCTTGGATAGAGTGGGTGTGGAGAGGATGTTTCCACTTTGGGAGAGTCTAGGACTGGAGGTCATAGCCTCAGAATTGAAGGACGTTCTTTTGGGAAGGAGATGAGGAGGAATTTCTTTAGTCAGAGGGTGGTGAATCTGTGGAATTCTTTGCCATAGAAGGCTGTGGAGGCCAAGTCAGTGGATATACAGTATTTAAGGCAGTGATAGATAAATTCTTGATTAGTGTGGGTGTCAGAGGCTATGCGGAGAAGGCAGGAGAATGGGTTTAGTAGGGAGATATAGATCAGCCATGATTGAATGGCGGAGTAGACTTGATGGGCCCAATTGGCCTAATTCTGCTCCAATCACTTAAGTTCTTATGATTAACTGCCTGCATTTCAAGTAGAAGTATTACAAATGTGCACATTGTATTTGTCTTTTAATTAATTTGAATTTGTTTAATTCTTATCTCAGACTCCTAACGACACTTTACCTCCAAATTTCTGTGTGCTCAAAGATGGTTGACCTGGACTGTTAAGTTTCTCACTGAGTTGCCTGACCTGTTTTCCAGGATTTTCTGCTTTTAAGATTTCCAGTGTACACTGTGTTTTTGATTCTCTGCATAATTTGACACATTTGGACCCATGATTTGCTAAGGCTTTTGTTTTAAATATAGGGTGAGCAGAGTTGAGAGGTCAGCACTGGGAGCTTTACGGGAGAAAATTTTTGCCCACAAATCGGACCTCATTAGTGTTTTTGAGCATTATGACAAGAATAAAACAGGTAAGGTCCACTTGTAGATGAAGGGCAACTTTAATTTTTAGTCCAGAGATACAGCATGGAAATAGGCCCTTTGGCTCACGAGTCCATGCCGACTATCAATCACCCATTCATACACTAGCTCTATGTTATCCCACTTTATCGTACACTCCCAACACACTAGGGACAATTTACAGAGGCCAAATTACCCTACAAATCTGCACATTTATTTAGGATGTAGGAAGCAAACCAGAGAACCGGGAGGAAACCCATGCGGTCACAGGGCGAACATACAAACTCCACACAGACAGCACCTGAGATCAGGATTGAACCCAGGTCTCTGGCTTTGTGAGACTACAACTCTACTAATGCCACCCTAAAGTGAAATCCCCTATTCCAGATAAACTGAAATCCCCGAAGATTGAAGCCCCAAATAATTAATTGTATGGTCCAGTAATTGACACATCTTATTTACATGACAACGAACAATTAGCTGACCCTCAAGAAATTAATATTTGGTGTAGCATTTGATAGACACAAAATGCTGGAGTAACTCAGTGGGACTGGCAGCATCGCTGAATGGAAGGAATGGGTGACGTTTCGGAGGGTCTCGACCCAAAACATCACCCATTCCTTTCATCCAGAGATGCTGCCTGTCCCGCTGAGTTACTCTAACATTTTGTGTCTATCTTCGGTGTAAACCAGCATCTGCAGTTCCTTCCTACATACAACAGCCATTCGATGTAGGTTTTACAGCATTATTGCTAACTGGATCATTAAACAATGCATTGAATTAAACTTAGTTTTTACAAAATAAGGTTTTGATAGTGAATGTCCAGGCTTTGTAGTCGTCTGAAAGCACATTCCAGCACCTTTTTCCATGATTAATCCAATGTTTTCCATTTCATTTTTACGATGTATTTTGAAGTGATGAAAAATAATCGCCTAACTCAAAAGCTTCAAGGATAGTTGTTGTAAGTGCATGTGAAGGATGCATATTGCTCCAAGAATGAAAAGACAGTGCAGCAGGTGATCCACTGACCTTTGTGCTCCATCCTCCAAAGATTACAGACATAAACCAAATGAGTACAGATAAACAGTGAGAGTTCCCCTACCGCATTCATGTCAGTTATTGCACCCTTTGCCTGAACTTAGAGGATAACATCTGATGGAGTTGGTACAAAACTGATTCCGAATAAGTATTGTCTTCTAATATCTAGGTAACATTTCCTTGAAAGACTGGGCAAATGCTCTGGAATCCGTCTTGGCTCTGGGTCTGCCTTGGCGCGTTTTACGATCCCAACTTGTGCCCAGTGCTCCTAATGGGCTTCTGAATTTTCACCTATGGTTCGATGACCTTGCGATAGAGAGACCCAATGCACAGGTAAGGGAAATAAATGTCACAATGTGTTTTTACCATGCATAAATGCATCTGCAGCAACAATGCAACGAACATGCAATGGTTTATTATGTCTATCAATACATTATCCTGACATAATGTATTAGGCCAGAGAACAGGAACTTTTTTTTCGTTTGGTTTAGAGATACAGTGCGGAAACAGGCCCTTCGACCCACCGAGTCCGCACCGAACAGCGATCCCCTCACATTAACACTATCCTACACACACTATAGATAATTTACATTACATCAGGGAGCAGAGCTGAACTACTATCTACCTCTTTGATGACCCTCGGATTTCCCGCTGATGGCTGCCACGGTTTACTGCTCCTTGCTGTTTTGTATGAGTTTGTTCGTTTGTGTCATCTGTGAAAACCCTACAAAGATTACTTTCACGAGAGAAGTACTCATTAACATCGGCCACACAGTACCTCCAAACATCGTTCCAGATTTCTCTCACTCGCTGGATTATTTGGACATACTCGTCGGCGGGGCTGTGGCTGCGTTCAGGGTCTTGAGACGGAGGAGGACCCGTGGGAAGCGCTCTGGAGCACTCACCCGACTCCGGCGACGAGGATCACGCACACCACTCCCGAGCATATTCCTGGCAAACGTACGTTCTCTCAAGAACAAAGTGGACGAACTGCAACTCCTGCGCTGGACAAACAAGGACTTCCCTCGAGCGGCTGCCCTGTGCTTCACCGAGACCTGGCTGTGTGCGTCGACCCCGGACAGCGCGATGCAACTGGCTGGCTTCCAACTTCACGTGGACAGTGAAGTGGAGGCAGCGGGGAAATCAAGAGGCGGTGGAATATGCTTCTATACCAACCAGGATTGGTGCAGTGACATCACTGTACTGTCAAATTTCTGCTCTCCCAACCTAGAATCCTTCTTTATAAACGGCAAACCCTTCTACTCTCCGATGGAATTTAACTCCTTTATTCTCGCTGGAGTTTACATTCCCCCCCCCATGCCTGCGAACGTGAGGCGCAAACGCAACTCGCTGACCAGGTAATGAGGGTAGAGAGTGACTTCCCAGACTCCATGGTCATTGTTTTGGGGGACTTTAACAAAGCTAACCTCACCCCAACCAACACTTCACACCCACTCACAGCCTGACCTCAGTCTGCAAAGACTGGGCCCTTCTACACCCACTCCTCCCCATTCACCACTTCACACATACTTAAAGCAAGACTCCAGTCTGAAAAGACTGGACCCTTTCCCACCCATCCCTCCCCAATCACCATTTCACACCCAATTACCCACACCCTCCATGCTGCACAACATCACTTCTCCATCATCAACAATAAAAATAGAGGAGGTGGAGAGGCTTTCCAAAAGACAGAAAAGCCGGAAATCTCCGGACAATGTTTCCCCCTCTCGAGCTCAGTGGCGCCAGTCTACACAGATATTTTCAACCAGTCCCTGCAAACCTGTACTGTCCCTGCCTGCTTCAAAGTCTCCACTATTGTGCCTGTACCCAAAAAGGCAAGGATTACTGGTCTTAATGACTACAGGCCTGTCGCACTGACCTCTGTAGTCATGAAGACCCTTGAAAGGCTTGTGCTGGCCAAGCTGAAAAATATCACAAACACAGCTGGACCCTCTGCAGTTTGCTTATCGGGCCAATAGATATGTGGATGACGCAGTCAACCTGGCCCTGCACTTCATCCTCCAGCACCTAGACCGGCAGGGGACCTATGCGACGATTTTGTTTAGCTCTGCATTTTAGCTCTGCATTCAACACCATTGTGCCAGAGCTACTACACTCCAAACTTTCCGAGTTGACTGTGCCTCAACCCCTCTGTCGGTGGATCACCAGCTTCCTGACAGACAGGACGCAGCATGTGAGTCTGGGAAAGCACATCTTGGACCCGCAAACCCTCAGCATAGGAGCACCGCAAGGCTGCGTACTCTCTCCTCTCCTCTACTCTCTCTACACCAATGACTGCACCTCCACTGACTCCTCAGTCAAGCTTCTCAAATTTGCGGACGACACAACCCTGATTGGACTGATCCAGGATGGGGAGGAATCTGCCTACAGACAGGAAGTGTCACAGCTGGCATCCTGGTGCCATCACAACAACCTGGAGCTCAATGCTCTTAACATGGTGGAATTGATTGTAGACTCCTCCCCCTCCCCTCACCCCACTCACCATCAACAACACCACAGTCACATATGTAGAGTGTTTTAAGTTCCTGGGAACCATCATCTCCAAGGACCTTAAGTGGGGGGCTACCATTGACTCCACAGTCAAAAAGGCACAACAGAGGATGTACTTCCTATGGCAGCTGAGGAAGCACAATCTGCCACAGGCAATGATGGTCCAATTCTACACGGCCATCGTAGAGTCTGTCCTCACCTTCTCCATCATGGTTTGGCTCAGCCACCAAGCACGACACCTGGAGGCTGCAGCGAATCGTCCGATCAGCTGAGAAGATTATTGGCTGCAACCTTCCCTCATCAACGAACTGTACACTGCAAGGGTCAGGAAGCGAGCGGGTAAGATCATCTCTGACCACTCTCACCCTGGCCACCAACTCTTCAAATCACTTCCCTCTGGAAGGCGACTCCGGACTGTCAAAGCTGCCACAGCCAGACATAAAAACAGTTTTTTTCCACGAGAGGTAGCTCTACTCAATAACCAGAAATCCATAGCCTCCTTTTTCTCTGGTATTTTGTTTAATTCACATGTTTAATCAATAATGTTTTATTATTAATGTTTAATGTTTTATGTATCATTCTTAACTGTCACTGCATGTCAAGTTGTCACTTGTGGGTGGAGCACCAAGACAAATTCCTTGTATGTGAATACTTGGCCAATAAACTTATTCATTCAAATGAAATGAGCGATCAGGTAATTTGCTTTTGCAGGAAAAGGCTAGAGATATTGCCAAATTTAAAAAATATTGCTTTCAAATTATTATTGTCTAGGCTGTACTAAGAGCAGTTCTGCAACGTCAGCAACTATGTCATAGGGATGGATGAGCTCAGGAGATATTCTGAAGGGTAACTAAAACTTGCTTCAGATTTTGAGGGAATCCAGAGCTTAGGCGTGGATGACCACATTAAATGTCAGGGCCCTGAGGAGTGCTGCAGAACAGAGGGATCCAGCAATGTAGCTACATAGTTCCTTGAAAGTGGCGTCACAGGTAGATAGGGTGGTCAAGAAGACTTTAGGTACTTAGCCTTCATCAATCAGGGTATTGGGTATAGAAGTTGGGATGTTATGTTACAGATGTGCAAAATTCTGGTGAAGTCGCATTTGAAATATTGGGTTCAGTGTTGTTCACCCTGCTGTGGGAAAGATGTTGTCCAGCTGGAAAGAGTGCAAAGGAGATTTATCAGGATATTCCCAGGACTTCAAGGCCTGAGAGGCTGGGCAGGCTAAGACTTTATCCCTGGAGTGCAGGAGGCTGAGTGGCAATCTTATGGAGTTGTACAAAATCTTTAGGAGAATAGGTAGGGTTTAGTTTGACATAAGGGGTAGGAACAGAATTAGGCCATTCGGCCCATCACGTCTACTCTGCCATTCAATCATGGCTGGTCTATCTCTCCTTCCTAGCCGCATTCTCCTGCCTTCTCCCCAGAACCCCTGACACCCATACTAATCAAGAATCTATCCCTGCCTTAAAAAGATATTTTGACTTGGCCTCCACAGTTATGGAAATCGTCAAGCAAGAGTCCACAAAACATGAAATTGTAAATGGGAGATCTTGTAAAGCAGTGTGGCTCTGCCAGATCATAGGTTAAGTGTGAACAGGCCATTGTCCCTTTGTGATATGGGCTGCAGCAAAGACTGACATGTATAGGTGGTGATATACAAATCATAGTAGGCTCCGGAGGTGATAATGACATGGATGAAGTTTTCACAGCAAACGGGTTGTTAGATGAGAAGGCAAATGGTCTTAGCAGGAATTATCATGGTCAAACAGTACATCGATCGGGCTTACACAGAATTGGTCTCAAACCCAAGGCAGTTACCAGGAATGGGAAGGGAGAATGGAATCAGTCATATATGGAATTTTTGGCAGAGGCAAAAAAATGATTTCAGTATTCAGGGTTTCACCAAAGAACATAACACCTCATCTAGGAATAAACCTAGAAATAAAAGCAAGTAGTAGGAATTGAGAGGCTTAGTGTGTTTACAGTACTTTTGAAAATGAATGCATGCTTATACCATTCGGAGTTTACCAAGAAAGCTATTAACATGGTTAACAGGGAAGTTTGCAGCTGAGTCAGTAGCTCATCTTCCAGACAATTTCACTTGTAATAACTGCTGATCACCAGGCTGAAGCTTTTCCAAAACGAAACTACCCTTGTTTTCTTGCAGTACATACAACCCAGCTTACTAGAAACGCTTTACAAAAGCAGGTCTGAGCTGGAGACTATTTTTGGAATTATCGACAGCGACAACTCTGGTAAGTACCAATTTTAGAAAAAGGATTATCTTCCCCCAACTCTGTAGTGTTTGCAAGAAAATTTGCCTCCCACTAGCATGGCCCGCAATAACTCTGGAATTATTACTGTATTAAGTAACTGTTACTTATCAGACTATACAACAATTCCATAGGACACAAGGAAACTATTTACCTCCAAATTTATAAAATTACCTGCTATTCTATTGCTAGCCAAATTCTCAATTTATGAAATTGAATTTCATTTTCCTAACAAATAAGTAAATTTGTTGTTTTATTCTTTTAATTTCAGGCAAAAAAATTCCCAGCTGATGTTGTAGCAATAGGTGCGATTGTTGGCTAGATAGGGTGTGAGCCCAAGAGGGATATACCGTTGCAAACTGGTTAATGGGCTTTTAGTGCAGGAAGAGGGGGCTGGGGGTGACTTCTACAAACACCTTCCTCCCATTCGGCCTATCAGGGAACCTCCTGGCTTGAGATCATCTGTTGCCAGCCCTGCTTCCGGTCCCTCCACCCCCCTCCTCTACAATCAGTCTGAAGAAGGGCCCCAACCTGAAATGTCACCTATCTATTTTCAACAGAAATGCTGCCATACCCGCTGAGCATTTTGCGTCTATTTTTAATAAAGCATCATGTTCAGCATGGACATTGTGGCCAAAGGGTTTATTCCTGAGCTACACTGTTTGATTTTCTTTATAGATCAAAAGGTGGAACTGCACACCACCAGGACGCTGTTGGTTGTGTGTGTGTGTGTGTGTGTGTGCGCGCGTGCATGTCTACCAAGGTGGGGAATGATGATAAAATTAGCATTAAAATAGTAAAACTTGTGTAATTCGTGGATTAGATTCGAAGCATAATCTGCCCTTTCTCATGTCTGTGACAGGCCAGATATCATTTGAGGAATTTAAAAAAACTTGGCAACTCTTGAGTTCTCACCTCGAGATAAGTGATGAGGCGATCAGCGACCTGGCTCGCAGCATGGACTTCAACAAGGACGGAAGCATTGACATCAACGAGTTCCTTGAAGCTTTCCGTCTGGTCGATAAATCCAATTACAAGGACTGAATTAAGAACAGAACTGCTGGAAATACATGTCATGGCACATTGATTATTAACTTCCACATCTACATTTACTTTGTGTCCATCACACCTTTTCTAATGTCACGTTCCATACAATTTCTTTATCATCAGCCAAGTGTTCCTCTTTATTGCCCACACCCCAGTCCATTCAATTTCCTGCATTTATCATTGCACCCATTTCCTCGTTATTGGAGAAATGGAATAGGTGACGTTTCTGGTTGAGACCCATTCATCAGACTGAAGGGTGTTGACCCAAAACGTCACCTATTTCTTTTCTCTAGAGACGCTGAGTTACTCCAGCATTTTGTGTCTATCTTTGGTGTAAACCAGCACCTGTAGTCCCTTCTTACAAGTTATTCTTTATTGCATGGCCTGCCTCACCCTAATCCTATCCATTTTCTGCAATTATCATTGTACCCATTTCTTCCCCCCCCCCCCCTCCACCTTTAAAGGGTTTTCTTGAACTTTAATCCAGACTATCATCAAATTATCCTTGAACATTTATTGAATCCCAGTTATGAAGTACATCTCACCTTGTCCTTTGGGTAGGAAGGAACTGCAGATGCTGGTTTAAACCGAAGATAGATACAAAAAGCTGGAGTAACTCAGTGGGACAGGCAGCATCTTTGGAGAGAAGGAAAGGTGACATTTCGGGTCGAGACCCTTCTTCAGGCTTCAGACTGACGGACGCTACCCGACTCGTTGAGTATTTCCAGTGTTTTCTATTTTTATTTAAGATTGCTAGAATCTACAGTATTTTGCTTTTGTATAATTAATTTCACAATGGACAACTGAACCAAATTGATTAAGTAAACGACATTGTCATATTGACATAGATACATTTAGATGCGCCTTAAACAAAAGTAAACAAGCACATTGAATCCCAAAAGAGAAATATCAGCCTTGATCCAACAGTATAGGCCTTTTTTCTAATTTAACATCAAGTTTAGTTCTACATTTATCTTGCTATGTTTATAAAAACATAAAGCAAACACTAATCATTATCTGTGCCTGAAAGGTTTTACTCAAATGTGCCAGTGATTAATTTCTGCATTATTGAGAAAATTCTTCGATTAAAATGAGGTCATTGCAAAGACTTTGTGTGATGTGTGAAACTTGCTTGAATGAGTGGAAACCCAAGTTAAAGCGGGATTCCCAAAACCCTCCATCGTGTTTCATTAATGAGACAAAAAAAGAGATCCAACAGTACTTCAATAGCCACACTGATATATGGAACAGGATCCTTGCATAGAGGGTAATATATATCAAATCATTAATTTAGTGGATTTTTCCAGAAATTCAATGAAAAAATTTGATCTGGTGTGAAAAGTGATATTTATCCATTTAACTTCGCAGACCACCCATTTCAAGCCTCAATGAGACAAGAAGTCACCCCAAAACCACATATGGTTGTGTCACTTTTCATACATTGTGGTGCTTGGAAAATTGCAATTTCCAATGTTCTCCTACATTGAGAAAGGGCAATGAAACGTGACCACCAGCACGAGATTTAAGTTGGACTCGACCAAAAGCACTGTGATATTACTTTAAAAATGCCTTGGTGAGAACTGCGAGAGGGGATGCAATATTATAGTTTTCAGTATTGGGACACATGTACATATATTAAAAGTTTTGCCTTTGCAATCCTCATGGTCCTCAAAGCAGGAATCAAATAATTGCAACCAGTTGGATAATAACAAAAATAAGCACATTTTATTAGTAGAAAGCTAATGGCAGCCTCATGAACGACCTGTCTCGTCTTTCTTCTTTTGGTGTTTTGGTCTGTGTTTACTTGTACGTCTTTAGTGTACTTTTAGTTTTTATATTATGTGGGGGGGGGGGGAACCTTTTTTATCTCTTTCCTCGACGGAGATGCAACTTTTTCATCGTATCTCCATCTGCACTGCGGTTTTAACATCGTGGAGCTGGCGGTCCCTTTGTTAGGGATCGACTGCAGGAGCTCCAACCGCAGGAGCTTCAACCCCCCCCCCCCCCGATCATGGGAGCCTCGATCACCCCGACTGCGGAGGTTTCGATTGCCCCAACTGCGGGAGAAAAAGAGGAAAGAAGGTATAGGTTATTTGCCTTCCATCGCAGTGGAATGTGAGGTCGCCGAAAAAAACAAGATGGACGTGCTGCCTGCGCTAGTGAGGACTCAGAGGGAGTGCCGTGAGTGCCGTGATCTCGGTGTTTGCGGGGACATGGCTCCATGAGGACATGTCCACATTGAAAGCACCCAAGATCAGGATAGAACACAGGTCTAGTGCGAGTGTGGACAGCTTTCTGACTGTTCAGGCAGACAGGGACTGCAGAGAGAATGACAGCGGTCGGTACAACTCTGGTCACATCACGGTGAAGGAGCGTGTGTGTGGCCCGGACATTGAACTGATGGCTGTGGGTCTCCGATTATGCCGTCTGCCCTGGGGATTCTCACACGCCTTTGTTGTTGCTGTTTAAATTTATGTTTAATTTTTATGTGGTTATGTATCTTGTTTTTTTGTATGACTGTTGGCAAATCAAATTCCTTGTACGTTTACATACTTGGCTAGTAAATTAATTACAAATTAATTGTAAAAATTGCAAAGTAGAACGAAAATGGGAAGTGTATTCTGCTCACTAGGCCCATTCATTATACATTGTCACTTTCTATTAAGTCCATTTTGGAATCAGTCCTCCTTACCAAATTAAATGTGTTCTGCATTGTTTTTACATCATTCTCACAGTCCAGTGTGATGCATCATTTGAAATTCATTAACTGTTCTGACAAATGCCTGTTCCAGGAAAGGGTTACATCTTGCTGTGCCCTAAAGAGTGTGGACAATAAAATGCAATCCCATCCAACCATAAAGATATGGTTAATTAGATCAATTGAAACAAATCACCTAACAAGTGTCGATGATCAATGTTAACCTGGTCTAACTTGCACAGAGCAGAGAACCGTAGAAGATTAATACCAGGGAAAATTCAAATTTAAATTAAAAAGCAAAAAAAATTAGAATCAGAAACAGATAATTATTAAAGTAATTTGTTTATTTATAACCAATTTCCTCTTTGCATAATTATTACAAACATTTAACAGATTAAATGCAGTTCTTCACTCGAGATCCTTGTCTCATTCATGGTTCACAATTATCATTCCATTTCAAGGTACATTTCAGGGACCATTTCCAGGTGTAAATAACATCGGAGAATGGTTTGCAAAGGTGACTTTCACTAAGTTAAACTCCATGTTGAATTAAAAAAGGCCTGGTTAGATTAACATGAGAAATATCATGACCAGAATGCTTGGAAAATAGTCAATTTTTCCAAAAACAACCCCCAAGTCCAAGGCGCCTTCTAATAATATAAATATGCTTGTATAATTTAAAAGAAAAATAAATTGGGATTATATATTCAGCATGTGATTCTCTGGCACATTTAACCTTAGTTATCAACATTCCAGTTTCCAGAGCTCTTGTTGATTCCAATAAAGAACCTTACAAATTTTTCTCATCCATGACAAATCAAGGCCACATTTTCCAGCTCCAAAAACTTTTAAACTCACTCAGAAAAGCCAAATGCACACACAGCTAAGCAAACGTTTGATGCATACTTAAAAAATATATAAACAATTTCTAATTTGTTCCTGACTTAGTCAGTACTGACATAGCCATTCCTGTTAAATGCAAATCTGGTTATTTAGGTTAATACTTTCTAAAATAATCTACCTCAACCTATTGCATACAACAGGAAATTCATTATTATTTTACACTCAAAATATTGTAACGTTAAGATTGAATTAAGAATGTTGCTATTTGTAGAATTAGTAGAAAAATGTTCAATGCATTTTAAATAACTGTTCAAGCCTGCCTTAGATCTGAGTTAATTTAAACATTCATCTCCCAATACTGCAATCATTCATATGCTATAGTTTTAAACTTGCTTAACAAAGTCAGTAACTAATTTCCGTTGCAAAGTTTAGTAACCTTGCTGTATCGAGAGGATGATGATGCACTTTAGAGTAAACAATAGAATTCCTAAAGCTGGAACATGGCTGAAACATTAGATGAAGAACAGGAGAAAAATATTTCCCTGCCCTTTTCATCACATTTCTGCTTTATAAAAATGGAGATGGAGGTAGGATTAATCAAATAAACTTAGACAGGGAGAAAAATATTCTTAACCAGATGGTATTACAGAAGAGGCATCAACTGAAGAAGTCACGACGAATATGAACACTCTCACTAAGACCATGCTCAATTAGCTTCACATCCTCCAAATCTTCCTTCAGGACACTGATCAAATGACTCAATCCTTCCTGTTGCAGTTTCAGGTGCTAGGAAGAGAAATGAGCTGGATTAGTAAACATTAAATTCAGTTGCTTTGTTATTTGCGAGCATATTTTCCTTTGAAGATTAGCTGATCTTGAATAGGGTTTAAAAAGGGTTCTAAGAGTAAACCTAGCAATTATAGACCTGTTAGTTTGACTTCAGTGGTGGGCAAATTAATGGAAAAGATACTCAGAGATAATATATATAAGCATCTGGATAAACAGGGTCTGATTAGGAACAGTCAACATGGATTTGTGCCTGGAAGGTCATGTTTGACTAATCTTCTTGAATTTTTTGAAGAGGTTACTAGGGAAATTGACGAGGGTAATGCAGTGGATGTTGTCTATATGGACTTTAGTAAGGCCTTTGACAAGGTTCCTCATGGAAGGTTGGTTAAGAAGGTTAAACTGTTGGGTATAAATGCAGGAATAGCAAGATGGATTCAGCAGTGGCTGAATGGGAGAAGCCAGAGGGTAATGGTGGATGGCTGTTTGTCGGGTTGGAGGCAGGTGACTAGTGGGGTGCCTCAGGGATCTGTGTTGGGTCCTTTGTTGTTTGTCATGTACATCAATGATCTGGATGAAGGGGTGGTAAATTGGATTAGTAAGTATGCAGATGATACCAAGATAGGGGGTGTTGTGGATAATGAAGAGGATTTCCAAAGTCTACAGAGTGATTTAGGCCATTTGGAAAAATGGGTTGAAAGATGGCAGATGGAGTTTAATGCTGATAAATGTGAGGTGTTACACCTTGGCAGGACAAATCAAAATAGGACATACATGATAAATGGTAGGGAATTGAAGAATACAGTTGAACAGAGGGATCTGGGAATAACCGTGCATAGTTCCTTGAAGGTGGAATCTCATATAGATAGGGTGGTAAAGAAAGCTTTTGGTATGCTAGCCTTTATAAATCAGAGCATTGAGTATAGAAGCTGGGATGTAATGTTAAAATTGTACAAGGCATTGGTGAGACCAAATCTGGAGTATGGTGTACAATTTTGGTCGCCCAATTATAGGAAGGATGTCAACAAAATAGAGAGAGTACAGAAGAGATTTACTAGAATGTTGCCTGGGTTTCAACAACTAAGTTACAGAGATAGGTTGAATAAGTTAGGTCTTTATTCTCTGGAGCGCAGAAGGTTAAGGGGGGACTTGATAGAGGTCTTTAAAATGATGAGAGGGATAGACAGAGTTGACGTGATCAAGCTTTTCCCTTTGAGAATAGGGAAGATTCAAACAAGAGGACATGACTTCAGAATTAAGGGACAGAAGTTTAGGGGTAACATGAGGGGGAACTTCTTTACTCAGAGAGTGGTAGCGGTGTGGAATGAGCTTCCAGTGGAAGTGGTGGCGGCAGGTTCGTTGGTATCATTTAAAAATAAATTGGATAGGCATATGGATGAGAAGGGAATGGAGGGTTATGGTATGAGTGCAGGCAGGTGGGACTAAGGGAAAAAAGTTGTTCGGCACGGACTTGTAGGGCCGAGATGGCCTGTTTCCGTGCTGTAATTGTTATATGGTTATATTTGCTGACAAAATTTAAATTAACAATGGAATAAAAATTAAAAGGTCAAAGTTCCTCATGTTGGTACAATGCTGACTTGTCTGTAATCTTTTAGTCTAAAGTTGCTTCAAGCTGATTAGTTTTGACACACATCATGGAAACAGGTCCACCGAGTCCACGTTCACCACCCATTCACACTAGCTAGATCTATCTTATCCCACTTTCACCTGCACACACAGGGCAATTTTTAGAGGCTAGTTAACCTACAAACCTGCATGTCTTTGGATGTAGGAAGAAACCGGAACATTTACAGGGGGCACGGTGGCGCATCGGTAGAGACCTGGGTTCAATGTTGACTATGGGTGCTGTCTGAACGGAGTTTGTACGTTCTCCCAGTGATCTGCGTGGATTTTCTCCGGGTGCCTCACACATTCCAGAGATGTACAGGTTTGTAGGTTAATTGGCTTTGGTAAAATCGTAAATTGACCCTAGTGTGTGTAGGATAGTATTAGTGTGCGGGGATCGCTGGTCGGCGCGGGCTTGGTGGGCTGAAGGGCCTATTTCCGCTCTATATGTCTAAACTAAACAAAAAATCTGGAGGAAACCAACACAGTCACAGGGACAACGTGCAAACTCCACATAGAAAGCACCCAAGATCAGGATAGAACACAGGTCTCTGGTATTGTGAGGCAGCAGCTCTACCAGCTGTGCGACCCTAGTATTTTACGTTCTAACATATCAGAAAACCAGAAAAGACTAGAATTCTGCAGTCAACATTTAACATGAGCAATAATAATTTATGTTCAAATTTCAATCTGTGGAAATGTTCTCTATTTAATCAAAAAATATTTACTTGTTTGATTTCTCCCAGGAGATCGACATGCACACTGTATCTTTCCTCTGATCTGACAGCTCCAACATGATTCTGCATCCTTATTTGAGACATTAATTCATTTAGACGACCCTGCAAATAAATATCATAATTGAAACAAATTGCATTCACTAATTTCCCTGTGAAAATTTATCACGTTAAAATGTTTTAGCTTTCTTAAAACAAATTCTACAAATCAAATCTTCTGCAACTGAAGAACAGAAAATACTGGCGACTGAAATCTTATCAGCAACCAGGTTTGGCAGCATCTTTCGGGTTTTAAGTTGCAGATGGGGGGGGGGGGGGGTGAAGCGAGGGAATTTTTGTGATAAGGTGCGGAACAAAAACTGTCAAGCTAAGAATTATTTTAAAAACGAGCAGTTGACGGCAGAAGAGAAAATTAAGAAAGTGAAACAGAAAGATACAGATCTAAGATTATTAAATTCAATAATAAACCCCAAGGGTGCCAACATACCCAGATGAGATACCAACGATGGGAGCTCCTATTATTAATACCCAGCACTTCTCTGCGCTTAATTCTGAATTAGCAACTTCAGATAGACACTGTTTTCCCCCCTCTCTCCACAGATGATGTGTACCTGCCTGACTCAATTTGCTTGGCAGTAACTTAAAACATGCTGGTTTCCTCTTTTCCAATGTTTGACCTAGAACATCAACTGTTTCTCTCCCAATTGATGCTGTTTGACTTGCTGTGTGCTTGCAGCATTTCTCATTATTGCTTCACAGTTCCAGGATCTGCAATGTTTGCTCCATATTCTGTACCTTAAACTGGGTTGGTGCATTTAGTTCACACTGGATTGTATCCAACTGCACACGAAGCTGCTCTTCTTCTGCCTGAATGGCATAACCAGCTTTCCTCTGGATCTCTTGCTTAATTAAAACCTACAAGGGAAAAAAAAAAAAATGCTTAAGAAACTATTTTGTGAAAAGAAATCCCCAAACATTAACTACCTTCCAACTACAATCGATGAAATTGCCCACGAACCATGCAGGTTTGGACGACAGATAAAAGCATTCGGTCTATGTGTCTGCATTGGCTCTTGGCTGGACTGATGACAGTTTATCCCTCTTTTCCCACTGTCCCATTCTCTCCACACTACCCTGCGCCTCTGAGATCTGTTTTTACAGCAAGCATTATAACACAGAACAGGAACAGACCCTTCAGCTGAACATGATGCCAAGATGAACACATCTCATCTGCCTGCACATGATCCACATTGTCCATTCCCTGTATTTATATGTATACGTGGCTATTTAAAAGCCTCTTAAATGCCACAATGGTGACATATGACTAGGCCAATTTAAATTAATCCCATCCGCTTGCACATGACTTCTATCCCTTCATCCCATGCCTGTTTATGTGCTTGTCTAAATGCCTCTTAAACACTGTTATCATATTTGCTTCCATTACTTCACTGGCAGCATGTTCCAGGCACCTACCACCTTCCCATTGATGTTTCCAGGTTTGGAGGACATAAAGTGCTGGAGTAACTCAGTGGGTCAGGCAGCATCCCTGATAAACATGGATATGTAACATTTCGGGTCGAGACCCTTCTCTAGACTGGTTATTGGGTGGGAAAGAAAGCTGGAAAAGGGCAAAGGCAGGACAAAGTGTGGTAGGTAATATGTCAACATAGGCCAGGGAGATTTCTGATATGTAAATGGTTGGAACAAAGGCCAGAGATGAGAAAGAAAGGGTTTAAATCGGCATGGAGAGGGGAGGAGAAATACGTGGGAATCCAGCTGGGGCACAGGGGAGAGGAGGGGCGGTTGGACAGAGAGGGAGAGGGTGGTGTGGGGAGAAAGGAGGGTTTGTAAGAGGTTACCTAAAACTGGACAATTCAATGTTCACACTGTTGGGTTGTAAGCCTCACTGGTAGAATATAAAGTGCTGTTCCTCCAATTTACATGTGACCTCACTCTGGCAATGGAGGAGGTCCATTGCAGATAGGTCAGTGTAGAAATGGGAAAGGGAATTAAAATGGTTAGCAACCAGGAAATCTAGTAGGCCTTAGCGGACCGAGCGCACGTGTTCAGCGAAACGGCTGCCAAGTCTATGTTTGGTCTCGCCGAGGTACAGGAGGCCATATCGGAATACTGGATACAGGAGAAGAGTCTGAAGAAAGGTATCGACCCGAAATGTCACCTATCCATGTAACTCCAGTACTTTGTGTCCTTTTGTGTATTAACCAGCAACTGCAAATCTTTGTTTCTACACCAGGCTTGGAGGACTTTAGTTACAAGAGAGATTGGATAGGCTGAGGGTTTCTTCCCTGGAGTATAGGAGGTTAAGGGGTGACCATATAAAGGTATGTACACTCATGAGGTGTTTAGATAAGGTAAATGGCCAAAGTCCTTGTCCCAGAGTAGGGGAGTCTAAAACTAGGGGGCATAGATTTAAGGTGAGTGGGGAAAGATATAAAGGGGATCTGAAGGGCACCCTTTTCACATAAACGGTGATAAGTACATGAAACCCTGGCTCCAGCTGCCAGATGAAGTATTAGAGGTGGGTACAACTACAATCTTTAAAAGACATTTGGACAGGTACATGAATGGAAAGGTTTTGAAATATATGGGCCAAATCCAGGCAAATGGGACTCTCAGGAAAGCAGCGTTGGTTCGCATGGACAAGTTGGGCCAAATAACTTGCTGCCATGCTCTACAACACTGCGATTGTTTAAAAAAAACCTTAAAAATCTCCTTTAAACTTTTGCCCTCACCTTCAGTCTGTGCTCCCTTGCATGTAACATGTCCACCCTAGGATAAAGGCCCTGATTCCATAACTTATCTATGCTTCTTATCATTATATGTACTTCGGTCAGGTCACCCCTTTACCTCCGATGCTCCAGAGAAAATTATCCAATATGTCCAATCGTTCTTAAGTCTTTTTGTTCTTCATTCAACATTATTTATTAAAGCTCTCCTAAATGATCCAGTCTTAATTACATTACTGATTATGGGATCTGACAGAATATAAATCGTTTTAGCTTGCAACTAGAAACAGACCACACTTCAAGGTGTAATTCATTGTTTACAGTGCGCTGTGATGTTCTGGTGTCACAAAAAACTCTCTGTAAATAGAAACCTTTTTTCCATTTTAACTACTGTTAATTCAAATTTCCCTTAAAAAATACATTGGTTTAATTGCATGGAAGCATTTCCATGATACACAGGGCTGCTCCACATATTCATCATCATTGAAAACATTAGCGACGCAGTGGTGCTGGTTTCCAACGGTGACGGACGCACCACACATAGAAACATAGAAAATAGGTGCAGGAGTAGGCCATTCGGCCCTTCGAGCCTGCACCGCCATTCGATATGATCATGGCTGATCATCCAACTCAGTATCCCATCCCTGCCTTCTCTCCATACCCCCTGATCCCTTTAGCCACAAGGGCCACATCTAACTCCCTCTTAAATATAGCCAATGAACTGGCCTCAACTACCTTCTGTGGCAGAGAATTCCACAGATTCATCACTCTCTGTGTAAAAAATGTTTTTCTCATCTCGGTCCTAAAAGACTTCCCTCTTATCCTTAAACTGTGACCCCTAGTTCTGGACTTCCCCAACATCGGGAATAATCTTCCTGCATCTAGCCTGTCCAACCCCTTAAGAATTTTGTAAGTTCCTCTGTCCTCCAGTTCCTGCGGACTTCCACCACTGGAAGTATAGGATTTTGGTGTGTGTGCTTTATCATCATTCCTTACAATGCTATGTACGACCGTGATCGCAACTTCTACTGATGTGTGGATGGCCGTTGGCTCGCTAGAAGCTCACCCGCCCTTTGACAGGTCCTGTTTATGGTCCTGCCGTGGGTCCAGGTGGGGAGACGGTTTAGTCGCCGACTATCCGACCATGGAGCAGGTAGCACGGGATTACATGGTACCCGTGGCGGGGGGAACTCCCCCCGACCTGACCTGCTCCACATAATATCCCACTTAAAAAAAACCTTGCCCTTCATTGCTTTTGGGAAAATGAACCCATACTTCATCAGCAATATCTAATCTCTTGATGAACCCAATATGCACAATCTTCGATTCAATATTCTTGTCATAAAAGCAAATTTAATGTAACTGTGGCCTTGCCACAGGTTATATGGGTAAACCATAACCATTTTGCTCTTATATTATTTTGTCAAAAACCCTGAAAGATATTGACGTTTTATTAATGGTTTTACCACCTCATTCATGCAAACCAAATTATGCATTTGACCCTGAGGTTTGTGTGTTCATCCCAATAGGAACTAAGAGATAGGTCTATTGATCCCTTAAGCCTGCTCATCCATTCAATAAGATCAATATGCTAAAGCATTTACAGAAGCCAGACTGTCCAGTCACTCAAAACACAAACGGCTGGAGGAATTCAGTGTATCAGGCAGTATCTGTGGAGGGAATGGACAAATGTCTTTTTGGTCGGGACCATTCTTCAGTTCCACCAGCACTTTGTGTTGTGCTCAAGATTCTAGCACCTGTGGTTCCATGTGTGTTCAGTCATTCACATCAGTGTAGGTTTGGGAAAAAGTAATGACAAAACCATATGGTGGCAAATATGGGAAAGAATGGGAATTTGATTTTGCAGAGGCTTAACCGCCTTGTCACAGTTTAAGTTCAACGATTCCTTAAAGGTGGAAACCAGTGTTGTTCACAGCCTTAATGGTGGCTTTGAGGACCATCTATCACATTAATTTGGCCAATTATCACTACTATTCTTAATGGCCATTCATTCATGGCACTAATTTCTTTATATTTCACATAAAGCTGCAGCAAATTAGAATTTAATTGTTTCATGCACGTATGACAATTAAATACTCTTGACTCCAGCTACAACTTTACACAGAGAAGCTACGATGGCTTGGATGGGAAATGAGCGGGAGGGGGGGGGGGGGGAAGACACTTGGCTGATGAATAGGAATCTACTCATTTGGGTTAGGGGCTCTGCAGGAGCTTCGTTCTGTAATGCCTTCAAAAGAGAACTCTACAATAACAATAAAGATCACAATGAAAAATTAAAATAATCCATGCAAGAACTTATTTTCAAAATGTTTTAACAATCATGGCCACAAATAGCAACTCCATTACAGTACCTGCAAGACTTTATGAGCTTGGTCCATCAGTTTTCTCTTATATTGGGCAATTTTTGCTACAGTTGTGGCCTGGTTCTTCTGCAGTTCATTTACATCCTCAGATATAATCTGTTTGAAGGAAGCGGTTGATGTGGTCAAACAGCAGACATGAAAATGCATCTGGTGACTGCGTTTCATTGCATTATTTCAAATAGATTGATTGAAAAACACAGCATGGAAACAGGCTTGAACTATTGATCACCCGTTCACACTAGTTCAATATTATTCCACTTTTGCATTCATTCCCTACACACCAGAAGCAATTTACAGCGGCCATTTAACCTACAAACCTACACGTCTTTGGGATGTGGAAGCAATCGGAGCACTTGGAAGAAACCCGGGCTGTCACAGGGAGAATATGCAAACTCTACTAGACGGCACCCAAAGTCCGGATTGAACCTAGGTTTCTGGCGTTCTGAGGCAGCAGCTCTATTCAGCTGCGCCACTGTGTTGCTAGTGCTGCAAACCTGTGCAAAAGAACCAACTGCCACAGTCACAAAGCTCAAACTTCGTAATTGCTGGATTTTACTGGAGAGAACTGTGGATATGAATCCATCCAATGATACTGAGATAAAGAGGTAACCGGGTTCCAGGTAAACAAATCTATCTTGCTTTAATAAGAATGCTTACAATGAATCGAGGTTGTTAAAAAATTGACGATAGGAAAGCTGCAACCAGGAAAGGAAAAGCAGACCCTATTATTTCTGACATTTCGTCCAAATAAAAGGCGCCAAATAGAATCCACTCAACTGTAAAGCCAATGGAAAATGCGCGTAGAAAGCGGCCAATTCCAGGTTTGAACCTGGAGCTCTCGAACTGTGAGGCAGCTCATTTGGTGGCAGATAAAAGGGTCAGCTTAAACGGATTTAAACAGTGCTCTTAAATTTGCATAGCAATCAGTGCCACCTCCAAATAAAATAACTAAAATTATTTTGAATTATCCACATTCCTGTTTTCAAGCTTGCGAAATACTCAATGGGACCCACATTTAAAAAAAAAAATTCCAAACTACAATCCCAACTCACATCCAGTCTGCTTTGATGCTGTTTTGTCATTTGTTCCTGGAACTTAAGTCTTCTCAGCAATTCTTTAAAACCAACCATGGGCACTGGGATCAGTCTTTGGAGAAGGACACAAAGAAAATAATTAGAATTCTACTTCAACTTCTACTCTTTCAAAATAGGTTTCAACTTTTTGCAAAATAAGCAAACAAATGGAACCCTATAGATTCTGCTCAACTGAAAAGTCCACAAAAACTGAAAATTAATGGTTAATTAAACAATGACAGGAACTAAAATAATTGCAATTCGAACTGTTATAGTACTGTTTTCTAACGTTTCATTTATAATGCAACTACTCACATAAAGACTGAATAAATGAATGCTGCTTAAAGTATTTAGTTGAAATGTATTCTTAACATGTTACTGCTTTGGTCCTTCAAATATCAAGAAAGTCCAAATCTCTGTAATTATCTAAAATATCAAGATATCCTCAAATAAAAGCCACAAGGACCCATGATATGTAATAAGCTTGGGAGCTGTACCACCGTGTGGTACCTGACCCAAAATTACAGCATGTTAAGAAGGATTTATCGATTACCCAAAATGGGTCAATTTTTAATTCTGGCAACTTTAGAATTATTATATTTAAAAAATATAACCATGGAATCATTATTGTGTTTACATCTGGACCAAGGTACTAACACCAAAGGAATTGAGACCTTGAATTTTTATGGAGAGATTAATGCAAAACTGCACAAGCCAATTTAAATGTTTTCTTCTTCCTTTCAAATTATTTGATTTAAACCCATCACCTCTATTGATAAAATACAATGTTTGGACTCAACTCAGAATGTGGTACATACTTTGATTAAAATTAAATACAAAATCAAATTGCAACTGTTTCCATTGGTTATGTAAAGGATTTTGGAAAGACGACACCAAAACCTACTTTTCAGGATCAGGATTGTCAACTTTTGCTTGTTCCCAAATTATTGGATCAACACCTAAAAGACAAAAAGCCACGGATAAGGACACATTTGCTCGTGTTTCCTAAAAAATGACATTATTTTCCCATATGGTTAAGCAACATGTTATTATTGTGACAAAATAATGCTTTAAGTTACTAATGCTAATTTTATCTAATTAATCTCCCATTGGATCAACGGGAGCACCACTGAGAGGAACATTGCTGAAAACTATGAATAGAGGTAAAGACATACTAGAGAATCACAAATCATTCATAAAACAGTAAATACTCTTCAGTAAAAATTACCTTGGAGTCCTGAACGTTTCAAATTTTACTTTAACAATCAAATATTTCTTTGGAGGATAGTGATGATGCCCTCAAATGATCATGATGCACCCATGGGTCAAGAAGATGACAACTTATTTTGCAAATTCAATCACCCTTTTCTTTCCCAAATTACCAGAATGCAAGTTATCCTACCCAAGATGGGCTGGTGCTGGTGTGGGGAGAGGGTGCCAATAGCGTCTCAATGGCAAATATAGACTTAACCCTGTCTGGGCTTGCTGTTGCCAAGTTGCTGTTTGCAGCCATTCCATTTCTATCAAGCAGCAATGGGGCCTCGTGATCATACAACTATGACAAAGGCAGGCCAGAACAAAGACTCCACCCACGACAGTTGATAAACTAAGTCTCTCAGCTGGCTCAGTGACATGTCCAGGCCTAGCTGGCTGACAAATTTAGAGAACGTTTCAGAAGCAGTCGAAAACAATCAAACGATGAAAAACATTAAGATTTCTAAGGCAGTAAAAATATTTAAAGTAAATTCAAGTAATTTATTAATGTTAGCAGCCTTGCCCCAAACAGCCGTTCCTCTCAATTGAAATAAATGGGTTCCTTGTTCCTACACCAGGTCCCAACCTAACACAGATTTTACGGTCAGATTCTGCCCACCCACCCCAAAATACTGGTGAATGCTGCAAGTTTAGCGTTTGATACAATCAACATCAATGGTGCCAAAGTAGAAATAGTTGAGAGCTTCAAGTTTCTTGGTGTAAATATCACTCATGAACTGTCGTGAACCAACCACTGATGTGACAGCCAAGAAGGCACACCAAAGTCTCTATTACTGAGGAAATGCACCATGTTTTATTTAGTTTAGAGATACAGCGCGGAAACAGGCCGTTCGGCCCGCCGAGTCCACACCGACCAGCAATCCCCCGCACATTAACACTACCCTACACACACTAGGGACAATTTACATTTATACCAACCCAATTAACCTACAAACCTGTACGTCTTTGGAATGTGGGAGGGAACCGAAGATCTCGGAGAAAAGCCACGCGGTCACGGGGAGAACGTACAAACTCCGTACAGACAGCACCCGTAGTTGGGATCGAACCCAGGTCTACTGGCGCTGTAAGGCAGCAACTCTAGCGCTGTGCCACCGTGCCGCTCTAAGTTTCCAATGGCTCTTACAGAGTTTTACAAATGCACCATAGAAGCATGCCCTCAGGTCTCATTACAGCTTGGTCCGGGAACAGCTCCGCACAAAATTGTAGAGTTGTGGCGGTAGTCGAGTCCATCAAACAGACCAGATTTCCCATTCTTGACTCCACCTACACTTCACGCTACTCTGGAAAAGCAGCCAATATATGAAAGATTTGTCCCAAATGGTCATTCCGCCATCAGGGCAGAAGATACAGAAGCTCGAAAGCGCGCACCACCATACTCAGGAACAGGTCCTTCTTCTCCTCTGTCCTTCCATAAGCTATGGTACTGTCTGATTCACCTCTACCTCAATGCAGATATTGGACTTTGTCTATGTCACTGCTGCGCTACAATGCTAAGAACTATATTCTGCACTCTGTATCTTCCCCATTACTCGACCCATTGTACTGGAGTTTGACTTGATTGTATTTATTATCTGATCTGATTGGAGAGCATGCAAAACAAAGCTTTTCACTGTACCTCTGTACACATGACAATAATAATACATCTAAACCTAAACGCAGCCACCACAGGCAGTCAGAAAACGTTCACAAAATTGCAACATCCCAGTTCGGAGTTACAAGGCCTTTGCAGCGAGTCCATACGACACATGCAAGAGCCAAGAGCCTAGCAAGGAACCATTGGCATTTTCAGCAAGTTCCAACCCTTTACGTTTATCTTGCGTAATATAAGATGAAACCCAAATTGTATACAAGAGGTTGCTGAGCCATGGTGTCTGTTTATTTCCATAGTTGGGTGGTTATTGTGTAATACGCTGAAGCTGCACTACATACCAGTTGGAGGGTTCTGCAGCAGCTGTTTTATCTGGGCTGGGGAAAGCTCAGTCCTGGGTAGGGCGACAAGCACACTTAGCTGCATCAGGTGATTCTTCACGTTAGGCTGCTCCAGTGAATTAAAAAGATTTGTTGCTGAAACTCTTCTGGAGTTTCCATTTGGAAAGCGTTCAACAACATAGATCACCATTTCTGTCCTGAATGCCAAAAAATAAAGATTGTTTTCAGATTCAGTTTTCCTCCACAATCAAATATGCTTACAGTTACAAACTCCACATGTCTGGATAGATCCGTTCTCTAAATGAGAGCTATCGCCTGCATGATTTATGCAAATTATTTTAATCTTTGTTAATTTATGTCATTGAATTTATTTGCCAAAGTTGGAGAGGCTCCCAAACTATGAAACACCATATAAATAACCAGGCATATTGGGCTCAGTACTTCATATAACTGCTAAATTTGGGATCACATTTAACACTTGAATTAAGGATGGCAGGCAAGTCTCAAGTAAATCCAAGGTGGATCACTAAAATTAAACGGTCAATTTCCAGACAATGTTGATCACTTTTCACTTAGTCTTTTTCATTTATAATTATTAAGACCTGAGTGGAAGACATTTAAACACCGGTCGGATGTTATCTTTGACAGCCTCAGATTGGCTGCATTTTCAGGTATCTGCAATAATTTGTAGCAGCATTTGATGATTAGGTCCTGAATTATCGCTGTGGTCATACATACAACAATCTAATCACTGACGAAAGACCTGGCAATGCAAGAGTAAACCTAGAGAATTGTAATGGCCGTAAAATTGAAACTGCAGATGCTGAAATATGAAATAAAAATAGGAAATAGTAGAAATATATAGACCCGATTCAAAGGTTTCAAAGGTCTTTTATTGTCACGTGTACCAATTAAGGCACGGTGATATTCGTATTACCATACAGCCTTCAATACCTTATGTCCAGAGTTCAATACCTTTTGTCCAGAGTTATGATAATTGGTCTTTGATCTGAAATGTTAACTGTTTCCCTTTCTGCAAATGTTGTGGGGCCTCCTAAGCTGTACCAGCTTTTCTACAATATTTTAAACTAAATTTTCAATTTACACAGATAAATTAGTTACTATTGTAACTTAAAGTGTAAAGTGGGAAGTAATAGATGGCATTCACTATCTGTTCTGCACTACGTTACTTTTTCACTTTTGAAGCATAGGTCTGAATTCAGCCTAGCAGGATAGGGCAAGAATTTCCTTCCTGACTGCAATCAGAATTACATTTGAAACAAGGAAGACAATTCTGCATTAATCTTGAATAGGTGTGTGGATACCCAAACACAATCAGCAATCTTCATGTGGCCAGATGAAAAGTTGATGTGGAAAATGTTCGCACGGGGAGGTGGGAAGGAGAAAGAAACAAATTTAGTAATATAATAAGCAAGACACAAAGTGTTGGAGTAACTCAGCGAGTCAGACAGCATCTACAATATAATAAGCAATGTTGCCTCGAGGAGAAAATTGGGACAATTGATCCAAAAGATGAAAAATGTCTTTCCCTGCAAAGATGCTGCCTGATCAGTATTTTCTGTTGTTATTTGAGCCTTAAAGCATCTGCAGAATTGCACTTTTGTTAAGTAAACTGTTGGAGCAATCAATGTATTACTATGCTTTTACTTGTGCTACACATGTCTTGGTAGAGTACATTGTTGAATAGAAAGAGTATAATTCTACCTTTGCCTGTGTGGTAATTAACTTGATATGGTTTAATGCTGATCAAAGTACTTAGCTGCTTTCACACAATGTAATAAAGCTCTATATTGAAAGATTATGGAAATATCTTATTACTAATTCTCACTCATTTTAAACAAAGAGTTGCAGAAAATAACTCTGACAAGTAGTTCACTTACTGGTCATCTGGCAGTGCTCGGATCCCTTCAACGTTGACCATGATTTGCTGCAAACCTCCAAGAATCTTGTGCAAAGTTTCCACAAGCAATTGTTGTTGGTTTCGAATGTCTGCTTCTTTTTTGTTAAAAGCCAAAGCTACCAGACCATCCTCATCCTTATTACTGGGTATGCAGCTGAAGCCAACGGTCTGCAGGGAGATTAAAAATATAGGAGTACTGGAGTAGGTTTACTGGTATATTTTCAGGAACTCAATCTCGGAGAGCACAGAGATGCAGTAAGACTACAACCATGTAGCCTATACTCCAGGAAACACCTGCATCACAGTATCAACCATTAAGAAAATAATAGACACCAACATCTATCTATCCCTATTTGGAAGATGGTCTTCTTCAGTTATCCATTGCTTGTCACAATGAACCAAACTAAATCTGCAAGCCAATGAAATGAATGAAAAAGCTCACTCGATGGAATGATATTATTTGGTGACCTGATAATTGCCAGCTGATTAGTGTTCAGTTTCCAGATTGGACTGAAAGTTGGAGAGACATTTAGGCTTGGCTTTAGAAGCCATCTAGAAAACAAAACATAGATAAGACATAAAATGCTGGAATAGCTCAGCGGGTCAGGCAGCATCTCTGGAGAAAAGGAATAGGTGACATTTCGGGTCGGAACCCTCTTCAGACTCAAGTTCCTGTGTTAAGGTAGCTAATGACAACCACCTGAACTAGGAACAAGGCAACAATCTACATTTCCCACTTCCGAACCTTCCCTTTGTGGGAAGGGCACATATGTTGGGATGCAGAGTGAAAATCAGTTCAGTTTTGAAGCACCCTACAAAATGGAATAAAGTAATTTCAGTCTTGATTCTAATGATGGAATCCTGAAGGTAGGAGTCTTAGTTTCAGCAAACTCCTTCAGAAAGAGACCAACATTCTCACCTGCTGATTTCATCCAGCAATTGTTTGCTTGCTCGTCTTCCTCTTTCTTTAACATAGCTATAGACGAAAACAATTGCTCACTGTAGATTGATGATGCATGTGCATCTTTCAGGTGAGGGGCCGTGTTAGCCGACCACCAGACAGATAGGGCGAGTATGTTTAACTCCATGGCATGGGTCCCATTTCCACACTTAATCCCAAGGGGGAAGGATGTAGATTGATGATGCATGTGAACCAATCACACATAAGCCAGCATCACTAACTCCACCCCACTATAACACTTATACTAACACTCATTTCCCAGCACTGCAGTTCGAGCAGATAGGATGCACTGATAACCTGTCGTCCTCAGCGCTGCTAGTTTCAAGTGCTCATTAAAGATGTGTTTAAATCATACACTGTCTCTGGCTCTTGTTTACACTCACCAATGGTGTTCAAATCGTTACACTTGCGCACAAGCAAGTTTTATACCAAACTCCAGTAATCCCGCAGTTTGGGAGCTTTTTGTAGAGGTGGGTTGTAATTAAGCCATTTATTGGTCCAGAGATCAAGCTCACCGCAAACATTTTATTCCAACAATCTCCACAGCGATACCCAGCCTAGCATTAGCTGCAGATCAGATGCCAGTGCAACACTGCTGGAGTTTTATTGTCATTCATTAATTTAACTCCCACACTGTCCACGATTTCTATCGTATCAGTAAATCACACAAAGATTGTTTTCTCCTAGTTGGTTCTCCTCATTTCCATCATAAATGGATGGTTCTTTGTTCTGAAACTGTCTTTAGTTCAGTGGCAGCAGGTGGGCAATGTAGAGGGAAGCATATGGAATAAACGTTTATCATTGTGCCCACCTTTTACCACAGGTCACTTTGTATCAATGGAAACAACATCCTCAGAATACAATCAGTCAAACAGGTATTTCCTTTGACCCTTCTGCAACCACATAACACCCCTTCACTCACTAATCAACTAACAATGTCAATGTTTATTATTTTCTGTTCATCAAATCTACAAAATGATTTTTATTAACCAGCGATCACCTCTTTTGAAGACACAATTAGGGCCTCCCTACCGTAATGGTATGATTAGGATTGTTTCAAAGTCACATCCATATTTTGCTGCACCAGCAGTAAAGGGTGTTTATGAATGGGTTTTCTTCATCATCCATCTCACACAAGGTGACCACCTTCATAAAATTTGCAGTTCAGCTTTACAAGAACGTATCTATAAACACACAGTTGAAATTTGTTTACCTTAAATCGACAAAAATGATTTTCTTGAGTGAACTCGACAGGAGCCAGGTTATTGTGGAAGTAACCTTTCCCTGTTCCCCAGAAAGCCTGGAGTTGGTTCCACCTGGCTAATATGGCATCTCGTTCATCCCCCAAGAGAGTGGGTGCAGAAAGGGCACTGGCTGTGTTGATCAGCTGAACCGTCTGGGCCTGAGGCTGTACCGCCTGCCCAAAAAGACCTCCAGCTATAAACATACCACAACAAACATCATTTTCTCTCTGGGACAGAAGGTATTGGAAGAAAATCCAGGTCAACATGTAGAGAAACACTGAATTAAAATTACTTTAGGAATTAATAACAATTCACCTGCGGTGCACACAAGTTTTCAGAAGATATTGAACACAAATATAAATGTTATCCCCACTAGGTTTTTGCTGATATGCAGAGAACAGTTTAAATGATGTAGTTTGGTTTAATTTGGAAACACAGCACAAAAACAGGCCCTTCAGCCCACCTAGTCCACAATGACCAGCAATCCCCATACACTAACACTATCCTACACGCACACTAGAGACAATTTCCAATTTTTACCGAAGCCAATGTACATCTCTGGAGTGTGGGAGGAAACCAGAGCACCAGGAGGAAACTCACGTGGTCATGAGGAGAACATACAAAGACCATACAGACAGGATCAAACCCAGGTCTCTGGCGCTGTAAATCAGCAACTCTACCGCAGCGCCACCCCATATTTCATCAATGGTACTTCACCAATGCCATAACTTTTAGACTAAACTCTTGAATTACTTTCGAACACTTGTTATTAATTTCCAATATTATATTTGATGTTCAATTTAAGGTCATTTAATTTAAAGTAAAACTTAACTTAACAGAAGAAGGGTCTTGACCCAAAATGTCACACATTCCTTCTCTCCAGAGATGTTGCCTGTCCCGTTGAGTTACTCCAGCATTTTGTGTCCATCATAACTACAGGGACTTGCCTTCCCATGAACTTACTTTGCTGTTGAGCACCGAAACCACCGAATCCTCCAAATGTGGAACCAGGTACCAAACCGGGTGCCAGGCCTGTGCCTGTACCAAATCCACCACCAAATCCAAACCCTTTATTCTGTGTATTCTGGAAAAGCCCTAGGAAACAAAGAAAACCAATTGGTTTTATAAAATTGTAAAATGCATGACAACTTTCTTGTGGCTAATCCAAGATTTACTGTAGCTCAGATTCATCTAAAGGCAACATATTAAGCATTTATGTGCATACATTTAAAAAAAGGAAACTTCGAAAAGGTAATATTAGATTTTATTTAAAATAATGCCAAAAAAAGGATAGTGTGTCCTTCAGGTGCCAAAAAAACATAAACAATCCAAACAAATGACTTCCCTTGAAGTGCTATTACAGAAGACATTGCAGTAATATCAAGGCAAACGACAACGGGGCGATAAAATAGCTTCATATGCCATAACTAAAAGAATGCAAGCAGTCGTATTTAATTCCATGCATTTGGTTCCATTGCCTTCAGTGGAATGGAAACGTGGAAAGGCAAATACTGTATAACTTGGACCCACTTTGCAAAAACATGCAATGAATTTCTCCTCTCCCACATTTTCACAATGCAACCTTTGAACCAGGAATTAAATTTGGCCTTTGGTGAGATTCAAACCCATAATCCTCTGACCCCCCCCAGAAATGAATGTTTGATCAAAAACAAATGTTTGATCATTTATCCTGACCCCTAGGTACAAGGTCCACACAAATTGGGGAAGATTTTGCTATTTAAGCCTACTTTAACATC
Organism: Amblyraja radiata; assembly: GCF_010909765.2. Lineage (NCBI taxonomy): Eukaryota > Metazoa > Chordata > Chondrichthyes > Rajiformes > Rajidae > Amblyraja > Amblyraja radiata. Next base: position 75,737,276 of record NC_045956.1, read on the forward strand.
AAATTACTATTATAATTATCATCTTTACTGCATCTTTTTACTGATTTTAATAACTGCTTTTGTTTACATGAATGAGAAAAGAATACACTTGTCCAAAAGACTGAGATCAAACCTAGTCCTGAACTAATTATAGTCACTCAAACTAACTTTATTGTCACGATGCAGGCTAATTCAATGTTTATATGTTGGTTCTGGAATATGTAGCTAGTTTCCTTTGGATTTCAGTACGAACTGACTAAACTATTTTTTCCTTCCTATCAATTCCTCTCACCATTAATTGATGGAGTATGAATATTGTTGGCAATGTGATAATTTATTGTGTCTCCTTAATTTTAAGAGAAATAAGATGGCAAGTAACAATCAACCACTCTGGCAGACCCAGTGACTTGTCAGCCAGGTGCTTGTGTTAGTTACATAGGAGATTCATTAATGCTTTTTGGTACCTCAGCCAATTGAGTTTTGGGCTCCACAAAAGTTCTTTGGGAGTGATTAAAATCTTGCCCATATACATTTCTATGAGGAAGTGGTAATTCAAAAGTGATAAACTGGCTAATAATCTCACATGGAGCGTGGGTGAATTGTAACATTCACCATTGCCAACCTGACAAAAAGTCTGCTAACTCAAGTACCAAGGCCACACAAAAACATATCCATAGAACGAAGATTAAAGTTTCACCAACTCCCATGTTGCAGAATATTTGGTGACGAGACACTCCCATTCTGTAAAGTTACAAATTTATCAGAAATCTACAGATTTGAACAAATTACTTGATCTCTGCAAGGATACAATTGGAAACTGCACCCAGGCGCAGAGTGGCAGCAAACATCGGCCAGTATTCAGATGATTGCTTTGCAACAAGACTGGTGAGACTGCAATCAAATAGCCAACCTCTCTAGCTCCTGCTTAACAATGGAAAATCTGGCAACGTTTCTCACAGTGGTTATTCTCATGGAACTACATTGCAGAGAATCAGTCAACTCAGGGAGTGGGCAGAAAACAAAAGTGTCAGGAAGAATTCTATACATTAAAGATTCTGATTCAATAGTACCTCCCTTAGGACTCGGTACTTGCTCCCATGAATGAGAGCACCAATGGAACCAATGCCGAAGGCCAGTGCTGTTGTGGCTGCAGGCTGGATCTCCTGCAGTAATGAAATGGTTCAAGTGATCACATCGCCATGTGGAGCAACATGCAATGGCTACCCGAGGGCTGGTGTGAGCTGTGTGACCATTCAGCAGTGAGACGAGAAGTCCATTGCTGGAGAACTGTAGCGGCCAGTGTTGGCAGAACACTGGATCCTACAGTCTGGCTCTTCGGTCTGTTACAGAATGGGAAGAGATCTGTGGCTAACTGAAGAGAGGGGATGGAGGAGCTCCCATCGCCAGGGGAGTGATGCTAGAGAGCGCAGGACCCGAGTGGTCTGTTAACACACAGACCTATTGCACACAGATCTACAACACACATCAACGAATAATATTGCCCAACGAAGGTCTGCAATCAGCACAATGGTCAGGTGGCAGCTCTCCCACGCCCATCAAACCCCAAACTCTAAGGAGCTGCACTGCTGGTCCTGGTCTATCCAATGCCATCCTTCACAGGTAGCCTTTGCGCACCGCCCCTTTTCTCACAAAGGGTGGTGTATGGAACAAGCTGCCAGAGGAGGTAGTTGAGGCTGGGACTATCCCAACGTTTAAGAAACCGTTAGACAGGTACATGGATAGGACAGGTTTGGAGGGATATGGACCAAACGCAGGCAGGTGGGACTAGTGTAGCTGGGACTTGTTGGTCGCTGTGGGCAGGTTGGGCTGAAGGTCCTGTTTCCACACTGTATCACTCTATGACTCCATTACCAAGGTGATTCGCTCTACATTATGCCATATGCATTGAGATCATCATTTCATTGCTGCAGGAGCACCAGTGGGAGGTCTGAGGTCTGTACTATATTCCCAGCACTGCAGCACCCAGCCCAAGCCAATGTGTGTTTTTAATAAAATGTTTTTAATAAAATACTTATGCATTTCAGAACAACAGGATCAAAGTCATAATATAGACACGTGGACTTGTATTAAGTGTGCTACTGGTATTAATGGACAAATAATATTTATCTAGTGCCTTTTTCATGGTAAATCCTCAAGATGTACAAACTACCATCAGACAAAACTTGGCAGCAGCCACATAAGGAGACATTAGGACAGATGAACAAAAGCTTGTTCCGCGGAGTTTAAGAAACACCTTAAAAGGGGAATGTGATGACTGTTGGCAGCTGACAGGACAGTTGCCAAATCAGGGCTGATCAAAAGGCCACAAATGTAAAGTTCCAGAAAGATTCTCGGACCAGAGGAAAAAGACAGGTCAAAGTCATGGTGGATATTTGAAAACAGAGGTGAGAGTTTTAAAATCGGGGCATTATGAAGATAAAATTGTGTAGGAAAGAACTGCAGATGCTGATATAAATCGAAGGTAAACACAAAATGCAGGAGTGACTCAGCGGGACAGGCAGCATCTTTGGAGAGAAGGAATGGTCGAGAGAGACCCTTCTTCAGACTCATGTCATCACAGTAAATGGAAACCAATCTTATTCAGTCATCAAACTAAAACCGGAGAGAAGAACAGTGACTCGGAAAAAAATGAGCTAATAATCAGGATCAAGACAATGTCTTTGTATCCCAATATTTAGTTGAAGTAAACTTTTGCTCAGGTGGCAGTGTGCTGTGAAAGGCAGGGGCAAGGTGAAGACAGCTATCATGACAGTATATGCGAGAGACACAGTGACATGGCAGCTGGTATTACACTCCCACAGGTCCAGGTTCAACCCTGATTTGTGTGTGGAGATTGCACATTCTCCCATTAACCATGTGCATTTAATCCAAAAAAGGACACAAATTGCTGGAGTAACTCAGCAGGTCAGGGAGTATCCCTGGAGAACATGGATAGGTGACGTTTTGGGCCCTTCTTCAGAACCTCCCTCCATGAAACTTAACCTATCATTGTTCTCCAAAGATGCTGCCTGACCTGCTGAGTTACTCCAGCACTTGGTGTACTTTTTTGCAAACCAGAATCTGCAGTTCCTTATTTCTGCGTTTCATTCAGATACTTGGTTCCTCCTAAAGATGGGCAGATAGGTTACCGATGGAATTGTTCAGCTATGAACTGGCATAAACCCACTGTACTTACTGTCTCCCTATGTATCATAAATAAATAAGTGTGTGAAAATCAACACTCTGTTTGCAGATCACATTGCTGTGATATACATGAGAAATAGGATGGGACCAAATATACTACAGAGGGAATGGCGTGAGTAAGGGAAGAGCAGCCATTGCAGATAATTCTATTGTTACAACATACCAGACAAGAAAGCAAACAGCTGAAGGCAGTCAGCTGACTGGCAGTGCACTAATGAGTAAACTAGACAATGAGTACAGAGGCCAAATTCCCTGGTGCCCTCAGGTTAGTCCGGATGACAATTAATTAAACCGCTAGGTGCTGTCAAATATGCATCTCTTAGACTTAAACAAATCAAAGAATCAAAGACTGTCCTTGGGGAGAGGAGCCAGAATAATAGAATTAATTGGGTTATGGTCCAGCAGATCAGTCCTCAAGAAATGTCTTGCTGAATGATAAAGCTAGGAATCAATTTATCTTTGAAAGTTTAGAACATTAGAAATGGCCACATAAATATGTTGTAAAGATGAAAGGGAGAAGAGACAACATGAAGCCAAGCCAGTACACAATTCTACTCAGATCATGGTCCAAATGACTGAGGTCGACTAGTGGATTTATTTAATTTTAGAACAGGGCCAGCTGGATGTGGGTCAAGATTAGTGATTTATTGGCTGCTGTTTTCCCAACAATAGTCCAGTGATTTAGTGACCAGTCATTTCAGTATTTAACATGGATATTGACCTAATTTTGTCTTAAAGAAGCAAGCCATTAATTTTGAAATAGGGACCTCTCATTCTAAATTCCCCCCTAGGAGGACAAGTCCATCGGCGGGTTCCCTGTAGGCTCTTTTATATTTCACTCACTAAGCATCCTGAAAGAGTACATTATATTTATTTCTATTAGTTTAATCTTTAATTGACAAGCCGTTTCAATATTTTCAATACTTGTGTTAATGTATCTTTAAGCATTTAAGATTTTAATAACCAAGATTCCTGATGTGTTTTCAAGATACGCATTCTTGTTTAATAAATAGAGAAATATTTGCATGTCACAATTTTAGTTAAAAAATGTTTTTTCCCCTACATTCTCTTTATGTCAGGTCCTTATCAGTATTTACCAAAAATGTAACCAAACTCAAATCTCTTATAAGTACTAATCTGACTGAGACGTTATGGTTGGCGCTGTATTTTATACTTTGCAGTTATCTAAGAAAGAATAGCTGTGAAAGAAACTCAACTTTCGAGGTGCAGTAATAGGAACGGATTCCCGAGGACCTGAAAATCTAAACCACACCGAGTATATAAACCCAGCATAACTAGGATTTATGTAGACTTTATATATTTAGAATTCTCTTCATAAATGCCAATGAATATTACTCAATAGGCAAGGCAGATGGTAGAGGATTGTTTTAGTGAGATGATGCCTTTCACTAGTGATCTTTGCTGTTAGTGATTGAACGTGATCATTGGATGTGAATGTAGGAGGGCAATTTTAAAGCTACATTGATATCAATGGGAAGGCGGTGGAACAACAATAGCAGGCATTTCTGGGAATAATCCAAAAGATGCAGGATCATTTCATTCCAAAAAGGAAGAAAGATTCTAAGGAGAGTAAGAGGTGACCGCGGCTGACAAGGGAAGTCAACGACAGTATAAAAATAAAAGAGAAGACATATAACATAGCAAAGTTGACCAGAAAGCCAGAGGATTGGGAAACTTTTAAAGATCAACAGAAGGTAACTAAAAAGTCAACAAGGGGAGAAAAAAAATGGAGCGACTGGGCTTGTATTCTCTGGAATTTAGATGAGAGGGGATCTTATAGAAACATATAACTTTTTTTAAGGGATTGGACACGCTGGATGCAGGAAACATGTTCCCGATGTTGGGGGAGCCCAGAACCAGGGGCCACAGTTTAAAAATAAGGGGTAGGCTTATCTACCCAGAGAGTTGCGAATTTGTGGAATTCTCTGCATCAGAAGGCAGTGGAGGCCGATTCATTGGATGCATTCAAGAGAGAGTTAGATTAAGCTCGTGGAATCAAGGGGTATGGGGAGAAGGCAGGAACGGGGTACTGATTGTGGATGATCAGCCATGATCACACTGAATGGCGGTGCTGACTCGAAGGACTGAATGACCTACTCCTGCATTTATTGTCTATGTATCTCTGGCTATGTAATGTGTTTGGTGAAATTGGGTGTGAGGTGGCAGATGGAAGAGTTCAATCGAGAAAATGTGAGGCAATAATTTTGTAAGTACTAATGAGGCTAGAACATCTACAATGATTGATATGTCCTAGGAAGCAGTGGGACCTTGGGGTACTTCAGAGATCCTTGAAGATGACAGTGCAAGTAGATAATGTGGTTAGGAAGACATGGGATAAGGCTTTCATTGAGGGCCTGTCCCACTTAAGCAACTTTTCAGCAACTGTCTTCGACCTTCAAGCTCGAGGGCACTCGCCTGAAAAACCTCCAGCTGGATCGACCATCAGCGATGAAACCACAAGCTGAATCGACTGTCAGCACACACGGCAAAGGCGGGGGCCAGGGAAAGTGGGGGAGCGCTGTCTGAAATTCACACCCGCGATGAAGGTAAAAGCACGGTAAGTCCTTTAGAGAGCGGGGAGGGGGGGGGAAGGGGTGAGAAGGGGAGGGGAGAAGGGGGGGGGGGAGGGGAGAAGGGGGGGAGGGGAGAAGGGGAGGGGGGAGGGGAGAAGGGGGGGGGGGAGGGGAGAAGGGGAGGGTGAGAAGGGGGGGAGGGGAGAAGGGGGGGAGGGGAGAAGGGGGGAGGGGAGAAGGGGGGGAGGGGAGAAGGGGGGAGGGGAGAAGGGGGGGAGGGGAGAAGGGGGGGGAGGGGAGAAGGGGGGGAGGGGAGAAGGGGGGGAGGGGAGAAGGGGGGGGAAGGGAGAAGGGGGGGGAAGGGAGAAGGGGGGGGGAAGGGAGAAGGGGGGGGGGGGGAGAGGGGAGGAGGGGGGGAGGGGAGAAGGAGGGGGAGGGGAGAAGGAGGGGGAGGGGAGAAGGAGGGGGAGGGGAGAAGGGGGCGGGAGGAGGGGGCGGGAGAAGGAGTGGAGACACTTTTAAGAAGCCAGACAACTTTTAATAAAGTTTAGTGGGCATTTAACATTACCGGTTGGTTTTCCTTGGTTCTGAAAACTCCAATGAGCCAATTAAAATGCCCTGTCAGCAAAGTAGCCTACGGTTACCTCGACTGCCTATAACTACATGGCGCCCCCACTCCACTGCACTATGAGTTCAAAAGAACCATGCCGACCAATTTTCACTCGCGGAAAAATTTTCAGCATGATTAAACATTTTCCTCGACCAAACCGAGGTCGCGAGTATGCGGGAACTTCTCTCGAGCATTTAGGAGAGTTACAGTGACCTAGTAGGACCACGTGTCGACCATGCTGCGAGTTTGTGGCGAGCGCAAACTCTTCTAAACTCGCAAATTAGGTCGCCATAGTGGGACAGGCCCTTTAGTTAACTTTGGTAATGCCTCAAATGGAGTAATGTTTGTCGTCCTGGCTCACACGCAACAGGAACATTGTGACAGCACTAGAGAGGCTACAGAGAAGCATCACTGAGATGTTGCCTGGGAGGAGTGACCGGATAAGCCAGGTCTCTGCTCTCCCTGGACCTGAGGAGATTAAGAAGGGACTTGATTGAGATATACAAGGATATGAAGGCCATAAATAAGGAAGATTGCAGGAAACGTTTCCCATATAAGTAGTCACAACAAGAGTGCAATAATTGAGGATAAGGAGGAAGAGATTCAGAGGGGAACTTTCTCACCCAGAGAGTGGTGAATACCTGAAATGCATTACTTAAGTGAATGGTTACTGCTCGATCACAGACAGCATTGAAGGAATCTCGAAATTAACATTTAAATTGCTTCAGCATAGAAGGCTATGAGCCAAGTGCTTGGAAATGGGATTAATGCTGATAGGTGCCCACTTGTGAATTTTGTGGGCCGATTGGATTGTTTTATGACTCTATTTGAATTTAGACACCTTTTTGAAAGTTCAACCCAATTATCTTACTACTGCAGTGTGCTTTTATTAATTTTCTGTAAAAATTATTTCTGGGAACATTTGCCATATGACTACTGCGATTTCAAATGGTATCTTATCCTGTTGCAAAACTTGGTAAATCCCACATTTCGCTGTTCTTTTTCCAAACCTCAACAAATAATTTTTCTGCATGCTTTCCCAATTAAAAGCCCAAATTGATTTGGTTCTCACCACCTTACCGGCAGGGGGATGGGTTTCAGATCAAAACTACCTGCAAAATGTAAAATATCTTCTCTCCCAAATCATCTTGCATCTTTTACCTAAAACTTGATATATCTGTAACATTGCGATCTTAAATTTCCATTAAGGGGAACAGCTTCCCTCAATCAAATCTGTTCATTTCAGAAACCTCCCGATTCTCCAGTCTAACTTCATAGCTGAAGTTCCTCATCCCTGGAGTAATGGTACTAAGTCTTTACTGCCTCTAGGGCTCTAAGTCTTTAGGGCTTCTTCACCCTTGCCAGCAAATGGTGACCAGAATCGGAAGCAATGGTCCATTCATGGCCCCAGCCAGCAACCCCACATAACTTTCCCTCTCTATCCCCTCCCCCTTCCCAGTTCTCCCACCAGTTCTTCCTGTCTCCGGCTACATTCTATCTTTGTCCCGCCCCCTCCCCTGACATCAATCTAAAGAAAGGTCTCGACCCGAAACGTCGCCCATTCCTTCACTCCAGAGATGCTGCCTGTCCCGCTGAGTTACTCCAGCTTTTTGTGTCTACCCCACATAACTTCCCTGCTTTCATACCCTGCCATTTGGTTAGGCCGCAAGTGGTCACTATATTCCAGTCAAGAAAACAACCAATTGCCCTTAGTCCCTGCCTTCAATCCAATTTTCTATCCAGATCATTGTTATTGATTTCCTCTAACAGAAATGTGCTGATTCAAGAACTTGCAGCTCATTTATTACACAGTAGCATTCACTGCCATCCACTCCACTGTTAGCTACCATCACCTACTTTAGGCAAAAGAACAAAACGTTATGTGCACATAGGTATTGTTCTAATTCTCTCTGGCAAGCGTTTACCATTACCTGTTACCCCAGGATTGGCAGGTGTTGAGAAATTGAAAGCAGGAGCAGCTGTCGCAGTTGTGCCAAACCCTCCAAAACCACCTATGTGGATATTTAAGAAAAAATCAGTTCAACAAAAAGTAAATTAACTTCTTACACCTTTGTATTTGTGACCCACCATTATTTCAAAACATTGATAGTAATACAGTGTTTATAGCTTTAGTAAATCCAAATTTCACAATTTCTCACTCTTAAAAACACTTAGATTCAATCTCAGACAAAAGTTATAGGGCAACAATATGATTAGCAAATTATTATATTTGTGTGTGATTCAAAGTTCCTTCCTACCTCCAATGACACCAATATCACCCCTTCACCAGCACAGAGAAAACATCCATAAACTACAAGATCAAGCTGAAGCAAGAGAGTTCCCAGGTTCACTTATGCAGTCATCTAAAAATGGGTCAATTGCTTTGGATCGATTGGAACTTCCCTCATACAAGAGGAGACGGGACAAATATTTTGAAGCCAAATGTGGTGCCATCAATCCTATATTAGTTCTAGGGTGATCCCACATATTATGAACCAAAGAAAAAATGTGAAACACGGAACTTCCAATCCAATTAATTACAACCATGTTATTAGATATTACGTTTAATCCAGCTAACTTTGGAAACTAGCCTTTAGCATCTGTCCATGTAATACTTAGGTTGTCTTTCTGTGAAATAATTGTAGAGATGAAGGAGTCAGACAGGTGAAAACATTGTCTACCAAGTCCGCAGCAATCACTAGACTCCCATTTACATCAATCCATCCTCCTCAATAAACCCAGACTGGATCACTCACCTCCACATTAGGGGCATATTTACAATTAGCCCACCAACCCACATATGTTTGGGATGTGGGAGAAAATCAAAGCAGCCACAAAATCACAGGGAAAACATGCAAACTTCGACAGCAGCCAGTGTGTCACCCATACCATTGTGTCACCCATGCCATTGTGTCACCCATGCCATTGCGCCATCCATACCATTGCGCCACCTATACCAGTGTCACCCATGCCATTGTGCCATGCATGACATTGTGCCACCCATGCCACTGTGTAGCCCATACCATTGTGTCACCCATACCAGTGTGCCACACATACCATTGTGCCACACATACCATTGTGCCACCCATGCCATTGTGCCATGCATGACATTGTGCCACCCATGCCACTATGTAACCCATACCAGTGTGCCACACATTCCACTGTGCCACACATGCCACCCATACCATTGTGCCACCCATGTCACTCATACCAGATTCCTCCCTCTGAGCTAATGATACTGGTTTAATGAACATGCAATCAGTTTTGAGGCCAAACATAAGGCATCAACTAAGCATGCATAAGACTGAATTAAAAGCATTCTATAAAAATAGCAGTTCCGATGCATTCTCATTGCCAGAAATAATTAACCTGTTTCTCTTGTTCACAAATGCCTGACTATTTTCCAAAATGCTTTACTTTCTTATATTTTGCTTTGGTTATTTCCAAAACCACATGCAGATTCAATAGCTACTTTAGGACATCAAGAAGGAACCGCAATAAAAAATATTTACATGTATTTCCAGATTATTTCGAACAGATATTTGACAGTTTGATTATATACCATCAAAACAATATTGTCTTTTGACTTGTTGGAACAGCAAAGACTAAGTTGTTGAATGTTACTTTCATCTCTAACATCATCCTCTATTGCCCTGAAGACGTTGACATTTGCAGCAGCCATTTTCAATGCATCCAAGCAGCCTCCTGTTAATTGGTGTGTCAGAGGTTATGGGAGAAGGCAGGAGAATGGAGTTAGGAGGGAGAGATAGCTCACTCATGATTGACTGGCGGATTAGACGTGATGAGCTGAATGGCCTAATTCTACTCCTATCACTTATGATCTTACTTACGAATTGGTTACTCACTACATGGATCCAGGGACAGAGCATCAGCATGATGATTGTCGCAGCCGCACCTTGGGTTATTATGCAATGTTCATTATTTGACATATCAGGGCAGTTAACAGGTGCAAAACCAAAATGTGCTATTTTTCATTATCCTGTAGCAAGGAAGTCAAGTACTGCACTGATCTGTCTATAAACAACCAATTAAAAAAATAAATCATTCAGTAGTATTGATTCCCATTTATATCTAAAGAATGAAATAAGAAGTTTACTTTATAGGTATAACCCAGAATACCGATTAAGCCAATAACTGGTTGCTCTCATGTCAAATTAATACGACCTACTTACTGCTTAGAATTAAACTTTGACTTGTTTTACAGAACAAAAATGGCACACTGTAAAGGTGGCAGCATTAAAATCAAAAGCACACGTGGATGTTGAGAGGAAATGTTTCAACATTCGCTTATATATTCATATCCAATCATGCTATGATGTTAAAGGAAAGCACAGAGCAGAAGCAATTTGTCAACAAAGGGGTAAAACGCTGGGTTTCTCCAGGAGTATACTTACAATGATGTAAATCTCATCAGTTGCACAGACCGATTTTCGGTTAAAGTAATTACAGAAAAGATGTCCAGGTGAGAGCTGCATTATTTATCAGATTTATGAGGATTGTTCAAATTTAAGAAGGGTTATAATAACATAGACAGAAACTCTAACCACTGACAGGAAGGTTCCTTAACCAGAGGATAGAAGAGTAAGATATTCAAGAAAAAACCCGGAATGGAAAATAAGTTTTTTTTTTTCAAAAACCCAGTTTTATAGTATAACTAGACCAAGTGCAGACCCGTTGGGTCTGCTCCCCCAACGCAGCCGTTCCCTACCCGTAGCCCCCACGGGAGACATGGTCCTCCAACTCAAGCCGTTCAGGACTCAGCAGTGCGGCTCTTTTTAAATGGCGTCTTTGAGGCGAGATGCAGGCGCCAGCAGCCGTTATGGTCGCTGGCCAGCAGGAGGCGACAGAATGAGTGAGTGGGGGGGGGGGGGGGAGAGGGGGGAGAAGGATTTTATTAAAAATGTGTACATAAACACGACAAAATTTAATCAGGAGTGGGTACTTGGAATGAAAAGTGAAATCTCTACCGAAATGGAAGAAATCTGGGCGTTTGTGGGTCTGGTGTTGGCGTAGCAACGAACCAAAGGCTGGCACGCACAGGCTGGCAACCACAAGTCAGGCAGAAACACAGCCAGCCAGCAGCCACAGAGTTTCAATATTATACTAGACTAAGTGGGACCCGTTGGGTCCCAGCATCACACAGGAGGGCTGGTCATCCAACGCAATATTCCACCTCTCCACCAATTCTAATATTGGTGGCCAGTTGGGGGGGGGGGGGGGCTTTCTGGAGCGCTAGTATGGGTGTTGTGGGCTGAAGGGACTGGTTTCCAGAAGGCTGGTATGCAAATTGTGCGCCAAATGGATTCTTGGGCTGGCGTCTCAGTCAATCAAGCCTGTTGTGCTGGCAACTCACTCACTCACGGCTGGTGGGCTGGTAGTTGACCCACGGCTAATCCTTGAAATTCTATTTCAAGCAGGGTATAAGGCTACCAAATTCGTGCAGTTTCTTACCATTTCTAGCAGGGTGCAAGGCCACCAAATTCAAGTGCAGTTTCATACCATTTGAAGTAAGGTGCAAAGCCACTAAAGGCAGCGAGTCGTGACCTCTCCCTCCTCCATCTTGCAGAGACTGAACCACACCCACATTTCCAGGTTTAATAACCGCTCCCCCCCCCCCCCCCCCCCCCCCCCACCGGAAAAAGTGTGGCTTTCATGGAGTGATTGACAGGAGAGAGATTCTCAACATTTAAAAAAAAACTAATAACACTTTTATTTTTCATTGATGGGAAGAATTCTCTGCACCTGCTCAGCGGAGATGGACTGAGTAAGATGGCCAAAAATCACAGCCGTATGTGGTAGCGTTTTATCTAAAATCAATATACAGTGCAAACAGGAAGTAAGTGCATTTACAGTAATGCCTTTTAACTTCAAGCCAAAGCACCCAAACCACCATTTGCAGTAAGTAGTGCCTTTCAACTTCATGCCACCATTTGCAGTAAGTGGTGTATTTCAACTTCAAGCCACACCCAAGCCATCATTTGCAGAAATAGTGCCTTTCAACTTCAAAGCTCCCAAGCCACCATTTGCAGTAAGTAGTGCCTTTCAACTTCAAGCCATAGCAACCAAGCCTCCATTCGCAGTAATACAGGTGCACAACCTTTTATCCGAACATCCAAATAACGAAAACCTCCGAATAGCGGACATTTTTTCGGTTCTTGAAGAAAGGTCCTTGAAGACGTTCAACGAGGGCGGCCTGCAGAGGTGACAGCGGAACCTCCGGTCGGTCCTTGAAGAAAGGGGAACTAAATCCCCATTCATAAAAGAGAAGGTGAGGGTATATTGCGCGGGAGGGTTAATAATTGACAATCTGCTGCTGCCTGCCCGCTGAGTTAAAAAGTTCCGACGGTAGACTCACGATACACAGTGTATCGTGAGTCTTGTGTGAGAACTTTTTAACTCAGCGGGCAGGCAGCAGCAGATTGTTGCTCCCTTCAGTTTCACCTCACCTACACCCCTCTGCTTCCCGGCCATGTGTGCGTCCCCTTCCTTCCCCTCTCCAGCTCCCCGCCCATTGCACCGGTGCGGGGGCTTTGCACTGTCTTCACGTCGGCGATGCCAGCAGGTCAGTGCCAGTCACAGGAGACGTCAGGACCAACGGGACACCGACCCCCAGGCCCACTGCAAGCACGGAGATCCCAGAGACCCACAGCCAGCAGCAGCCCAGCCCCGTTCCAACTCCATAGGAACACGCTCCCCGTAGGGACAGAAGCTGATGGTGTGCAAGGTACGTCTTGTTCTTGGGGTTGCGGATGAGGGGGCGCAGCTCGGGCTGTGACGTCTCCGGCCACCACCCTGTACAGGAGCTGAGACTGGGAACTGTGGGGTTGTTTGCAGTTGCAGAAGGAGGGGGCAAGGGCGGTACAGTTCCCACTCAGCTCCAGTCCAGGGGGGTGGCCAGAGACGTCAGGACCAACGGGACACCGACTGCAAGCACAGAGATCCCAGAGACTCACAGCCAGCAGCAACTCTAGCCCAGCCCCGCTCCAACTCCAGAGGAACCCGGGTTGCGGATGAGGGGACGCAGCTCGGGCTGTGGGCGAACTGCCACTTGTCGCTGTAGCGGCCCATCGGGGAGCGGGTTCCTGTTGGTCCTGAAGTCTCCGGCCACCCCCCTGGACAGGAGCTGAGAGACGTCAGGACCACCAGAAGCCGCTCCCCGATGGGCCGCTACGGCGACAAGTGGCATTTCGCCCACAGCCCGAGCTGCGCCCCCTCATCGGGACACCGACCCCCAGGCCCACTGCAAGCACGGAGATCCCAGATCAGCAACTCCAGCCCAGCCCCGCTCCAACTCCAGAGGAACATGCTCCCCGTAGGGGCAGAAGCTGATGGTGTGCAAGGTAGTCTTGTTCTTGGGGTGGCGCAGCTCGGGCTGTGGGCGAACTGCCACTTGTCGCCGTAGCGGCCCATCGGGGAGCGGATTCCTCTGGAGTTGGAGGGACAGGGAGACACAGCGGCTTTTGAGAATGGTGGGCAATCACTTCCAAAGTTCCGCCCACACAGTCAGTACACCTCTCCTACACTTGTCTCCCGCACTAAGATCATCTCGCAGAGAATGATCCCAACCTAACCCTCCCTATTCTCTCCTATTCTGCAAGAAAAAACTACATTGAAGACTCAAACTCGCGAACGAGTAACTGCCGGGATCGAGGCGCAAACTCGCGACCTTGCGGATATAAGCTGAACACTCTACCACTGAGCCAGCCGTTAAAATCTACGCTAAAAGTCTTCCAATCCGAAAGCCGAAAAATTCCGAATTACGAAAAGTGTCTGGTTCCAAGGCTTTCGGATGAAAGGTTGTGCACCTGTAGTGCCTTTCAACTTCAAGTCAAAGTACCCAAGCCACCATTTGCAGTAAGTAGTGCCTTTCAACTTCATGCCACCATTTGAGGTAAGTAATGCCTTTCAACTTCAAGCCATTGCACCCAAGCCACCATTTGCAGTAAGTACTGCCTTTCAACTGTAAACCAAAGCACCCAAGCCACCATTTGCAGCAAGTAGTGCTTTCAACTTCAAACCAAAACACCCAAGCCATCATTTGCAGTAAGTAGTGTCTTTCAACTTCATGCCACCATTTGCAGTAAGTAGTGCCTTTCAACTTCAAGCCACACCCAAGCCATCATTTGCAGGAAGTAGTGCCTTTCAACTTCAAGTCAAAGCAACCAATCCACCATTTGCAGTAAGTAGTGCCTTTCAACTTCAAGCCAAAGCAACCAAGCCACCATTTGCAGTAATAGTGCCTTTCAACTTCATGCCACCATTTGCAGAAAGTGGTGTCTTTCAACTTCAAGCCACACCCAAGCCATCATTTGCAGTAAGTGGTGTCTTTCAACTTCAAGCCACACCCAAGCCACCATTTGCAGTTAGTACCTTTCAACTTCAAAGCTCCCAAGCCACCATTTGCAGTAAATGGTGTCTTTCAACTTCAAGCCACACCCAAGCCACCATTTGCAGTAAGTAGTGCCTTTCAACTGCAAGCCAAAGCAACCAAGCCACCATTTGCAGTAATAGTGCCTTTCAACTTCAAGCCAAAGCTCCCAAGCCACCATTTGCAGTAAGTAGTGCCTTTCAACTTCATGCCACCATTTGCAGTAAGTGGTGTCTTTCAACTTCAAGCCACAGCCAAGCCACCATTTGCAGTAAGTAGTGCCTTTCAACTTCAAGCCAAAGCAACCAAGCCACCATTTGCAGTAAGTAGTGCCTTTCAACTTCAAGCCAAAGCAACCAAGCCACCATTTGCAGTATGTAGTGCCTTTCAATTTCAAGGCACACCCAAGCCAAGCCAACCGCGGCGGGGCGGGCGGGGGGGGGGGGGGGGTGGCAGGGGGCTTTCTGGAGCGCTAGTATGAACCATTTTAGAATCAAGAGTCATTTTTTTTTTGCAAGCTTTAGAACCAATAGACATTTTTTTTGCAAGTTTTAGAACCAAGACATTTTTTTTGCAAGCTTTAGAACCAATAGACATTTTTTGCAAGCTTTAGAACCAATAGACATTTTTTTGCAAGCTTTAGAACCAATAGACACTTTTTTTGCAAGCTTTAGAACCAATAGACATTTTTTGCAAGCTTTAGAACCAATAGACACTTTTTGCAAGCTTTAGAACCAATAAACATTTTTTTGCAAGCTTTAGAACCAATAGACATTTTTTTTGCAAGCTTTAGAACCAATAGACACATTCTGCAAGCATTTTAGGACCACTAAGGGCACTTACACTTGAGTAGACATGTGTTCAGTGTTATTCACAGCTGAGAGAAACGTGACCCTCTGCCTTCCTCCATCTTGAAGAGTGAGTGAGGCACACCACTTCCTGGTTTTATAGTCACTCCCCCCTGCCGTCAGCAGAGAGAATGGGGAATTTTGTAAAAACATTAATATCTCTGTCATTTTTAATCGACGGGAAAAATCCTCGGCACACATGCAGCGGAGGGGGGCTCTGAGCAAGGTGGCCAAAAATGATGGCTGTAGGTGACGGCGTTCTCTCGGAAATCGCAGCACAGATGGCCAAAACCGGTCAAGAACAGAGACAGACAGACAGACAGACAGACAGACAGACAGACAGACAGATAGATAGATAGATAGATAGATAGATAGATAGATAGATAGATAGATAATGAGAAAGAAGGCACCAGGACAATGGTAACCATCAAATAGAACTGGAATAATACTTGAAAGGGAAAAAGATGTTGATTCAATGAGAAAGAGCAAGCAAATGGATGGATCTTTCAAAGGAGACAGCACAGAAAAAGAAAATTAAGAAGATTAGCCTCTTCATACGCTGTGAGATTTGATGATTAATAAATGCACCAGGACTCTGAACTATGAACAAAATGAATTATATGGATATAATCAGTTTTCATAATTTCACTTGATGCTGTCAATGCAGACTGAGAGCCACTTCTGGGGTTCTGAGGTTTCTGAGGTCTCAATGATGTTACAGCGATGCAGAGAGCAAATATAAACTACAGACAACACAGATAACTAAAACTTTAAATTTTAAAAAGATCTGACAATTGCATGAATCATCAAAAGTTTATTCCTGTAATGCAAGATTCCCAATTGTATGAACGATGTTACACTAACATCGAGCTACTAAGCTCTAAATCTGTTCATTTAGACTTCACAATTTTATTAACCAAACAAAAAAAAACTGTCAGATGAAATGTTGCAAAGAAATATATGAATGGTTTAAGAATAACTTGCCACTTTGCTTGAAATAGCAGAAAAACTACCTGTGCCAGCCAAGCCACTACTGCCAAAACCATAAGCTGTCATTGTGGCAGCACCCAAGGTTCCAGCATTAAAGCCAATTGCAGTGTTAGTGTTTAATCCCAAACCCCCAACATTAAAGCCACTGGCTGTAGTATTTGCAGCTCCAAGCTCATCAAAAGCTGTAGAAAAGGAAGCACTGTAAAACCCAATGCAGGAAATGATTAGTTGAAAATACAACATTTTATTAAAAAAAAGGTACTCAACTAAGTACTGAAATCATTTAGTTGCAACTTACTCCAAAGCTGACAAAAACAATATTAGACAGGATATTTAATGGAAAATTCACTCAGCCATGAAAATGTATAAAACAGCAGCACATTGTGTATTATGTGTAAAACTGCATATTAGATCTATTCATCCAATCTAAAAACATTGAAGGTCACTACAATACTTATTTCCCATTAAAGAGTATAATGAGGTTCAGTGGAGATGAACCCAGTAGACATGAGAGCTAATAATAACAGAGCAGGACTGAGAGCAAGTTCA
The DNA here is from genome assembly GCF_010909765.2 of Amblyraja radiata. Lineage (NCBI taxonomy): Eukaryota > Metazoa > Chordata > Chondrichthyes > Rajiformes > Rajidae > Amblyraja > Amblyraja radiata. The sequence continues at coordinate 75,754,379 of NC_045956.1, forward strand.
TTGCTTCCCACTCGTTAAATGTAAATCAAAGCAACTCATCACCTTGCACAGAAAATCAATGAGAATGTCAATTATAATAGTATTCTTCCATTGTTACATTTGATCCTTTGCAACCTGCAAATTCTCTTCTCTTCAAAAGACCATCCTAATCACCACAGCAAAAGTAATTGTGGACACAAGAATTACAGAAGCTTGTTTACAAAAAGCGAGATAAAGAGATAAGGATAGAAAATGTGCAAAATGTGATGCCAGAAAGAATAAAGGTGGAAGAGGACAAGAATATAGGTGGGATGGGGAAAGGGAGAAATGGGCATGCATCCAGGTGGGGTACTGGGAAGAGAGGAGAGCAAAAAAGGGAGTAGGCGGAAAAAAAAGGGGTGTGAAGTATTTGTAAGCTAATCACCTAAAATTGGAGAATTTAATATTCATACCATTGGGTCGTAAGCAGCCCAAGCAGAATGAATACAAGGAGTTGTTCCACCATTTGTGTGTGGCCTCACTCTGGCAATGGAGGAGGCCCAGGACAGAGAGGTTAGGAGTATGGGAATGGGAAGGGGAGTTAAAATGGTTGGCAAACTGGAGATCAATGTAACCATTTTAACTCCGCTCCCATCCCTGGAGGCCAACTGGAGGAACAGCACCTTTTATTCTGCTTAACATTTAATTTCCAATTTTAGGTATTTAACCTGCAAAACACATCCCACTTTTCCTTACCCCCTCCCCCTCCCCCAACTCCCCGCCCCCCCTCTTCCCTGTGCCCCATCTGAATCTGCACCCATTTCTACTTTTCCCCCTCTCCCTTTCTATCTATATTTCTTTCTCTAGCTTCCAATTTGGCGCATCTTCTATCCTTACCTTTTGCCTTTTCATTTCTATCCTTTGTTCACCCATTGGCCTATCAACCTGCCCACCCCAACTGTATCCACCTATCACTAGCCAGATTTTGTCCCGCCCCCATCTCTCTTCTAGTTTTCTCAACCCACTAATACAATCAGTCTGAAAATGTGCCCCCACCCAAAACATTGCCTCTCAATGGTACCCAACTCGCTGAATTACTCCCGCACTTAATCTCTTTCAAAAGGTATTTGTGAATTATTCTATTTTTATTGATTCTTCCGTTTAAAGGACTCCGGAGACTTAAAGATGCAATTCAAAAATAGCATGTCTCGTCAATTGCTAAGTTATCTGTATAATCTCTTCCTCACATTATCTGAAAACAGCAGTGATTTAAGTGGAGCAGAGGAAATGGCCAGCAGAGGTGTAAACTAATCTTACAATACTAATCATGATGTGACTGCTCAGGGTTTACTATGCGTTCAAACTTCTACTCTGCTCTTCAATCTTTGATGCTACTGAATAACTTACATACAATGTTTGGTGCGCCAAAGGATTGGGTAAAATGTTTTGAAATCTGCAAAGAGCGATGAAAATAATTGTATGAAGGATGAAGACAGAGCTTGAAGTAAAATGGCAAATAATAAAAACAGACAACAAAAGTTTTTCAAGGGAATTGGAGAAGAATAACATAGAAACATAGAAATTAGGTGCAGGAGTAGGCCATTCGGCCCTTCGAGCCTGCACCGCCATTCAATATGATCATGGCTGATCATCCAACTCAGTATCCCGTACCTGCCTTCTCTCCATACCCTCTGATCCCCTTAGCCACAAGGGCCACATCTAACTCCCTCTTAAATATAGCCAATGAACTGGCCTCGACTACCCTCTGTGGCAGGGAGTTCCAGAGATTCACCACTCTCTGTGTGAAAAAAGTTCTTCTCATCTCGGTTTTAAAGGATTTCCCCCTTATCCTTAAGCTGTGACCCCTTGTCCTGGACTTCCCCAACATCGGGAGCAATCTTCCTGCATCTAGCCTGTCCAACCCCTTAAGAATTTTGTAAGTTTCTATAAGATCCCCTCTCAATCTCCTAAATTCTAGAGAGTATAAACCAAGTCTATCCAGTCTTTCTTCATAAGACAGTCCTGACATCCCAGGAATCAGTCTGGTGAACCTTCTCTGCACTCCCTCTATGGCAATAATGTCCTTCCTCAGATTTGGAGACCAAAACTGTATGCAATACTCCAGGTGTGGTCTCACCAAGACCCTGTACAACTGCAGTAGAACCTCCCTGCTCCTATACTCAAATCCTTTTGCTATGAAAGCTAACATACCATTCGCTTTCCTCACTGCCTGCTGCACCTGCATGCCCACTTTCAATGACTGGTGTACCATGACACCCAGGTCTCGCTGCATCTCCCCTTTTCCTAGTCGGCCACCATTTAGATAATAGTCTGCTTTCCCGTTTTTGCCACCAAAATGGATAACCTCACATTTATCCACATTATACTGCATCTGCCAAACATTTGCCCACTCACCCAGCCTATCCAAGTCACCTTGCAGTCTCCTAGCATCCTCCTCACAGCTAACACTGCCCCCCAGCTTAGTGTCATCCGCAAACTTGGAGATATTGCCTTCAATTCCCTCATCCAGATCATTAATATAAATTGTAAATAGCTGGGGTCCCAGCACTGAGCCTTGCGGTACCCCACTAGTCACTGCCTGCCATTGTGAAAAGGACCCGTTTACTCCTACTCTTTGCTTCCTGTTTGCCAGCCAGTTCTCTATCCACATCAATACTGAACCCCCAATGCCGTGTGCTTTAAGTTTGTAAACTAATCTCTTATGTGGGACCTTGTCGAAAGCCTTCTGGAAGTCCAGATACACCACATCCACTGGTTCTCCCCTATCCACGCTACTAGTTACATCCTCGAAAAATTCTATAAGATTCGTCAGACATGATTTACCTTTTGTAAATCCATGCTGACTTTGCCCAATGATTTCACCACTTTCCAAATGTGCTGCTATCCCATCTTTAATAACTGACTCTAGCAGTTTCCCCACTACCGATGTTAGACTAATTGGTCTGTAATTCCCCGTTTTCTCTCTCCCTCCCTTCTTAAAAAGTGTGGTTACGTTTGCTACCCGCCAATCCTCAGGAACTACTCCAGAATCTAAAGAGTTTTGAAAGATTATTACTAATGCATCCACTATTTCTGGAGCTACTTCCTTAAGTACTCTGGGATGCAGCCTATCTGGCCCTGGGGATTTATCGGCCTTTAATCCATTTAATTTACCCAACACCACTTCCCGGCTAACCTGGATTTCACTCAATTCCTCCAACTCCTTTGACCCGCGGTCCCCTGCTATTTCCGGCAGATTATTTATGTCTTCCTTAGTGAAGACGGAACCAAAGTAGTTATTCAATTGGTCCGCCATATCCTTGTTCCCCATGATCAACTCACCCGTTTCTGACTGCAAGGGACCTACATTTGTTTTAACTAATCTCTTTCTTTTCACATATCTATAAAAACTTTTGCAGTCAGTTTTTATGTTCCCTGCCAGTTTTCTTTCATAATCTATTTTTCCTTTCCTAATTAAGCCCTTTGTCCTCCTCTGCTGGTCTCTGAATTTCTCCCAGTCCTCCAGTATGCTGCTTTTTTTGGCTAATTTGTACGCATCATCCTTCGCTTTGATACTATCCCTGATTTCCCTTGTTATCCACGGATGCACTACCTTCCCTGATTTATTCTTTTGCCAAACTGGGATGAACAATTTTTGTAGTTCATCCATGCAGTCTTTAAATGTCTTCCATTGCATATCCGCCGTCAACCCTTTTAGAATTAATTGCCAGTCAATCTTGGCCAATTCACGTCTCATACCCTCAAAGTTACCTTTCTTTAAGTTCAGAACCATTGTTTCTGAATTAACAATGTCACTCTCCATCCTAATGAAGAACTCAACCATATTATGGTCACTCTTGCCCAAGGGGGCACGTACAACAAGACTGCTAACTAACCCTTCCTCATTACTCAATACCCAGTCTAAAATAGCCTGCTCTCTCGTTGGTTCCTCTACATGTTGATTTAGATAACTATCCCGCATACATTCCAAAAAATCCTCTTCCTCAGCACCCCTGCCAATTTGATTCACCCAATCTATATGTAGATTGAAGTCACCCATTATAACGGTTTTGCCTTTGTCGCACGCATTTCTAATTTCCTGTTTGATACCATCTCCAACTTCACTACATAACGAGCACATTTTGATCTCTGAGAGGAAGAGAATAAAAATTAGTCATAGAGCACAGAAACTTGATGAACTTCAGCCCATGCCAACCAAGATGCCCCATCTAAACTAGTCTCAATTACCCAAGTTTGGCCCATATTCCCCTGAACCTTTGCCGTCCATGTACCTGTCCAAATGTCTTTATGAGAAACCAAAATGGCAGAGATTCTTATTAATCATTTCAGATCATTAGGGGACACCAGAAACTGCCTACTACTAATAATAAGTAATCAAGGGCTATAGGGAGAGAGAAACAGAAGACTATACCAGACAAATTAATGGGGCAGAGGACGAGCTGTTCCCTGTGCACACTCCCTGGAGGCCGCAGATGGCAGACGCTCCCGGGAGGCGCAGAGAAACCGGGCGGTGGATCTCTGCGGTTGGACTCTGGGTCAGTGCCGCGTAACCGTCAGGAGCGGACCCAGCGGTGGTCGAGGAGGGCCAGCGGTCGAGGCAGAGGTTGGCAGTGGGTGTCGGCAGTCAGAAGGGTCACGTGGGTGCTGGAGATCGGGCCCACCGCCGAGAACAAAGAGTGACCCGGTGTGGGGGGGGGGGCTGAGAACTAAGGGGACCACAAATGGAATACTTTGTGTTACAATGGAATATTTTGGAACTTTGTCGGTGGCTTCATGTGGCGACTCTTTGCTTTCCTCGGATATGCAAAAGAAAGAATCTCACTGTGACATGTCACACGTGATAATAAAGTATCACGCATTCATTCATTCATTCTGTTGTCCTGCATCCTGGGGTCTCAAAGGAAGTGGCTGCAGAGATAGTGAATGGTTGGGCTGTAACCTACCAAGTTTCTTTGAATTCTTGAGTAATCCCAAAGGGGTGGAAAAGTAATACCATTATTGAAGGAGGAAGACCACGAGCAGCTAATGTGGAATGCTAGATCAATTATTAAACAGATAATAACCCACACAGACACCTAGAAAACGACAGGACATCAAGCAGAGCCAAAGTGGTTTTATGAATGGGAATATGTTCAACTTCTTTGAAAATGTTCAAACATGGTGGATTAAAGAAACCAATTGTATTTGGATTTCCAGAAATCATTCAATGAGATGTCATGCAAGATATTACTACAGAATAGAGTCATAGAGTCATACAATGTGGAATTTGGCCCTTCAACCCAACTTGCTACATTAGTCCCACCTGTCCGTACTTGGCCCATGAACCTGTAAACCCTATCCTATTCGTGTTATCTTTCCAAATATCTTTTAAATGTTCTGATAATATCTGCCTCAACTATCTCCTCTGTCAGCTTGTTCCATATGTCCACCACCTTTTGTGTAAAAAAACATAACCCTCAGGTTCTTATTTAACCTATGTACTCTGGTTCTCAATTCCCCATGCATCTACCCAATCTATTGCTTGCATTACTTTGTGCACCTCTATCAGATCACCCCTCATCCTCCTGCGCTCCAAGGAATAAAGTCCTAGACTGCTTAACCTCTCCCTATAGCCCAGGGCCTCAAATTCTGACAACACCTTCAAAAATCTTCTCTGCACCCTTTCAAGTTTGACAACATCTTTCCTATAACATGGTAACCAAAACTGAACACAATACTCTAAATATTGCCTCATCGATATATTTTACAACTGTAAATTGACCTCCCAACTATAGTCAATACTCTGAGTGATGAAGAAGGCCAATGTGCCAAAAGATTTTTTGACCACCCTATCTACTTGTGATGCCACTTTCAAGGAATTATGTACCTGCACTTCTAAGGTAGACATAAAATGCTGGAGTAACTCAGCGGGACAGGCAGCATCTCTGGAGAGAAGAAATAGGTGAAGTTTCGGGTCAAGACCCTTCTTCAGACTTTTGTGTCCATGTTCGATTTAAACCAGCGGCTGCAGTTCTTTCCTACACTTCTAGATCCCTCTGCTCTACAATACTCCCCAGAGTCCTACCGTTTACAATGTAGGTCCTGGCCTTGTTAGACTTCCCAAAATCCAACACCTCACATTCCTCTGCATTAAATTCCCCAGAGTAGGGGAATCGAGGACCAGAGGACATAGGTTCAAGGTGAAGGGGAAAAGATTTAATATGAATCCGAGGGGTAACCTTTTCATACAAAGGATGGTGGATGCATGAAACAAGCTGCCAGAGGAGGTAGTTGAGGGTGGGACTATCCCATCATTTAAGAAACAATTAGACAGATACATGGATAGGTACCAAAAAATGCTGGAGAAACTCAGCGGGTGCAGCAGCATCTATGGAGCGAAGGAAATAGGCAACGTTTCTGGCCGAAACCCTTCTTCAGACCAAAAAGTTGCCTATTTCCTTCGCTCCATAGATGCTGCTGCGTCCGCTGAGTTTCTCCAGCAATTTTGTGTACCTTCGATTTTCCAGCATCTGCAGTTCCTTCTTAAACAGGTACATGGATAGAACAGGTTTGGAGGGATGTGGACCAAGCGCAGGAAAGTGAGACTAGTTTAGCTGGGACATTGTTAGCCGGTATGGGCGAGTTGGGCCGAAGGGCCTGTTTCCACACTGTATCACTCTATGATATTGAATGATAAAACAACTCAAGGGACCGACAGGCCTACACCTGCAAATTGTTCATACATCTAAACGTTTACCATTAGCTCATGAAACAGCTATCTAATACCTGATACTATTAATGAATGTCAGGCTTAAAATATGCTCCTTGATGCACAGCAAGAAAAATGATGTCCACTTAGAAAATGCTGGAATTGTGAAGTCTAATACTTATTCAATTGATCAACAAAATACGTTAGTACCACAACTGTGACAGTACTAAAATACTTGAGTACCTGTAGATGCGCCAAAAGGAAATCCTGCTGTTTGCCCAGTTGTGGTGGTTGTGGTCGTTCCAAATGGGTTGAAACCTAAATTTAAAAGAAATGCAAAACACAAATGTTAATTCAAATAAAACGCATTTTATTGCATTGAATTTGGAACTGAGATTTCGATGAAGAATTCCATCCAATGACTAACTCAAGTGTCCTTTAATAGATCCTGAGCCACAGGGTTAACATTGCCATCTGAGCGGAGGTGTTGGGCGACGCAGTCTTTTAGAAAGGGTATGGATGTTTAGCTGCAGTATTCTCTTTCCTGCCTTCAAGATATTTTTGAAGAATGCTGTAAGCCTTAGATGAATTTTGATGGAATCAGCCTTCATACTTCCGTGCCATTAAACCTCCCTCTCTTCTTGGCAACCGATGACAGGCAATGGATTGTGAGCCCGCAGGAAACAAAGCGGGGATGGGGCAATGTGTGGGTATGGATCTTGTTTGCCCCATGTTCCATTTAAAAACCCACTTGATTCTGGGAAAACTATGCTATTATTTTGAATTCAGATTTCCCAACCTGTAGCAGAGGTTCTCGGGGTCCAACATGAAGAGGTTAATTCTCTTTTAAATTCAATTTAGCCTCTCTTTCTTCCAACCTTCTCCCTCGTTGAATAGGTCAATGGAACAATGAGATCCAACTTCAATAGCCTCAATGCCATAAACAAAAATATCAATATCTTATTTTCACCTCTGTAAAATATTTCAGATTTTTGAAGAGAAGAGCAGTTCACCCCCATTCCCACCTCGAGATGCATTTTTTTCAATATTAGTGGTAGGAAAAAGTTTGATAGTTATTTTCTTAAAAGAAAAGATGACACTGGATAATTATGGGTATCTGACAGGAAATGAGAGATATCAGAAGGAAAGCACTTGTAACCAGCTTAATAAACAATGTAGTACCACAGAATTATTTAGGAAATAAAGAATGGTCTTAAAAGACCTTATCACCACTCTCCAAATAATAGACTCTGCATACTCTGACATTCCTGAAGCAACTGCTTGACAACTTCGGGCATCTTTTGAAAATCCAATCCACCCGCATATATTTTCTCTATTGCTATCCAATCAAGTTAGTCTAGCCACACTTCCCACTCCAAAACCAACTCTGCAGGTCAGGCAGCATCTGTAGAGAGAATGGATAAGTGTGTTTCAGGCAGACCCTTCTTCAGACTGAAGGGTCCCGATCCGAAACGTCGCCAATCCATGTCCTTCAAAGATGCTTTCTGACCCGCTGAGTTACTCCGGGACTTTGTTCATTGATTATACTTTAGGCTTCAAAATGTTTTTTCTAATTTTCTCCTTCGGTAAGGATTCCATTATTTTTTATATTGCATAAGATCGTTTGACTTATCTGCTAGTTGTCTGCACCACGCTTTAAAACATTGTCACAATGAAAACTACCTGCAATCCTCTTGCACCACATCCATTTAAAAATATATTTTTAATAGTGTCTCTCTAAAGTCTTTCAAAATGCACTCATTGTATCTATCCATCCAGAGGTTTGAACTTGCCATTTTGATTCTCTTAAATAATATTTCAAATTATTTAAAATTACATATTAGTATTATATGCCTCATTTAGTTTACTTTTAACATCTAGCTATCACTGACAAGACCAGAACTTACTGCCCTCAGAAAGGTTGCGATGAGCCACTTTCCTAAACCACCAGTCTATCTGCTGAAGGAACAGCAGCAATGTTGGATTAGGAATTGCAGGATTTGGACCTGGTATTAGTAAAGGAATAGCAATATGCTTCCAAATCAGGACTGTGTACAAAATAGGATTGGTGGCACTTGTGTAATGGACAAAATATTTGGTAGACACAAGGAATTGCAGTTGCTGGTTAATGAAAATAAATACAAAGTACTGGGGTAATCAGAGATCAAGCAGCATCTTTGGAAGGAATGGACACCTGGCGGTTTGAGTCAGGAATTTTCTTTAGACTGATAGTAGTAGAAGGGGAAAGAAAACTGGAAGAAAAGTTGGGGTGGGACAAAGCCAGGCAAGTGTAAGGTAGGTACAGGAAAAGGGGTAGGAAAGAACTGCAAATACTGGTTTATATCGAAGATAGACATAAACACAGAAGACCCCAGCCAAGAATGGGCCATTATAAACTCCACACTTCCTGAGGTCCTCTGTTGCCGGCCCTGATTTGTTCTGGCCTTTACTCGTCTCTTTCAGTCTGAAGTAGGGTTGCGACCCAAAAGTTCACCTATTCCTTTTCTCCAGAGATGCTGTCTGACTCATTGTTACTCCAGCATTTTGCATCTACCTACAGGAAAAAGCGTCATTGATTGGCACATCAGCCACAGCAGAATGTGTTGCAGTACTTGCTGTGCACAATAGACTACTTCACTATCTAAAGAGATATCTGTTTCAAAGTAAAACTTTGGTAAAATGCTCAGGATAATGAATAGAGCAACTTTTCTTTTTTTTATACTAGCTTATATTATCCACAGGATCTCATTTTTAGTAACCAGCAAATAATTACAATATTAAATTAAGTTAATCGAGTAAACAAATGTATTTAATGAAAGACGAACATGAAATATTAGGATCCATTTGTGCTCAGTTTGACCTCAGAAGGAGAATGGCAAGAGATGGCAAACAAAATGCAACTTTAATAGTTTCAAATACATTTATAGAGTGTCACTTTCCTTGTATTTTTTTAATGTTGTAGATATATGAATGTCAGGACTTAAATTCTAAATTATTAGAAATCTGGTAACCACATCTGAGAAAGGAAATGTTGGTTTTAAAAACGACGGTAGAGATATTTAAGGGTTAAATTGCCAAAAATAGATTAAATTATCAGAATACAGAAACAAGGAACTGCAGATACTGGTTTACATAAAAAGACAAAGTGCTAGAGTAACTCAGTGAGTCAGGCAACAATTCTGGAGAAGATGGAAATGTGACATTTTGGGTCAGAACATTTATTCAGACTGATTATGATGGGGTGGGGGGCGGAGAGTTGGAAGAGAGGAAGTGCAGGACAAAACGAGGCAATTGATAAGTGGATACAGGTGAAGGGAGTTTCAGCTCGGAAGATTGGTGGATAAAGTCCAGGGATGAAATGACTAAAGGTGTGAGATTGGGATAGAAGAGTTATGAATTGTGAGACCAGAGTAAGGAAAGTAGGTGAAAGGAGAGAGGCAGGAGAGGAATGGGGAGGGAAAAAAAGCTCATATACCACTTGGGTGGCTTACAACCCAACTGTATGAACATAGACCGCCAATTTTAGAAAACTTACCAACCACCAACTCCTCTCCCCTCCTCCCCGCCATTCCTTGTGCCAACCAATGGTTGAACAGGCAGTGATATAGAAAACTATTTGCATTACCTCCAAATCCTGAGGGAGCTGTTGTGGCAGTAGTTCCAAAACCAAAACCAGTTGTTGCAGTTGTTTTGGCACCAAACGAGCCAAAAGAAAATCCAGTTCCTAAAAAGTACATATTATTAGAGATTTATTACGGTCTGAAGGATCCCGATCGAAACGTCGCCTGTCCATTCCCTCCACAGATGTTGCCTGACCTGTTGAGTTCCTCCAGCACTTTGTGTTTTGTTCAAGATTCCAGCATCTGCAGTTCCTTGTGTCTCCATATTATTACAGAGACATGGGTATGTGTTTTTTTTTTGCAGTGGATGAAAAGTGTGACATGAGTGCAAGATGTGATTCAATGCTGCGGTCACATTTACGAATTCAGGAATTCTTACGTGAGGAAGGAATGGATGCTGCTATGGTGAAATTGCAATATTACCCTTCCACCAAGGTCACCTTGAATTAATTAAATAGGGTAGACTAATGGGGTAGTCTATTAAATAATGTAGACAAATGGAGTAGAATCTATTCCCTCTGATAGAATTAAGGACTCCAGGCAGAACTATTTAAGCTAATTTCAACAACAGCCTTAATGTAGAGTTATGCCCAAGCATTGAATTGTCTATTCATATGTTTTAATAGTTTTAAAGAGCTTTCATCACCAAAATAATAGAATTAGCTTTTTGCTTTATATACAGCTGTGGATAACACGCTGTACTGTTAACATTTTACTGCTAGCTCTAGAGTCGGGAAAAGGATAGCTTGAAACATTTCAGTGCAAGTTTGTTTCAAAACCAATAAGGAACAAAGCAGATTGCTTCTTCTGAAATGGGAGTATCACCCATGTGGCAAAGCTGAACTTCAACAAGACAAATACACCTTATCCAAGACTAAACGAGCAAAAATATCACACTAAAGCATGTATCACCATCTCTTAAAGATAGTGGAGTCAGGGGATATGGGTAGAAGGCAGGAACGGGGTACTGATTGGGGAAGATCAGCCATGATCACATTGAATGGCGGTGCTGGCTCGAAGGGCCGAATGGCCTACTCCAGCACATATTGTCTATTGTGTGCGTCTATTTTCAGTGGAGCGATTGTTGCTTCAAAAATCATATTTGAAAGGGATAAAAAGTCAAATGTGTTTCTGAACACAAATTTTGTTGTTTTTAAATGATTCATATAATTTAATGGGTACAAATATCTCCTTGTAAATTGTACTGTTTTAATCAATGTTCCTTATTGATAAATAATAAAATCTATCACTATTTGACATTTTTCATTCTTTCACTTCAAGAGTACATGAATTCAGCCAATCTGTTGCAGATATCATTCAACACACTGCATTTCATACAAACATTTATTCTGCAAGAAAAAACTACTTCCTGTCAGGTTCCACAACAAGAGTATAAAAACCTGGGACTGTCATCATTAATTTGTTTTGATGGCCATTGAAGACTCAAAAATATATCCACATCGCCAAATGCTTTGGATTAAACTTGTTGTAAATCTGTTTCTATCAGTTCCCTGAAGACCAATAAAAAGACCAACCAGCCAACACTCATGGCCAAAAGATACATGTTAAGCACAATCATCTATATATAGGTTCAACATTTTCCCAAAATGACTCATTTTCCATGATGCCCCCCCCCCCCCCCCCCCCCCCCCTTCCACCCTCTAGTATTCCCACTTAAAGTATTGAGCCTGCCATGAATCAACAACAACAGGCAAATGGCTTAAAATGCAACCATTTAAAAAGTCATCCCTTAATACGTGCATATTAGGATTGGTTACTTGATCCAGCTAATACTGCTGAAAGTGGGTTAGTCCATCCACTTCCTGGGAGTATCTGATTTCAGACTTTTGGAAATTAATGATACAGGACCACTTTCTAATCACTTTGAAATGCCATAGCCATTTTCAGAAAATGCAAGTATTACATTTGAAAGATTTTAAAGCACTGCACTCAAAACAATTTTGTAACAACAAGCAAACAGAAAATTGGAACCCAAGCAGAAATCCCCATTTATATCAAAATGCAATTTGAACGTTCCCTAGGTTCAGATAGATTATGTCAATTTTGATAACAAAGCTTGTTAGTAGATTCAATGCAAAAAAGCACGTGGATACTGCTGAACGGGTTCATTCCAGCTTGGAAAGATCAAAAAGTACTTTTATTAAAACTGATTGTGGTATCCACAATGGCATGATATACATATGTTCCTCAATTTTCACCTGCATAGTTTAAAATGGTTGAAATATGCAGGACCCGAGGCTATGGTACAGTATCAAGAGTAAAATTCTGTACTGACAACCCAGATTGGAAAAGTCCTAAATAACCAGCAAATTAAATGGATGAACATTTGGAATGGCCCCAATTAATAGCAGAATGAGCTGGAATCCAAGACACTATAATATCTGCTAATTTTCCATTTTCCAAACATCTGCAAAATGAAGATTTATCTCAAGTGTCGAGATTTGGAAGGATAATTGAAATTATTCTCTGTAATTGCACACCTTTAATGATTTCAAATGTACATAAAAATGAATCCAACCAGGTTTAGTAAACAAAATCTATTAAATGATTTGGGATGAATTTGTATAAGATATTGGGTCAGGTGGCACTTGCATGCAATATAAAATGTTTCGGCCAGACTGTTTCAGAAAGATTAGGGATTCTGAATGGACTTTGATGACGGAGCAATCTTGGTGAGATTCCCAAGATTGTGACGGGGCCAATTGTGTGTATTCTTGAAAGAGCTCATTTTCAACTAATAGTATTATTTATTTCTCTCAATTTTAATAGCTTAAAAAGATAATCAGTTGAATGGCCATTTATTTATAGCTACTAAAACTAGAGCCAGATTTAATCTGCTATCAGAGGGTTAGGGCATCTTATCCAGGCCAGCTGAGACCCTGACCACTGAGAGTATGACGATGGTGCCCAACACACCACTGGAACACTAGTGCTTCAGGCCAGTGGGGCTGAACCGATACATTCAGACTTGCTTAGCCTGGGTATGAAGGGACCAAGTGCTTTGATTCCGGGCAGGGAGGCTGGGTCAGCAACAGCAGACCCAGAAGATCAGAATATTAACACCATTAAAAAATCCCTTTTGTAACAGCAGTGCTCCCCTCAAGGAACTAGCACACACGGAGATGTAGCCCCCAGATGAAATCCTTCAATACGTCTGGGCATACCACAAAGTAAAGGTAGTTTGATTTATCTGGATCTTTTATGGATGCATTTTCTTGCACTTTTCTTGCTGCTTCAAGATATTCACAATAGACATCAACTAAATTAAAGATGACGGCACCAAAGGCACAGTGGCAGTGTATTGATATTAAAATGGCCGAGGGATAGAACAGACAAGAGAGGCGATCGTTGGTTTGAGGCTACATGAAGAGCGCAGTAGTCTTGCCCAGAATCTATATTGGGATCTCAATGCTTGGGATACAGAACTGTACTTGGGGACGTTTCAGAATGTGCAAATGAGGAAAATAGTAACCATCTTCAGAAGGAGATGCCAAAATAGGAGATGAAATTTAAAATAAAACATGATGTTTTGGCAGGAAAAAAAAGAGTAAGAGGATCAACTAAGCTATATAATTCTAGAAGTTCGAGCAAGGTGGGTATTAGGGGCAATATGCACACAAACAGGCACATAAGAAGGGACCTGACCCAAAGGATCCCAACCCGGAGCGTCACCTATCCATGCGCTGCTCAACCCACCGAGTTACTCCAGTACATTGTGTTCTTTGTATAAACCAGCATCTGCAGTTCCTTATTTTTACCCATTAGTCCCATAGACCTGTTCTCTCATTCAGTTAGATCACGTGATCCGTGAACATCTATGCACCTGAAGAAGTTCTGAAGAAGGGGTTTGACCCGAAACGTCACTTATTCCTTTTCTCCAGGCATTCACTTTCAGTGAAACCTTCTTTCAAAACTCTGCGATGCAGACCGTCAGATCCTTGGCATTTATCGGTTTCATACTCATTACTGCTGGATTGTATGAATATTGATTTCTCTTAACTTCAAGTACTAACCCATGACTTCCCTCTCTCTCTGTCCCTCCCCCACCCTAGTACTCCGACTAGTTTCATTGCCCTCCTGAATAAATATTACTGATTGTATCCCTCGTTGTCACCTTCTCTTCGGCTAACAATATACCATTCTGTTTCCTTGATCATTGTTCCCTTTGATCTGAGTTTTCACACCTTACCCTTCGATATCTCTATGTCTATGTCTCTATCTCCCTGCCTCTCAGTCTGATGACGGGACTCGACCGGAAACGTCACCCATTCTTTGCCTCCAGAGATGCTGCCAGTTACTCCAGCATTCTGTCTATCTTCGGTGTAAACCAGCATCTGCAGTTCCTTCCTATACGTTTTCTCAATCATCTGACCTGTATACCTTCATTTCATCATGTACATTTGGTAGTCCACCCGTTTATTGCATTAGTTCTTTTCACATCTCTCTCATTTCCACGTTATTTTCATTACAACTACAATTTAAGGCCTAAACAACTCCCATCAACCTAAACAGATTCTAGTTAAACACTTCGATCTCCGGAACATATGCCTTCTAACTGCTGTACTGATCTTCCTTATCAGCGCTTTCCGTGTTCGCTTTTTTGTTATAATTGCTCAGAGAACTCTCGCACTTTCTGCTTACGACGCGACATGTTGATCGTTTCCAATTGATAAACGAGACGGGGAGCTCCGAACTGCACCGACCGATGAGTCTATCCAAAGCTCTTATGTTTCCCACGTGTTCTTTGATTTGGGAGGGCGGCGGGGTTCGTATATTGTGCAGCTTGCAAGCTCTTCCTCACGCCTGGTGACTGTCCCGGGGACATTGTCTCCTAGATCCGGGCCACCTTCCAAATGTCCAGGCGCGAGCCAAGGCCGGGATCGCGCCTGGACATTTGGAATGTGGCCCGGATCTGGGAGACAATAGGATGGAACCGTCCCCGGGACCAACTGCACGCGCCCACCCGCGCAACATTCGCACGTTCTGTTCCATTGTCCCCGGTGACCAACAGTAGCTCTGGCCGGGGCGGGCTCCGGGAGCGTCCTTCACGACAACTGCAAGAGCCAGTCGACCTTCGACCTCCACCCCCGTGGTATCATTCATGCATGCAATATTCTTTTCTCTCTTCCATTCTGCTCTTCTGCATCTTCTCCTGCCGCCAGACTTACCTGCAGTCCCACCACCCAGATTGAACGCCATAGCACCGCGCGCCGGTCCCGTCACTACATTCTCGTCCGGGTGGAGCTACGACGGCACCATTACAACGTTCCGACCATCTCCCTGCAGCCGGAGGCTTTAGTCAGTTACAGCCATTCTTCATTGAATTCGGTTAAACTCGGCAGTGGGGGAATTGGGTACAATTAGAAAGAAAACAAATGCATTGATAGAAATATTCATTTCTTGTTATCTGTAACATTACTGATGCGTAAGACAGATATAGTGTCACAATGAAATATGGCAATGAGGCGTTTATACAAGCCTTCAACTAAAAGGGAATATTGTGATAACAGATCTGTTGCTAAGAATGGGGAATTAATTAAAAATTAGGAAATGCATTGTATTTCTACGTTCCATTTTCGGAACAATGGCGCAGCGGTAGAGTTGCTGCCTCGCAGATTTAGAGGCCCGGATTCGATCCTGACTACGGGTGCTGTCTGTACGGAGTTTGTACGTTCTCCCTGCGATTTGCTGGGGTTTCTCCGGTTGCTCCGGTTTTCTCAAACACTCCAAAGGTGTACAAGTTTGTAGGTATAATTATAAATTGTCCCTAGTGCGTAGTTTAGTGTTAGTGTGCGGGGTGATCGTGGACTCGGTGCGCCGACGGGCCTGTTCCGCCCTGTATTTATAAAGTTAAAAGTGAAAATAATAGACTTA
Organism: Amblyraja radiata; assembly: GCF_010909765.2. NCBI lineage: Eukaryota > Metazoa > Chordata > Chondrichthyes > Rajiformes > Rajidae > Amblyraja > Amblyraja radiata. The sequence goes on from NC_045956.1 coordinate 75,770,561, forward strand.
AAATATGAAGTTTTACTCAACAGCATTTTATTTCAGGTCATTCCCTCCGGGCATCAAAATAGAATCGTGGATCTTTACTGGTGACTGAAAAAAAGAAGTGAGATGTTTCCCCTGGATTTGTTTACAAAGTAAGCCGTGTAAGTGCATGTGTAGAAAAGAACCGCAGATAGACAGAACAAGTTGGAGTAATTCAGCGGGACAGACAGCATCTCTGGAGAGAAGGATTGGGTGACGTTTCAGGTCAGATAAAACTTAGTGAAAAAAATGTTGCCTTTAGGGCAGAACCCTAGAATCTAAACCCGATTCTACCTATGTTTATAATCAGTGATGGAAATGGGATTTAGGAACTAGGGGTACTCTAAGGTCCGTGAGGCTAAGGTTGGGAAGCGGGGCGGGCGGGGGCGGGGGGGGGGGGGGGGGGGGGTGTTATCTGCGGTCATACCCATGTAAGAGTACAAGAATGCATCACTTATTTATTGTGTATTTATAATAGTTTATTGTGTATTATATGTCACAGCTGCTTTCTTGCATCTCTCTCTCTCTCTCTCTCTGTGTGTTGGCTGCAGCCATCGTCTGCTTCGGTGAGGGAAGCAGGTCGGTGATTGATCAAACGGCCCCTAGGAGACTGTGTCTGATTGGCCGCCGAGTGACCAGCGCATTATGTGATTGGACATAATGCCCTTGGAGACAGCGGCTGATTGGACGGGAGGAGACCGATTTGTTAATTGGACGGGAATTTTATGGGAAGCTGGTCGGTGATTGGACGCAACCCCCTTAGAGACAGCGGTTAATTGGCCGCCAAATAATCGGGCACAAAAAATTGAACATAGGAAAACAATAAAATCGGAATTACGATTTAAATCGGAAGAATATCATGCCTGATCTGCAGCAAAGATACTAGTATCTGCTCTAGTATCTTTGATCTGCAGTTCCATCCTATTGAAGAAGAACCCTGGCCCGAAACAACTCCTAATCCATTCCCTCCACAGATGCCGCCTAGCCCGCTGAGTTCCTCCAGCACTCTGTTTTTTATTTAACTCTTGAAATTGAAGGTAGACATAAAGCTGGAGTAACTTAGTGGGACAGGCAGCGACTCTGGAGAGAAGACCATTCTTCAGACTGAACTGAACTCTTGTCGGTGAGAGTACTTGTGAATGTCTGCAGAAGGGTCTCGACCCGAAACGCCACCCACTCCCCAGAGCCGCCGCCCGTCCCGCTGAGCCACCTTCAACTCCAGAGCCAAACAAAAAACACAAGAGTGCTGGAGGAACTTAGCGGGCCAGCACCAGCAGAGGGAATGGACCAGGAGCCGCCACGGGCCAGGATCCCCGCCCCCCCCCCCCAACAGAAAGGAAACGCAGATGCAGCTGTCCCCACAAAACGGCAAATGATTCCGGGAATGCCGAGGAAAGAGGGTGAGAGAGAGGGAGTGAGAGAGCAAGAGAGATACAAAGGACGGATTCGGATCCCAACTACGCCTCGCTGAGACCTCGCCAGAAGTTTCAAACCCATGGCCCCCTCAAGTTCGAGCCACGTGGACCAAGATACCCTGTTGTAAACAACCACGTTCGCTACTTTGACTGGGAGTTCGCGTTCCGCCATAGTCCCGCCAGCGGTTTGCAGCAGTTTGATATCCGCTTCAGGAAGGAGCGGGTGGTCTACGAGTTAAGCGTCCAGGAGGTGAACTCCGTTTACAGCGGAGAGACGCCAGGTCTGATGAGGGCCAAGTTCTTAGACAGTCATTATGGAACAAGTTCGAATGAGCTGGTGAAAGACGTGGACTGCCCTTACAGCGCCATATTCCTTCACACTCTCCATCTCATGGAGACTGGAAACCAAAGATCCTATAGCGGAGCAAGATAGTCCACTCGACGATAAAGCCGTAGTAGGGTCATGGGTAATCTTCAGCACCATTTCCGTAACCGGCTTCCATCTCCGCTCTAGTATCTTTGCTTTGGTCATGGCTTCTTCATGCACAAATCATCTTTTTTTTTCTCAGCTGCAGGTGATCGTTCTGATATCCTTGCCTAGTCCTCCTTTTTAACTTTGAACATACAAAATATTGCCATTTGGAAGGAGCTCCAGAAAATCCTACACCCACTCAAGCCACCAAACAGATCTAAGCTACATTTTAATATAAAATTGCATACATGTACCTACAAGTAACAAACACAATGTGTAGATCACCTTTGAAAAGTACATAGTTACAATACCACTTGTTTTAGTGACTGTGAAATGAAAAAAAAAAATTTAACTAGATCCTGGAAACCAATAACTATTGGCGTAAAAGACGAAACCAAAGACTATTGGCGTTATGGCGACTTAAGACATGCGCCATTTAGCTCCGCTCCGCTAAAATCAGGGAAACGGACAAAAATTCGCAAAACGGACAGAAGAAAATCGCTTACCGGCACACGTTTGTTGTCGCGTAAGTGACGTCATCAGAAATTAACTCCGGTATTTTAAATGACTGGTAGACGTTACCCCAGAAAACTTCCTATAGTTCCTAAAGGACCTAAAGTACCACAGAAGAAATGCCTAGTGGAAAGTCAGGAAGCCTTTGAAGAAGAAGCCTCGACCGAGTATGGAGCACCCCCATGAAAAAGTAGCAAGACAACCTTTGGTGGAAGATATCAAAGCTTTATTGGGTGAGCAACTTGCAGTTGTAAAATCGGACATTGCTGCTGGGAGAGCAGAAATCTGTGATAAGATAGATGTCCGCATAGAGGAGGTGAATTCCTCTATGAAGGGGGAAATTCAAAGGCTCGAAACTGATATCAGCCGTAAGTTGGAACCCATTCTCGCTACTTCATAACAACATAGCGAAGCTATTCGAGAATTGGAATCTGCTACTACCGAGAATGCTCAGACAACACACAGACTGATGACTGAATTGGAGCGTATTTCTGGGCAACTTGCCACGGTAACTGAAAAATGTCTTGATCTGGAAGGCCATTCTAAACGCCAGAACTTAAAGATTGTTGGGGTGAAAGAAGGAAAAGAACATGGTAAAAACCTTCGTGATTTTGCGGCTCAATTATTCCAAGATGTACTTAGCCTGGATGAAAAATCCAAACTGGATCGGGCGCATAGAGTTCAGAGAGCCCGGCCAGGACTCACAGCTCAACCAAGGCAGCTGATTCTGAAGATACATCATTGCTACGTTTTAGAAGACATCATGAAGAAAGTTGCCAACAACAGAAACCTGACCTTTGTAGGGGATAACATACGAATCTTCAGAGATTATCCAGCCAAAGTCGTCAAGAAAAGAGCATTCTTTACCAAGTCGAGAGCCATTCTGAGGGACATACCAGATCTTAGATTCGGTCTACTGTATCCAGCCAAACTGCGAGTTACATATAAAGCGATTGAACATTTCTTTACCGATCCAGATAAAGCATTCAAGTTTGCCCAAGATACTGCGGATTCCGTCAAGGATAAGTAATGCCCCTGTCCCACTTAGGAAACCTGAACGGAAACCTCTGGAGACTTTGCGCCCCACCCAAGGTTTCCGTGCGGTTCCCGGAGGTTGCAGGTGGTTGCTGGAGGTTGCCGGTAGTGTAAGCAGGTAGGGAGACTGACAAAAACCTCCAGGAACCGCACGGAAACCTTGGGTGGGGCGCAAAGTCTCCAGAGGTTTCCGTTCAGGTTTCCTAAGTGGGACAGGGGCATTTAACTGTCCTACCGAGTTTATGTCATGATGCCAACCAAGAGGGCCACACCGTATTTACACTCAATTTATACTGTGTCTTTAATTCATTTAAAGTGCATCCAGTTATACAGTGGTTGTAAAGAGGGTTAGGGTTTATTCCGGGTTTATAATTCATTTATATTGTATGCATTTATAATGTGTTTATATTTAATATGCTGTTATAAGGTTGCCGACACAGAGTCGGTTATTATGCCAAACAGAGAACTTGAGAGATTGTATGACAGAGAGAGAGAGGGAGTAAGGCAGAGAAGGGGAGGGGTAGGGGTAGAGCAGTAGAGAGAGAGAAGTAGAGGGAGGGAGATGGAGCGAGTGAGCGCTAGAGAGCGCTAGAGAGAGTCAACGCACGTGAGAGTTAGTTCGAGGAAGTTGTGGAAAGTTCGGGGAGAGCAAGGAGGGATGGGGAAAGCGAGAGGGACAGGGAGAGGTAAAGAGAGAGAGAGAGAGAGAGGGGTTGGGCAAGTGTTGGGAAGTATTGAGCAAGTTATGGTAAGATTTGGGGAAGTTAAGAGATTGCACCGGCATGTTTGGGAAAGGTGGTGGGAGGCGGTGGGAGGCAGAGAGGGAGGGAGAGAGAGAGAGAGGCTGCTTTGTCTATGTAAACTGCATTTGGAATCAACAAGTTGCCATAAGTTCACCGACTTTGAATCGGTCAATAGCTTAACATACTAATATCAGAAAGTTATCTAATGTCCTTTATATTCATCTAAATATCCAATATTTAATTACCTATTTAGTGTTCAAAAACCTCTTGGGAATATTGATCCCTTGACGGACTTATACACTGTTCTGTTCAGTGTTTTTTAACTCCATTTACAGAAGTTATCATGAATGACACCACCAGCGGGTGGTATTCACTCGCAGCATTTCTTTATGCTGCAATTTCCGTTGTTTTTCTTTTTCACTTTCTATCTTTACGACGAAATAGACTAGCTATTCTTGTTAATGCACTTTTTTCTGGGAGATACCTCCAGGGGATAGGGGAAAATGGAACAGGGCTCACCCACCCAGCAACTAAAAGATTAATTTTAAATATTGTGTTAAACAATTTGAAGCAAAGGAAATCATGTATGCTTTAAAATGCAAGACGACGCTGCTAGGAAAATTGGAGGAATTACATTTTGTAGTTGGAACGTCAGGGGCGTTAATGAGCCAATTAAAAGGGGTAAGGTTTTAGCCCATTTGAAATCTATTAATACTGATATAATAATTTTACAGGAGACGCATCTCAAAAATGGAGCTCACAGCAGGCTGAAGGCTAGCAGGATTGGTCAATTATATCACTCTACTTTTCTTTCCAAAGCAAGAGGCACTGCAATCCTAATTTGCAAAGGTATACTATTTAAACACAAATCCACTATAGCTGATCAGGGAGGTAGGTACATTATAATATCTGGGAAACTACACTCAACCCCACTTACTATGGTGAACATTTATGCTTCTAATTTCGATAACCCACAATTTTTTAATGAAATATTTAATATAATTTCAGACTCCTGTCACCTTAATCTGATAATTGGCAGAGACCTAAATTGTGTATTAGATCCATATTTGGATAAATCTTCACAGCAAAGGAGAAATACTTCAAAATCAAAATCCAGTTAACTTTTAAATAACTACATAAAAAACACAAACACGAGGTAGAGTCATGTGGATTAATTTGAGGAATTGTAAAGGCAAGAAGACACTTGTTGGTGTTATCTACAGACCCACAAATAGTAGCCCGGATGTAGGGTGTATGTTGCAGCAGGAGTTAAAACTGGCATGTAACAAAGATAATGCCACTGTGGTGATGGGGGATTTAAATATGCAGGTGGACTGGGAAAATCAGGTTGGTTCAGAACCCCAAGAAAGAGAGTTTGTAGAATGCCTCCGAGATGGATTCTTAGAGCAGCTTGTAATGGAGCCGACCAGAGGAAAGGCAATTATGGATTTAGTGTTGTCCAATGAACCAGATATGATAAGAGAACTCGAGGTAAAGGAACCGCTCGGAAGTAGTGATCATAATATGATTAGTTTTCCTCTCGTTTCAAGAACTACAGGAGAAATATCATTTGAAAGCAAGCAATCTTTTTAGATATCTTCAAATCCGAGATTATGTGAAAACATATGCACAAGACTGTCATTTTATGGGTCCAGATATACTAGACGAGTGTATGAATAGACATGCCGATACAAGCAAGTTAACATCCTACATTTATAATACTCTTTTAATTGCACATACCCCATCTTCTGAGATGTATAGGCGAGCATGGGAAGACTAATTGTGTTCATTAATTTCAAAGCAGGCACGTGCCGTCAGGGTAGGCAAGGTAGGCACTGCCTACCCTCACTAAAATTATGAAATGGCAATTACTAAATATAAATAGTAAAGGCATGGGAGAATTATGCCTATCTAAGAGATCGATCTCTTAGGTAGGCATAATTCTCCGTGCCTTTCATCCGCAGAACGTGTAACACGATAAGCTCTGTGCAGCCCACGTGCCGTAAGCGCTGTTTCAAGCCGTCAATGATAAGCGGGACTGAAGGCAGCTGAAATTCTGCCTTTGCAGTACTGCACATACGCAGCAGCCTTCTGCGCAGGCGCAGCGCGAGTTTCTTGGCGGGATTTTCAAATATGGATTGCCATTATTTTAAGAGTATCTCAGGAAACAAAGAGTGAAGAATGGACTTCATGTACCAATAACGTGGTAAGTACATTTCTTGGTGCTTTATGTTTTTAAATATTGTATTTCTCGGGGTGGGGTAGAGCCCCTTTCACAGTCTTTGGGGAGTCTGGCCCGGTGTAAAGTTGCGGGGAGGGCAGGAGCATTGTGAAGGAGGGGGTCGGGGTCAGTAAGCCACTTGCGACGCTCTGGGCATGGAGCCACCGCATTGTGGCCGGGGAGTGAATTAGCTCGGGTGGCCGACGGGACAGGACAGCCCCTTCTGCCGGTCCCCGCACACCTCTGGCAGTGCTCTCCGTCTGTAAACCTTTCTCCTGCCGCTCGCCGGCTTCCCGCAAATCTTTAAATTCGGACAGCACGTTCACGGGACCAGTTGAGGTTACTTGGCTGTAGAATTTAAGGATTTGCGGGACGCGGCTGACATGGTTAAGACGGCGAGCGGCAGGTGAGAGGTGTTCAGATGGAGAGCACTGCCAGAGGTAAGCGGGCCGGAGGATAGAAACATAGAAAATAGGTACAGGAGTAGACCATTCGACCCTTCGAGCATTCGTATCTCCATTTTCTCTTCTTATTTCTTTTCTTTCCTCTTACACTTCTTTAGTAGTTTAGGGGTCTTTTCTTTTCTTTATTTTACTTTTTCTTCATTCTCCTTTTTTCCTTTTTTTGGGTTTAAAAAAAATTTAGGTTTCAATGTTAAAAATGAAGATGTACAATAATTATATAACTGTTATGTCGATTGCCTTATTCCTGTACAATTGCTTCTAATAAAATTAATTCCAAAAAAATCTATTGGCGAAAAACCAGTCCAGGCATTACATTTTGGGCTTCAGCCCCATCCTACCCTTTGGGCTTCTGCCTCATCCTAACTTAGTTGTGTGTGCATGTTAATTATCTGTGCATGATGTGTGTGTGTTAGTTGTCTGTGCGTTTTGTGTGTGTGTGTATGTGCGTGTGTGTGTGTGTGAGGAAAGGAGAGAAGGGAGGGAGGGAGAGAAGGGAGGGAGGGAGAGAAGGGAGGAAGGAGAGAAGGGAGTGAGGGAAGTAGAGAAAGAAGGGAGTGAGAGAAGTAGAGAAAGAAGGGAGGGAGGGAAGGAAGGAGAGAAAGAAGGGAGGGAGGGAGGGAGGGAAGAAGGGAAAAGAGAGAGGAAGGAGAGAAAGAAGGGAGGGAGGATAGGAGAATGGAGGGATAGAAGGGGAGGAGAGAAGGGAGGGAGAGGGCTGGCGGCAAGAGTGGATGCCGGGGACCAGGCGGACGGGTGTGAGCTGAGGCCGAGGTTTGTAAGCGTTGCTCCAACCCCCGGCCCGGCCCTCCCTGTATTGTTCACCCACCGCATCTCCCCAGGGAGAGAGAGGGGTGGAGCCGGGGCTGTGTGCGTGAAGCAAGGTGACTGGAGGGACGGGAGCGCTGCCCTGGGACCGCGAGAGAATGACCTACCTCCCCCGCTCCCCCTTTCCCATTCCCGCTCATACCCCCTACCCCTCTACCTCTTTCTTCCCCTCCCCACACCTCTACTCTGTCCACCCCTTTCTCCCCCCTCCACCCGGGGTAGATCTACCTGAGCCGAGAGTAGATTACTCTGGTGCGGGGCCCCCTTACTATAAAGGCCGGCCCTGCCCCCCCCCCCTTCTCTCCGACACGGACGCGGAGCGATCGCCAGCCCCTTTTTTTGTTAAACATCTATTTTCTTCGGGTGTTTTTTTTAAATTTCCGTACTTTTTCGATAGCTGCCATGACCCGCTTGATGTCATCCTTCTCCTTGCTCCTGGTCTTGGCCCGCACCGATCTGCCGTACATGCTGTGTGTGTGTGTGTGTGTGTGTGTGTGTGTGTGTGTGTGCGCGTGTGTGTGTGTGGAGGAGTCTGAGGGGAGAAGAGCCGACACCAAGAGGGAGCGAACGTGCGGACAGACGGACGAAAACAACGTTCATAGAGTGAACACATAGCAACTCGTAGCAGGCACATTTGGACCTTTGCCGGACACATTTAAAAATTTCTGTGGAGAATAGTTGGCTAGATTTACATTATGTTGCTGTTGAGGACTGCTGGCGTGAAAATCAGCTAGTGGGGCTACAGTTTCTGCCATGCATGAATGGCTTGGTCTAAAGTCAGTTCAGCGTTCTGCAGCAATTCAGCTCTTAGCTTGCAGTCGCTCATTCCTCCCACAATTTTATCTCGCACAAGCTCATTTGTTAACGCACCGAAGTGGCACCGTGTGCTGATGTGTCTTAGGTCGCTGATAAATCGTTCCATAGGTTCGCCAGCCTGTTGCTGTCGGGCAAAAAATCTTGTTCTCTCAAGTATGCGATTCGATGGCAAGTCACACAGTTCTCTAAACTTTCTCAGCAGAACCGCTGGTTTGTCGATAGTCTCAGCTGGCACCACTACCAGACCGTTCGCGTTGAGGTGTGCTGGTGCGAATTCAAAGGAGTCAGCGCAGATCACAGCTTCCGGACCCGCTAGATTCAACAGTAACGATGCCTTTAGGTCATCGGGGTCGTTTTGGTGAATGAAGCGGATATAGTGAGCATAGTCTCGCTCAAACATTCGCCAGTGCTCGGCTATATCAGAATCAAACACGAGCGGGCTTGGCATTCGACAAGAGTTAGCCATGTCGTCAAAATCACTCACAAATATAAACTGATAAACAAAACAAATCGCGGTAAACAGAAGCGGGCTGGACTCAATTATCTGACACCATGTAAATATCTTAGCCTCACACGGGTTGAAGCACAAGCATCTTTATTGTCTAGTTCATCATTACATATGCAGTAGATCACACGCTCTGTCTACTGCAGTTACTGCCAGGCAGTAGGCGAGTTCTTACACTATAAATCATATAATTAGGCAGAGTTATAATTACTAAGCATGCTGATTGGCTAACATGCAATAGCCAATCTACAGGGACAATGCACATTTTTGCCAAATGTTTTGAGAAGATCCTTGAATCTGCCTGACAGAGATGAGGGCGTGTAAATATTTAAATGCTTGGAGGGGACATTGATGTTGGTTTGCTAATCCTGCTTTTAGATTTGGAGGGCTTTGCACCTACAGCAACGTTGATATATCTCTCCATTGCTTTAAAATGCCTGCAATGAGTTGTCCAACTCTCAGAAGATTCTAAAGAGCAGAACTGCCTAAACAATCATTAATTTTATATCAGATTTGAAGTATTGATCGACAAACAACCTTTACTTCAGATAATCTTAATAATTGTGCTGGAGTATGCTGATGACCATTATTATGGGAGGCCAAACTTAAGTCATTCACTAAAATGATCCCACACTCAACATTCAAAATCCACAAACCAAAGCCTGTCTGCCCTTCTATAAACTGAGCAGTTAAAATGTTCAAACATCAATGAAAAGGTCACTGATCTGAAACATTAACGCTTCTCTCTCCACAGAGGTTACCCAGATGCTGAGTGTTTATGAATTTTCAATTTTTGGCACAGATTTCTATCTGCATTGTTTTTGCTTTTGATTTTCAATGCAGATCAATAGACTGAAGAGCTTCTAGATTGGAAATGTGTTAAATGCTGAGGATAAAGTGTATGGGTTTTAGGAAATCATCTTTATTCAGATTTTTCTTGGGCTCATTTTCAAGGCAATTTTTCATGTTGTTAAATAATGGCTGCTCAATGGAACAAACTGTGTCACCTGCAGGCAGTCAGCTTTTACAGAACATAAACTTCCAACCATAGATTTCCCAGAGGCCGGGCCGGATTTAGATGAAGGCCTAGACTATTCCACTTGTGAGGCCCCTCCCAATCCCCCACCCCCACGACGAGACGAAGATGGAAGAGTCCACCAGATTGACACCGATGTGCAGCCGAGCGTGCCAATGAGATAAGGGCTGGAAAGCTGCGCTTTTTATTTATTGCCAGTGCTAGTGTCGAGTTATCAGCTTAACACACTATTATTCTGAAATGGAGGGCAAGGAAAATTACTGAAGTGTTGTTTAGAGACTACAGTGCGTTGTGACAGCATATTGTTGTTAAGCATTAAGAAAGGCCTACGACAGTCAAAAATATTATACACCAGGCCCGTCCGAAGCTTTTCAAAAAGGGGGGTGGCATGGCAGGATTATAAAAATTTTATGTGAAATAAGTGCACGCAGCGCATATCACAAGTGCAAAGCTGAAAGATCCTTGCGGCCAGGGTCCAGTGCACGCTTAAGGGCCCTGGAAGCTCTGGGGTTTTAGATGCTCTCTGGTCAAAGGGCTGAGATGAGCAATGTAATAGCCCGCACTAAACAAGAAAATAGTTGCAGGAGTAGGCCACCTCAAACCTGCCCCACCATTTGAAATGATCATGGCAAATATATACTGGCCTACCTTAATTGGGTACATGATAATAAACTGACCTTGAAACCTTGACCTTGAAATATATATCCATATCCCATTTAAAATATTTACAATAATGTGGCCTCCACCACCCTCAGAATAAAATTCGAGAGTATGAGGTCTACATGGTATTGTATACTGAGAATTGGGAAGTTAGTTGGGTTATGTTCAACTTGAGGCAATGGACAGGGATGATAAAGAAACCTGCTGAGAGAGAACATAGTTATTGTACTGGGGCCAATAACTATGGCTTTAAAATTACCAAGAGTAAATTTAGTTAAAACTAGACTAAGTGGGACCCGTTGGGTCCCAGCATCACACTGGAGGGCTGGTCATCCAACGCAATATTCCACATCTCCACCAATTCTAATATTGGTGGCCAGTTTGGGGGGGGGGGGGGGGGGGGGCTTTCTGGAGCGCTAGTATGGGTGTTGTGGGCTGAAGTGACTGGTTTCCAGAGGGCTAGTATGCAAATTGTGCGCCAAGTGGATTCTTGGGCTGGCGTCTCAGTCAATCAAGCCTGTTGTGCTGGCAACTTACTCACTCACGGCTGGTGTGCTGGTAGTTGACTCACGGCTAATCCTTGAAATTTTATTTAAAGCAGGGTATAAGGCCACCAAATTCAAGTGCAGTTTCTTACCACTTCTAGCCGGGTGCAAGGCCACCAAATTCAAGTACAGTTTCATACCATTTAAGTAGGGTGCAAAGCCACTAAAGACAGCGAGTCGTGAACTCTCCCTCCTCCATCTTGCAGAGACTGAGCCACACCCACATTTCCGGGTTTTATAACCCCTCCCCCCCCACCAGAAAAGGTGTGGCTTTCATGGAGTGATTGACAGGAGAGAGATTGTCAACATTTTAAAAAAAAACTAATAACACTTTTATTTTTCATTGATGGGAAGAATTCTCTGCATCTGCTCAGCGGAGGGGGACTGAGTAAGATGGCCAAAAATCACAGCCGTAAGTGGTAGCGTTTTATCTAAAATCAATATACAGTGCAAACAGGAAGTGCATTTACAGTAGTGCCTTTTAACTTCAAGCCAAAGCACCCAAGCCGCCATTTACAGTAAGTAGTGCATTTCAACTTCATGCCACCATTTGCAGTGCCTTTCAACTTAATGCCAAAGCACCCAAGCTACTATTTGCAGTAAGTAGTGCCTTTCAACTTCAAGCCAATGCACTCACGCCACCATTTGCAGTAAGTAATGCCTTTCAACTTCAAGCCAATGCACCCAAGCCACCATTTGCAGTAAGTAGTGGCTTTTAACTTCAAGCCATTGCATCCAAGCCACCATTTGCAGTAAGTAGTGGCTTTCAACTTCAAACCACACCCAAGCCACAACCAAGCCATCATTAGCAGTAAGAGGTGCCTTTCAACTTCAAGTCAAAGCTCCCAAGCCACCATTTGCAGTAAGTAGTGCCTTTCAACTTAAAGTCAAAACAACCAAGCCACCATTTGCAGTAAGTAGTGCCTTTCAACTTCAAGCCACAATTTGCAGTAAGTAGTGCCTTTCAACTTCAAGCCAATGCACCCACGACCCCCATTTGCAGTAAGTAATGCATTTTAACTTCAAGCCATTGCACCAAGCCACCATCTGCAATAAGTAGTGCCTTTTAACTTCAAGCCACACCCAAGCCACCATTTGCAGTAATTAGTGCCTTTCAACTTCAAGCCAAAGCAACTAAGCCACCATTTGCAGTAAGTGGTGTCTTTCAACTTCAAGCCACACCCAAGCCATCATTTGCAGTAAGTGGTGCCTTTCAACTTCAAGCTACACCCAAGCCACCATTTGCAGTAATTAGTGCCATTCAACTTCAAGCCATTGCACCCAAGCCATCATTTGCAGGAAGTAGTGCCTTTCAACTTCAAAGCTCCCAAGCCACCATTTGCAGTAAGTAGTGCCTTTCAACTTCATGCCAAAGCTCCCAAGCCACCATTTGCAGTAAGTGGTGTCTTTCAACTTCAAGCCACACCCAAGCCACCATTGGCAGTAAGTACTGCCTTTCAACTGCAAGCCAAAGCACCCAAGCCACCATTTGCAGTAAGTAGTGCCTTTCAACTTCATGCCACCATTTGCAGTAAGTGGTGTCTATCAACTTCAAACCACACCCAAGCCACCATTTGCAGTATGTGGTGCCATAGACAGGAAAAATCCTCGGCACACATGCGGCGGAGGGGGGCTCTGAGCGAGGTGGCCACAAATGACGGCCGTAGGTGGTGGCGATCTCTCGGAAATCGCAGCACAGATCGCCAAAACCGGTCAAGAACAGAGTTTTAGTAATATAGATGTTGATGAAAAAACTAAGAATGGGCAAATTTGTCTCATCAGAATCATATAAATGTGTCCCATGGTGATGTAAAAAAGATTGTATAGTTAGCCATTTGACAATAGAATATCAAAATTTAAGAACATTTAAAGTGCTTCAGAAGCATATAAAGATAGATGTTGGGCAAAGGATGTTACTTGGTAAACAAAACACTTGCACAGGAAGATGGTTTTTATGGGTGTGGTTTAAGATAATGTTCCAGAGCTGAGGGACAGCAATTTCCATAAAATCATCAATGCCATTCAAAAATAAAATTAAGACAAATGGTCAACGTGAAGAAGGCAATCTTTCAGATCACAATACCAACTTCCAATTTGTTAATGTAGCATTCACTCTCGCAGGACAATTGTTTGTTAAACTGGTTCTAAAATATGTTTACTTCAATTGTGTAGGTCGAGTCATTTCCAGTTTCCAACTACCGAAGCCCATTGGCTCAGCGTATGAAGAGATCAATGCTCTGGCCGGTGGATCGCAGAGACCCATTGGTGCCACCTGTAGAGTGGACTCCGAATGCATCACCAATTACTGTGCAAATCAGGATACGTACGTATTGAAGTACCATTCCTATACCACAATTATTTACAAGAGACACTTTTTATATAAAACTTGCTTAATGTGCGGGGATCGCTGGTCAGTGTGAACTTGATGGGCCGAGGAGCCTGTTTCCGTGCTTAGTTTAGCTTAGAGATACAGCAGAAACAGGCCCTTCGACCCACCGAGTACGCACCAACCAGCGATCCCCGCACATTAACACTATCCTACTACTAGGGACAATTTACACATACACCAAGCCAATTAACATACATACCTGTACGACTTTGGAGTGTGGGAGGAAACCGAAGATCCCGGCGAAAACCCTCGTGATCACGGGGAGAACGTACAAACTCAGTACAGACAGCACCCGTAGTTGGGATCGAACCCGGGTATTCGGCGCTGGAAGCGCTGTAAGGCAGCAACTTTACTGCTGTGCCACCATGTTGTATCACTAATTAAACTAAAAAGGGATCCCAAAGAAATGTTTAGAAATTAGATGTTGTAATTCTGTGTAATTCTCTGCCACAGAAGGCAGTGGAGGCCAATTCAAGTCAAGTTTATTCGTCACATACACATACGAGATGTGCAGTGAAATGAAAAGTGGCAATGCTCGCGGACTTTGTGCAAAAAGACAAACAACCAAACAAACTACAAACAGAATGGAACAGAATGATGTTCTTTTACATATTAAATATTGTGGGCGGAAGGAAAAAGGGAAAAAAACACCAATTTATTTTTAAAAAAGCAGTAGAGTGGTACAGTAAAAGTTAGTCCCTGGTGAGATAGGAGTTTCCAGTCCTAATGGCCTCTGGGAAGAAACTCCTTCTCAACCTCTTACAGCATGGCAACGGAGGCGTTTGCCTGACCGTAGCAGCTGGAACAGCCCGTTGCAGGGGTGGAAGGGGTCTCCCATGATTTTATTGGCTCTGGAGTTGCACCTCCTGATGTATAGTTCCTGCAGGGGGGCAAGTGAAGTTCCCATAGTGCGTTCGGCCGAACGTATTACTCTCTGCAGAGCCTTCTTGTCCTGGGCAGAGCAATTCCCAAACCAGGTGGTAATATTTCCGGACAAGATGCTTTCCACAGCCGCTGCGTAGAAGCACTGGAGGATCCTCGGAGACACTTTGAATTTCCTCAATTGCCTGAGGTGGTGAAGGCGCTGCCTTGCCTTACTCACGAGTGCTCCGGCGTGTGATGTCCATGTCATATCCTCAGAGATGTGGACACCCAGGTATTTAAAACAGCTCACCCTATCTACAGGATCCCCATTTATCCTCAATGGTGTGCACGTCCTCGGATGATGTGCCCTCCTAAAGTCCACGGTCAGCTCCTTCATTTTTTTGATGTTCAAGAGGAGGCTGTTGTCCTGACACCAGAGTGCTAGATCAGCCACCTCCTCTCAGTAGGCCTTCTCATCGTTGTCTGAGATCAGGCCCACCACCAGTGTCATCAGCAAGCCTGATTATTGAGTTGGAGCTGAACCTGGCCACACACTCATGTGTGTACAGGGAGTACAATAGGGGGCTGAGGACACAACCCTGGGGCGATCCTGTGCTCAGGGTGAGGGACCTCGATGTATTCCCTCCCATCTTGACTACCTGGGGCCTGGCGGTGAGAAGGTCCAGGGCCCAGGCACACAGGGGGGTGTTGAGCCCTAATTCCAGTAGCTTCTCGGCCAGTCTGGTGGGGACTATCATGTTGAAGGCTTAACTGAAGTCTATGAACAGCATCCTCACGTAGCCCCCCTTCTGGCTGTCCATATAACAATTACAGCACGGAAACAGGCCATCTCGACCCCTCTAGTCCGTGCCGAAAGATGATGCCGAAAGCTGTCAAGATGAGAGAGAGCAGTGTGCAAAACCTGGGAGACCGCATCATCCGTGGATCTGTTCGGACGGTATGTGAAATGTAGCGGGTCCATGTTGCGAGGGAGGAACGCGCAGATGTGTTTCTTCACCAGCCTCTCAAAGCATTTCATGACTACCGAGGTAAGGGCCACCGGACGGTAGTCATTCAGACAGGTTGGGGAGGCATTTTTTGGTACCGGTACAATGATGGATTTTTTGAAGCAGGCAGGGACCACGGACTTGTCCAGGGAGAGGTTGAATATTGTAGTGAGCACCGGAGCTAGCTGCGCAGCACAGGACTAGAGTACTCACCCCGAGATGCCATCTGGGCCTGCAGCTTTCCTCGTGTTCACCCGTATCAGAGCCCTCCTCACATCGTGCTCGGACAGCGAGAACGATGTGATGTTTTCAAGAGAGGGTAAGATATAGCTCTTAGGACTAACGGAATTAAGGGATATGGGGAGAAAGCAGGAACGGGGTACTGATTTTGGTTGATCTGCCATGATCGTATAGAATGGCGTTGCTGGCTCGAAGGGCCGAATGGCCTACTCCTGCATCTATTTTCAGTTTCTATACTATCTAAACTGTCATTACAATGGCATAGCAAATTGAATTAAAATTTGCTTACGATTTGAATGCAGCTTCAGATAATGCCTGATCAAAATTTGCTTTTTACTCAGGATTCCTGCATCTGCAGCCTCTTATATCTTCATGATGGAATAACTCCAGCTCACATTCCCCATTAACAGGTGAACGATCCAAAGCTTGGTGAATTTGGCCTCAATGATAGGAAGATCCAACATGTAAAAATCATAGAGCGATTTCACTATGAACACATGGCTGCCACAAGCCATTTATCCCTGTGGTTACTTTTCTGACACCTCTTGCTCAACTCCCAGAAGGTCAGGGAGGTTGTGATGCCCCACTTTCATAGTCCATAATCATATTGAAGATCAAGTGGGCTTTTGCTTCATGGGGTTATCCTCACTGAGCTTGCCTTAGGACACCTACCTTAATGTGACAGGTGTACCACCCCAGTTGAACTCTTCACCTGCCACCGGTTCTGCAGTGGTTTGCACCTGGCCACTTCTGACCCAAAGCAAGTGCTCCTCAGGGCTCACCTCCCCAGGCATGTGAATGGTTGCTGAGTTTTTGAAGTGCTCCTTTCAGCAAGCACACAGTTCCTCTCTACACTAGATATGCTGATCACTTTTCTTGTCTTGTTGGGCAAGTCTTTAGGTGTTTGGGCCATGGACCACTTTGTTAGAGTTGAAGCATTCGACCATCATGATGAGGGACCGCCCAACACTCACCCACCATGTGGTCTTAAGTCACCGGCTTTCTTTTGCACTTCATCATTTTACAAATGGTTACAAAACAAATTGAACAACAGATTTATTAATATTTTGTCAGTAACATTGAACAAGATGGACATTCTGTTGTGCCAAACATTGGTCAGCAGTTAGACACAAAAAGCTGTAGTAACTCAGCGGGACAGGCAGCATCTCTGGAGAGAAGGAACCTCTTCAGACTGAAGAAGGGTCTCGACCCGAAACGTCATCCATTCCTTCTCTCCAGAGATGCTGTCTGTCCCGCTGAGTTACTACAGCTTTTTGTGTCTATCTTCAGTTTAAACCAGCATCTGCAGTTCCTTCTTACACATTGATCAGCAGTTACATAAAATGCTAAAATAGCACAGTGTGCATTGTTTATTTTTTTTACATTTTCATTATAAAACTATACAGGAGTTTCATATTCGGCAATGAGTTCAAATGCATAGTATACAGGTGTAAGAAAGCATGGGGTCTTCAAATCAATGACACTAGAGGCTGCTTTCCCAGAACTCATTCATAATTTTGACATTGTTTTGTTCTGTATCTTTAGCCAGAAGCCAGACATGAATGGATGGATTCTGATGATAATTCAAGATTGCAAAATTAGTCTTCATTATAAATTAGCCTGGTAGATCTCCCACTGATTGCAAAGGTTATTTAACTAGTTTATTAGATGACCCTGAACCATGACATTTCTGGTCCACCACCATTCAATAATTGCATTTTCCGCCTTATCTTATTCAGCAGTATCAGATCCATTACCCAAACAAGAACACCAGTCATTAAAGGTGGCTGCATAATTAACATAATCTTCCTAAAACCCATTCCATCAAGTTAAAAAAAAATGACATGGCAATGCGAGGTGGCTGGAATACATTTAAAGGAATCATGTCTACAGGATCTTTGCAGAATTGATTAGAAGGGAAATATATATTTTTAAATCACATTCAACCAATGCGAGTGCAAAAGTCAGTTTTGTATTTGCACCCATGTACAAACTAGAATTGTGGTGCTAATTAACTAATACCCAATATCACAAGTTGATTTTTTTCCTCTAAAAAATGTCTCAGCAGTGAAGAATAAATAAAGTGCAATCAGGGCTGCATGTGTAGTTGGGGTGGGTTGAAGAAGAAAGATTGTGCAAATGAGAAAATGACTCAAACCAACTCACTCAGAATAGGAGTTACCCAAGAGCAGGGAGTTATCTATTAAGAAGTTAAAAACGCTAAATTACACAGTCCATTATATACAGAATGCAAGTTATTGGGAAATTCCACAGTGTACCATGCACAATATTTATACTAGAGCAACTTCACTATCATAAGTGATCGAGATTATAAGGCTTAGTTACGAAAGGCTTCTGTCCCTATATAATTTAGGTTTGGTAGTCAATAATGGAGAGATGTGGTGCCCTGTCTCCTTTGGAATCATGGTAATCACATAATTATTGAAGCGTTAAATACTCCATTTGATAACCAAACTTGCAAAATTGTGACTACTTTTCATACTTTGAATAATTAACATCAGTTACATCAAATTTCAAGGACCAGTTTGTTCATAAGTCATAGAAGATGTAGAAGGAAACCCAAAACAAACATGTATGTTGCTTTGATGTCACAGCTGAAGAGTTGCGGCATGGATACTTATGATGATATCAAAAGTGGTGCTCTTTCCGCTTCTGTTCCCTGTTCAAAAACAAGCGCAACACTTCATCATTAAAGCATAAAAAGGCCGCATTATAAATATCTCGGAAGAGCAAGATAATCACTTAGTTTCATGTTTAAATATGGTTATTACTTCCTGAACAAAAGGATTTAGGGATACATTTTAAACTGGAAGGGCACTTGCATTTCTTCTTCCCATTCCTGGATGCCAAAGATTACTATTCACCCACTTGACCACCTTCTGTTGATTAGGGTCAAAGTAAACAATTTTCAACTTGATCATAATTTAATGTTACATACTGGAAATAAAAGAACATGGTATCTAACACGATAGTTTTTAAAATCGTATTCTTGAGTTACTCTGATTCTGTTGGCCTAGTTTTACCTAAGATAGGCTTAAAAGATGGCCAAAATTGCCATCCAAATAATAGTATGATTCAAATCTCATTTAGCAATAAGGATACATTAAATTTATTTTCATTAATAGATTAGCAATAACCGGAGGTAAAATTTACGAGCTACGCTGGGATCAATTATAAGCCAGTCACTTCATGTTATAATGTGGGCAGTATTCCAGATTAAACCACAACACTCTTCTCTTGATTCTTTCTGTCTGTCGCTCTTTTCACCACCTGCCGGTCTTTCTTGTCACCTACCTGGCAATCTTTTATTCCATTTCTCTCAGTCGCTTTTGCTTCCCTAGTCCCAACTCCTACACCATCTGTCACCATCACTTTGAAGACCCTCAAGTCTACACAATGCCTTGAGCCACAAACAAGACTCCTGCCTTATGTGTTTTAGATCATAAGGATATCATGGAAGCTTGGCTCATGAATTCACCATTCCCTAACTGAGGCCCCCAATCTTGGTGATACAATCCACTGTTTATCCAACCTATTCTACGAGGAAGTGCCAATGTCCTAAACATGGGATTATTTAGTTCACCAGCCCAACCAAATCTTCCCAAGACTACATTCTTCAACTATTTACTCCTCCACTCAAACACTTGCCTCTCAAATCCTAATTTTCCCTTGATTTCATGCTGCTGGAGCCTCCCTCTCTTCTCAAACCCTTGGAATCAGCTAAAGTCACCCAATTACTTCATCACCATGATACAGATGCCCTTCTCTTCTTGCTCCTCCTTCAATCTATCCCTCCATATACATTGTTTCCATGACCAACCCTGTGACAATGACAAATCACATGGCCTGTCGATGTCTTAACACGAGCACCTATCCCCCGCCAGATTTATGCACTTAGAAGAATATATGTAACATGTCTCAAAAAATAATGATAGAGGGTTTGTGGCAGTTGGACAAAGTGACCTGGGAAAACAGATTAAAAGGACAAATAGAAGCAGGAACATTTAAGGAGATACTTCACCATGCTCAAAGATGCGTTCCAATCCAAAACAAAGATTAAAAGGACAATCCACTACATAGAAGTTTACATGCATTACCACAGATAACATTCATGAACCAATGGAAAACAGAGGTGGGATAAATGAGTCATTTTCAAGTCAGCAAGCCACACTGCGTGGGATGCCACCAGCATCAACATTGGGATGCTGGTGGCTATTTACAACTTATATAGGGACGAAACTGGCAAATTTTCCTGATAATAGAAAGATTATTATCTTTCTATTAATAACAAAGAAAATCAAAGTAATATTTAAAGGAAGCAAACACAGTTGCAGAGAGACATGTATATCATAAGAAACACAGGTTAACTTGCAAGAAAAGCAATAATCAGGATGATAAAAGGAACATCAGTTTTCGTTGCAAAGGACATGATGCAGTTGTGGCGGCACCTGGTGGCAAGCCACGGGCACAACAAACCCTCGGTTCTGGAGGGCGGCGTCTCAGTGTGGGAGACGCTAGTCACGGGGTTTGTACCCGAGTTGGTATTTAAGGCCGGGAAACGCCCATGACCATTGAGGAGTAGGGAGCTGTATCGTTGAGAATAAATACGTCTAGTGCACACAACTTGTGTCCACTTAGTTTTTGGGTGGACTCCTGCGATTCCCCGCTACACAATATGGAAATTATGGGCATCAATGAGATCCGTTTGAGTTATGAACACACTTTTGGTCTCCTTCCTCAAGAAATAATATATTTGGACTGGAGTTAGTTCAGGAAAAAACTTCCTATGTTGATTCCCAAGAGAAATGATTTCAGGTTAATGGCTGGTCATCAAATGTTGACCATTTCTTTCTCCACAAATGCTGCTTGATATGCATTGTTTGCATTACCCACGTAAAAGTTCTTCTGAAGAAATGTTGGAAAGGTTGGACCTATGGAGATTAAATGCGATCTTTCTGGGACATCGAAGATTATGGAGGGGCTTAACAGGATGGATTCTGAGAGGATGCTTTCCCCCGTGGTAGTCTTGAACTAGGAAGCATGGTTTTTAGATGCAAGGCAGAGTACAGGGAGAATATTTTTGCCTAATGCATTGGGAATTTTTGAAATTCTCTAACACCGAGCAGTCATTGAACATATTCAAGGCTGAGACTGTACTGCATGGCAGTAGAGGGTTATGGAGATAACTCAGGATAGGATAAGAAATGAGGGCATGATCATAGAAACATAGAAATTAGGTGCAGGAGTAGGCCATTCGGCCCTTCGAGCCTGCACCGTCATTCAATATGATCATGGCTGATCATCCAACTCAGTATCCCGTACCTGCCTTCTCGCCATACCCTCTGATCCCTTTAGCCACAAGGGCCACATCTAACTCCCTCTTAAATATAGCCAATGAACTGGTCTCAACTACCCTCTGTGGCAGAGAGTTCCAAAGATTCACCACTCTCTGTGTGAAAAAAGTTTTTCTCATCTCGGTTTTAAAGGATTTCCCCCTTATTCTTAAGCTGTGACCCCTTGTCCTGGACTTCCCCAACATCGGGAACAATCTTCCTGCATCTAGCCTGTCCAACCCCTTAAGAATTTTGTAAGTTTCTATAAGATCCCCTCTCAATCTCCTAAATTCTAGAGAGTATAAACCAAGTCTATCCAGTCTTTCTTCATAAGACAGTCCTGACATCCCAGGAATCAGTCTGGTGAACCTTCTCTGCACTCCCTCTATGGCAATAATGTCCTTCCTCAGATTTGGAGACCAAAACTGTACGCAATACTCCAGGTGTGGTCTCACCAAGACCCTGTACAACTGCAGTAGAACCTCCCTGCTCCTATACTCAAATCCCTTTGCTATGAAAGCCAACATACAATTTGCTTTCTTCACTGCCTGCTGCACCTGCATGCCTACTTTCAATGACTGGTGTACCATGACACCCAGGTCTCGCTGCATCTCCCCTTTTCCTAATCGGCCACCATTTAGATAATAGTCTGCTTTCCTGTTTTTGCCACCAAAATGGATAACCTCACATTTATCCACATTATACTGCATCTGCCAAACATTTGCCTACTCACCCAGCCTATTCAAGTCACCTTGCAGTCTCCTAGCATCCTACTCACAGCTAACACTGCCCCCCAGCTTAGTGTCATCCGCAAACTTGGAGATATTGCCTTCAATTCCCTCATCCAGATCATTAATATATATTGTAAATAGCTGGGGTCCCAGCACTGAGCCTTGCGGTACCCCACTAGTCACTGCCCGCCATTGTGAAAAGGACCCGTTTACTCCTACTCTTTGATCAGATGAACAATGAACTTAATGAATGTGAGAGCAGGCCCAAAGAGCCACATGGCCTCATCACGTTCCCATTTCATACACCATGCAATACCCACCTCGCGATTCGTGCATGCAAGTATGATGAAGATCAACCCAAAGAGTATCCCTAGACCCATCATCATAAATGGGATTGCAGTCACCACTTCCGTCTGCAGGATAATGGAATTCAACTTCGCAGCCGATGAGTCATCAATCAAAACGCTCTGCAGCAAGAAAGGTTCAAAGGGGAAGGTTTAACCAGTAACCACATCTGGTAACACGGACATAATACCGTGTTCTCAACAGATCAAAACATTTCACCCTATTACGTGAAGCAGTCATTCATTTGAACTTCTTCCTATCTAGTGTAATGCATTATTTATTCATAATGTAGTCACATTTGCAGTAAAGAAAGTCAGTTCAGTCATTTTAAATTTGCCTTAGGATCATATCACAGTCTTAACTACTTTAAAAAATCCAGTTTTGCTCATTTGTCAGGTTTTCAAATAGTATTAGTTCCTGTTAGATACTCAAAACTGTCCCAGACAGCATTTTGGCCCAATTCGAATCACAATTGATTATTAAAGCTTACAAATTTCAAGACTTCTACACGATTATCCAGGGACAGACTGGGATGGGGAACTAAGTGTTGGTGTGCAGGGGTGCTTAGGATTGGTTTTGCTAGAACTTTCCTAGTTTTAAATCATTGTTTTAAGATTAATCAATAGAAACAAACAACCCAAATAGAATTCCCATGTGGGAAATTTAAACAAGTTAACCTTTACCATTTCTAAGTTTAATCAGTCTAAAGAAGGGCCTTGACCCAAAACGTCACCTATCCATGTTCTTCAGAGATGTTGCCCGACCCGCCGAGTTATTCCAGTGCATGTGTTCTTTTACTATTTCTAATATAGGCAGATTAGAATGATGGCTGATCCACAATTAATTTGAGCTAAAAGGTTGTTTTGATCAAAAAACAAAACATGTATCAAGACAGCAAAAAAAACTATAAACTGAATTTCTGGAATGCTTTCCAATGATTTTGCTAAGTTTTTGTAATTAATTGCTAGCAATTTGAGCAGAATTCACTACACTCAACTAAACACCGACTTACATGAAAAATGTTGCAAAGGTAATAATTGGTTAAAAATTGCATTATAGCCATGAAGAAAAATATTAGTTGTGATGTACAAGTGAGATCCCTATGGCTGAAGCTTTTGGGTAAGGGATACCAACACAGCAGGGCAGCAATGGGCGAGTAGCTAATAGAAGGCTTATTGGGTGGGTTGTGGCAGCAAGAGACAGAGTCTGAGCATTGTCATGAAGCAGGGGCACATATATAAGTAATGCTACAGTGATAAAAAAAAAGTGTTTGGAATCTCTCTTAGAATAGGTAGGGCACAATGAACACCAGCATGTTTGATATAAGAAAGAACTGCAAATGCTGGTAAATTTGAAGGTAGACAAAATGCTGGAGTAACTTGGTGGGTGAGGCAGCATCTCTGGAGAGAAGGAATGGGCGATGTCTCGGGTCGAGACCCTTCTTCAGATGTTTAGGTTGGAGTTGGGGAGTGGGTGGTCTGCAGCGAAATCACTGACACAGTTAAATGTTTTATAATGGGAAAGAACATATTAGTTTCAATCTACCTAACAATTGGAGGATATTGCATGTCGTAAGACACATTCCAATGGCTATTCCCAGCCCCTCAAGGGCTGGATATGCAATTATTAAAGTGTTAAGTTTATAAATTGTACAAAGCAAATAGCACTTGCTAATTTTTACCAAGGTGATAACTGATGGGAAAACCTCAAGTCTGTAACTCTATAATTAGTTGTACCCAACCTACGGGGTAGTATATTAGAGGGCAGTTGGGAAACAGTGACAACATGAGCAAATTGAGCAGTAGAGCCATGAAAGCAAACTGCGCCCCTTACATTGAGAAAGAGGATTCTGCACAGAGGAATTCTGGGATCAGAGGTGATGGTGATGGAATTTTTTCTGGAAAGCAATGCAGCCTCAGCAATGCAGCTAAATGCATTTCGTTGTCTCTGTACTGTACACTGACAATGACAATTAAAATTGAATCTGAATCTGAGATGGTACCATTGCAACAATATTTGCATCTATGATAAGCAATTTCAGATCAATATTTTGAAATGGCCTTACCTCATTCAGATACATTACAGGAAAGACCAGCGATTGAATATTCCCAGTCTGACTGTTGAAATAAAGTAGAATAGTTATGAAGTTGTAGATATTTCTCTTTAAGCTTCAGATTGTGGGATAGGCAAACACCTATTGTGTTTATGATTGAAACCCATTGACACCTTTTCCTTGCAATAAATACTACTTTTTCCCCTCCTTCAATTTTCCCTCTCCACTCACCTCATCCAATCATTCCTCAAATAAAATTTTCAAAATCCTGGCAGGCCTTCTCTGGCGTGTCTCACATCTTTCCTACTATAAAAGTGACCAGAACAATCGTATCCAACCTAACTAATCCTGCCCTCATTATCATTGCTCAGCCAATAAAGAAAGCTTGAAAATTTGTAAACATTCTAACCCCTTTATCGAACTTCCCTTCCACATATTTTTAGCAATGGTCCCGTTTACCCTTCTACATCAGTTATTTATTGCAGAGCGTCTTGCTTTTTACCTTCCTCAAATGCTTCATCTCAACTCCTGAAAGAATTTCATCTACTACTTACCTACTCACCTAACAAGAGTCATATATAACCATATAACAATTACAGCACGGAAAGAGGCCATCCCGGCCCTTCTAGTCCGTGCCGAACACTTACTCTCCCCTAGTCCCATCTACCTGCACTCAGACCATAACCCTCCATTCCTTTCCCATCCATATACCTATCCAATTTATTTTTAAATGATAAAAACGAACCTGCCTTCACCACTTCCACTGGAAGCTCATTCCACACAGCTACCACTCTCTGAGTAAAGAAGTTCCCCCTCATGTTGCCCCTAAACATTTGTCCCTTAATTCTCAAATCATGTCCTCTTGTTTGAATCTTCCCTACTCACAATGGAAAAAGCTTATCTACGTCAACTCTGTATCCCTCTCATAATTTTAAAGACCTCTATCAAGTCCCCCCTTAACCTTCTGCGCTCCAAATAAAGACATATCTTGTTCAACCTTTCTCTGTAATTTAGGTGCTGAAACCCAGGCAACATTCTAGTAAATCTCCTCTGTACTCTCTCTATTTTGTTGACATCTTTCCTATAATTTGGCGACCACAATTGGACACCATACTCCAGAATTGGCCTTACCAATGCCTTGTACAATTTTAACATTACGTCCCAACTTCTAGACTCAATGCTCTGATTTATAAAGGTCAGCACACCAAAAGTTTTCTTTACCACGCTATCTACATGAGATTCCACCTTCAGGGAACTATGCAGTTATTCTTAGATCCCTCTATTCAACTGCATTCCTCAATTCGCTACAATTTACCATGTACATCCTATTTTGATTTGTCCTGCCAAGATGTAGCACCTCACACTTATCAGCATTAAACTCCATCTGCCATCTTTCAGCCCACTTTTCCAAATGGCCTAAATCTCTCTGTAGACTTTGAAAATCTACTTCATTATCCACAACACCACCTATCTTAGTATCATCTGCATACTTACAAATCCAATTTACCACACCATCATCCAGATCATTGATGTACATGACAAACAACAGTGGACCCAACAATATAGATGATTAAATATTCAAAATTGTGTTTATCGGCACATTGATCGACCACAGTTCAAAGGTCAAAGATCTAAAATTAAAAAACACGAAGGTTGCCAGCTACCATATAGTTTGACTATTAGGACGAAGGATCTAATGCACAAGGCAAGAGGGTGTTAAATTATGACAATTTGAGATATTCATTTATTCTACAAATTATTATGGAGGTTTAGAAAACCTTATGGAGAATGGCTTAGAAATTACAACCATTGATAAGAAAATGCTACATTAAAGCGGAGTGTAATCCTTATCACTCTGAAGAACCACAGCGAGGTCATGGCACTGATGCTCACTCTGAGGCCGACGGCTGCTGGGCGGCCCTACCCCTCTCCTCCCTCCCTTCTTAATATAATATCAATGGGGGTGGTTAGTGTGTGTGTGTGAGGTTGGTTAGTGTGTGTGAGGTTGGTTAGTGTGTGTGTGTGTGGTTGGTGTGTGTGTGTGTATGTGTGTGTGTGTGTGTGACGCCTCAGGCCGCCCCCTCCCCTCGCAACCGCGCGTTGCGGGAACAGACCCAACGGGTCTGCACTTGGTCTAGTGTTCCATAAAACTTTCACCTCCAAACCAAACACATTTCATTTTACTTACCGAAATCCAATCACTTGTTCAACATAAATATTGATCTGAACTCGTTTTGCAGCCCTTACGAGGAGTCCTGTGAGCTAAATAGTAAAAGTAATAATCAAAACATGCATTTACTCAGATGTACAGTTCAAGTCTTGACCAGCACTGTTCAAATTATAAATGACATATCTTTACTATGTGTAACTTTGTGCAAGGACTTTTCCTCACCATTTGCTTTACTTTCAATATTCCATAATCAATAATACCATGATTAATCCCTCTCACCTCTTTCCATCAGCAATTTTATATTTTCAGTTTAATAAAACAGTTCTGGTCATCCCATTACAGGGAAGAAGTGGTGGCTTTGGAGAGGATGCAGGTGGTTTTCCCGAATGCTGCCTGCTTTCGGGGGGGTATGGCTACCGTGAGACGTTGGTTAGACTTGGATTGTTTGCTCTGGAACTTCAGAGGTTGAGGGGAGGCTTGATAGAAGGATATAAAATGTTGAGAGGCATAGATAGACAATCAGAACCATTTCCCCCCAGGGTGGAAATGTCCAATACTAGAGGGCATAGCTACAAGGAGAGAGGGGAAAGTTTAATGGAGATGTGCAGGGCACGTTTTGTTTCTAATGGATGCGAAACTGGGATAAGATAGAACTAGTGCGAACGGGTGATCGATGCTCGCCATGGACTCGATGGGACGAAGGGCCTGTTTCCACATTGTATTTCTAAATTGAACCTGAATCCACTTCATTTTGCCTATCGTCACAGCAGGTCAATAGCAGATGCTATCTCACTGGCTCTCCATTTTGTTCTGGACTATCTGAACGATAGGAACGTAAGCGTCAGGCCTATCAACAACAGTTCAGTGTTCAACACCATCATCCACTCTAAACTAACCAACAAGCTCCATGACCTGGATCTCTCTACTTCCCTTTGCAACAGGATCCCCAGCTTCTTCAATCAATGTGGATCAATGACATCTCTTGCTAAGTGACCACAGGTGCACCTGAGTTTCTTGCTAAGCCCCATCCTCGACTATTTACACCCACGACTGTGACCAAGCACAGCTCTAATGGCATCTACAGATTCATCGACGAGGCCACTGTTCTTGGCAGGATCATTGGTGTTGATAACTCAGCATACAGGAAAAATATAAAACATCTGGTTGAGGATGTTGCAACCTTTTGCTCAATGACTTCAGAAAGGTGAAGGCCAGAGGCCACATGCCAGTTTTAATTGGTGGGGTGGTGGAGAAAGTTAGCAGCTTCAAATTCCTTGATGTTAACATCTGAGATGACCAGTCATGGTCCCTGTTCATAGATGTAATAATGAATTAGGCATGTCAGCGATTCCACTTTCTTAGAAGCAGAAAGAGATACTGCATGTCTCTAAATACTCTAACAAACTTCTACAGATATACCCAGTGGCGGACTGGGTCTAAAAATATTGGTTTCCAGGAGACAAAGGGAGCCCACCCACAACTACAATGCTATCATTTAATAGGGGCCCACTTGCCATCACTTCATCAGGGGCCCACTTGCCATCGGGCAAGCTGACACCCTGGCCAGTCCGCCACTGGATATACCATATAAAGTATGCTGACAAGTTGCATCATGGCCAGTAGGGCAGATTCAATGCGGAGGAACACAAGTGGGTGCAGAGAGGGCACCGCACATAAAGCCCTCCCCACATTGTAAGCATCTACATCATGCACTGTCTCAAGATGGCATATCCATTATCAAGGATCCCCAGAATCCAGACCATGCCCTCTTCTTACTTCCACCATCGGGAAGAAGGTACAGAAGCCTGAACTCCCTCACCAGAGCATTCAGCGTCAGCTACTTTCCTACAACCACCCGATTCTTGAATTGTCCTGCACAATCCTAATACTTCACTAAAGGAACACTGTGGGCTATCTCTTGCCATGGACTAGTTTTTCAATTGTGTTTTTGAACTCATCTTTTTCTTTTTACCCCGTCTTAAAGTCAAGGAGTTATACAGCATGGCAACAGGCTCTTCCGTCTATTCTGACCATGCCAACCAAGTGGGCATACTAGACTAATCCCATTTGCCTGCACGTGGACCATAGCTCTCAAACCCATTCCTATCCATCTCAGTCCAAATGCCTTTTGAAATCATAGTTGTATCCAGTTCTATAGTTTTCTCTGGCAACTCATAACAGCTACAAACTACCGAGGGATGAGAATGCTCCTGAGATTCCCCTGTAAATCTCTCCCCTCCAACCTTAAGCCAATGCCCTCTAGTTTTAGATTCTTCTTCCCTGGGGAAAAACCATTCACTTTATCCATGCCCCTCATGATACTGTACACCTCAATAGAGACCTCTCAGCTTTCAGCACTTCAAAGAAAAAAATCCCAGCCTGTCCAACTTTTCCCTATAATACACGGCCACAAACACAGGTAACATCCTGGTGAATCTCTTCTGCAGCCATTCCAACTTAAAGATGTCCTTCCTATAAGCCGAGTGATCAGAACTGCATACAGTACTCAAGAGTTCAGTCTCACCAACTCACTAGTTTAATTTAGAGATACAGTATGGAAATAGGCCCTTCGGCCCACATAGTTTGCGCCGATAAATGATCCCTGCACACTTACACCATCCTACACACACGAGGGACAATATACAATTATACCACACCAATTAACCTACAAACCTGTACATCTTTGGAGTGTGGGAGGAAACTGGAGATCCCGGAAAAAATCCACGCAGGTCACTGGAAGAACATACAAACTCCGTAAAGGCAGCACCCGTAGTCAGGATAGAACCCGGGTCTCTAGCCTTGTAAGGCCGCAACTATTCCGCTGCGCCACCATGCCGCCCAAATCTTGTATAATTATGTGTAGTTTATAATTGTGTGTTGTCTGAGTCTACATGCTTGTGATGATGCTATGAGTAAGACTTTTATTGTAACTGTACCTCAGATCACTTGTACATATCACAACATACTTGAATAGACTCAAAATGAATACTAAAATTGCAACTATCCAGAATGTTTAAAATATGTTGTATTGCAGACCCAACTGTTACCAGGTGGTGGCATCAGGCAGCCACCATAAAAATAAGACATCTTAAATGCTAACCAAGTACATGAATCTATAGTTTCATGAATAATTATACTTCAAATGTGATTGCAAATCTATTGATATAGCATAACTAAAGAAATTACTCAACTATTTTTCTCTTCTAATTACAGATTGTAGTTTATAGAATAAAAAGTGGAGGAGCTGCTGTCTCACTGCCAGAGAGCCAGGTTTGATTAAGGCCTCATCCTCAGATTCTGTCTGCATGGTTTGCACATTCTTCATGACCATGTGGGTTTCCTCAGGATGCTCTGGTTTCCTCCCACATCCTAAAGACATGTGGATTTGTACGTTAATTAGCCCGTCAATTGCCCCGAGAGTGTAGTGTGTGCATGTGAAAGTGTGATAACATAGAAATAGAGTGAATGGGTGATCAATGGCCAGCATGGATTCAGTGGGCTGAAGGGCCTGTTTCCAAACTGTTTCTTTCAAACACTTTATTAATTATACACAATTTGCTTCGTACAATGCCATCTTTCTAACTACACCAGATACTACGCAGAGCCATGCTTTAGTTTTTTTGATTCAAGTCTATACTTACAGGATTTATGTCCAAATAAGTTTCATGGTCGATTTTATTTGGATGCATTCCTTCAATATCATCAATATATTTTGGATCTGCCTGGTAAAAATGTGGAGAAGAAAGAATAATAGGAGCACCTGTGCAAAGGAGAAAAAAAAACCCAATTGAGTCCTGACAAGGAAGTGTATTTGTGCAGGAAAGAACTGCAGATGCTGTTTAAATCGAAGATAGACACAAAATGCTGGAGTAACTCAACGGGACAGGCAGCATCTCTGGAGAGAAGGAATGGGTGACGTTTGGGGTCGAGACTCTTCTTCAGACTGATGTCAGGCGAGTAGATGTTTTGGGTCGAGACCCTTCTTCAGACTGATGTCAGGGGAGTGTATTTTGTAAACAGGATAAAATACTGTGCACATATACGTTCAAGTATAACATTTCTGTTGCTTTACTAGTGGAAGGACACTTTACCTTCAAATAAAGGAAGGAGGTTGCTGTACCATACAAAGATTACATGAAACAACTGTTGGCATATATTTATATGGCATGGATACAAAAACAGTTACCCAGGAACAACTACTTCTGCCTAGCCTTCTTTAGCTGTTGGCAACAAATTGTTTCCACTCCAGTTCTGTGGGTTCTCAGAAGGTTGGTGAGGCCAATATGGAATTGGCAGACTTTTTTTTAACAAGTGAGGAGGGTAGGCAGCTTGGGAAATCATTTGGCTGGTATACTGAGCCTTTCTATGCTCCCAAGGGAATGTAAGAACCATTCCAAGTGAACCTTCCCATTTTGAATGGTCATGGGCCAGAATTTCACAGGGTTTGGTGGGAAGATTTCACTTTGAAAACATCCCTTTCAAATCTTTTAAAAATTGGTCTACCTGATAAACGCCTTACCCTCCCGTTTTGGGAGCCATGCAATGAGCATGACATTGTCAGTCTGACTTAGCCACGTCCTATAATTAGGACGTTAATTCCGTGGAACTTGACCCGGGAGAGAATGTTTGCTTGTACAGCCAGCTAGAAGATTTAAAGGATTTTTTCACAGTCTGGAACTTTGAGCCTCCAGCTGCAGGCAGTCCAGCTATAAAGCAGGGTAGGGGATCACTTTTGCCCTGAAGACAATGGGCTCTGTGTCAAGATTGAAATCTTGTATTGTGACGAGATTAGCACTGAAAAAAAGTCTAAAATTCTACAAAACCAGTAAAATCTTAAAGCTCGTTGAAGGTCTAAATTAGCTGAATGGTGCGTGAGCCACTTACCTTGCCTGCATACGCTCACATTCAGTAAACCTGTTCCCAGGCAGTCATCAGCTGGAACACAGAATCCAGAATTTGCAGGGTTCTCAGACGCATTGGCAAAAACTTCACTTGGGAGCACGAACCGATATACTGGTATCCTTTTGACAGCGAGCTCTTGTTCAAAAGTACCATAGAGAGATCTGAGTGCAAAATGAAAAGACCATTAAAAGCAGACACTGGCCCAGTATTCCAGTTAATAGCAAAGAGGTAGCAGTCATTGCTAACCTTAAACCTACTGACAAAGCTTCAACTGGCTGCAGCGTGGACCTCCCAACAGTGGTCATTCTTGGGAGCCTCAGTGAACAGTGATGTCAAACTGATTGACCAGCCGATCAATTGAATAATTCAATTGTAGCTGGGATATTATTGGCCGGTGTGGGCAAGTTGGGCCGAAGGGCTTGTTTCCACACTGTACATATCACTCTAAACGGAATAGCTTTAAGGTGAGAGGGAGAAAATTGAAAAGGAGGATTTGAGAGGAAGGCTTTCCCCCACATGCAGAATGTGGTGCCTGGAACCTTCTGTCAGGTTAGGTATTAGAAGCAGATAGGATTCCATCATTTAAGAGGTAGTTAGAGAGATACTTAAACATGCAGAGAACAGACTCATTCATACAACCCATTTGCAGGCAGATGGGATTAGTGTAATTTGGCACCATGGTTTTCACATTGTGGGCTGAAGAGCCTGCTCCTGTGTTGTACTGTTCTACACTCCTATGTACTCCAGGCCATTTTCCTACATTAAAAAACATTCTGTGAAGTGATTGCTGCTTTAAAATTAACTATCAACCCAAAGCAACCGATGTGTAGCAATCAACATTTGATAAGAGCGCAATAAACAAAATTAATTCTTACCGGCAAAGGTCTGAAGAAAAGAAATGGACCGTTTCATTTTTGGATATTAATGGGTGGAAGGAAGTACCATCAGTACCATTTATCATATTACACTCATCAGTTGTCCACCAATCTAATGAGCTAGTTTTGGTCAAATCATGACAAGGAGACAAGAGGAGAAAAAGATCAGAATTACAGCAGCAACAAAAGAGCGTTCAAAAGGAACAAAAACCACAAAGTCTCGACATAATTGAAAAGCAACAAGTGTATGCGTCATTCCATCAAATGGTGATGCTGAAGATGAAACTGGTTAATTCATTTTGCAGTTAAAAGTTTCAGAAATGCAAATTTGTTTTTTTGGGAAACACCTAGTTTCCAATTAAATTTTGAAATAAAAACTTACTTGTTACCCTTCCATTCTATGATTTGCGTAAAATCTTTATAGTTCATTTTTCCCGTGAGAAAATGATAATCGCCATCATCTGTTCCATTCATCTAAAGGCAATGCATCAGAAATTATTTAAATACATAAATATTCTGACCTCCCTGTCAGACCCTCCGAGTGTTGCTCTGGTCATTTAATTTCTTCCTATATGAAAACTCCCTTACTGAAATATCAATAAAGGGTATGTGGAGTGAAGGAAGTTACAGACCACAAAGGATCTTGGTTTGGAACATGCACTAACCATGGAAAAACTGGCGCAAATCAATTTTTATTTCTTTAAAAAGTCTGCGGTTAACCATACTTACTGGCACCCCTTGAATTCACATCCATGTTCAAGAAGGAAAACATGAATGCACCTGCCACCACAGCACTCTCCCTCTCTCCCTCCCCCCCCTCCTCACTGCACCACATTAATTGTCAGCAAAAGTAATTAATTTGCTTTGTAAACCTGTTAGTATTCCACCATAGGTACACAAAAATGCTGGAGAAACTCAGCGGGTGCAGCAGCATCTATGGAGCGAAGGAAATAGGTGACGTTTCGGGCCGAAACCCTTCTTCAGACTGATGGTGGGTGGGGGGGGAGAAGGAAGGAAAAAGGGAGGAGGAGGAGCCCGAGGGCGGGGGGATGGGAGGAGACAGCTCGAGGGTTAAGTATTCCACCATAGTTGTTTCCGTTCTATATTCTTGTTTCTCATTAATCCAGAACAATCCTACAAGTCTCACTGCAGCCTCTCTATTAGCATTTGGGGGATCAATAATTCTGGAACCTATTCAAAATGAGATTGGAGACTTCAAACAAAAATGCAGGGAATACCAGACTTGGTGCCGGTATGGATTTTCAGGGACTAATGGGCAAAACAAACAGGGGCCAAAACAAACTGAACATTAATGGCACCCAAAAGGAAAGATGGCTAATGTCGACTTGAATCTTTCTGTAGAACTGAATTTGAATAGTTCCCAATATTTCCTTTTCAAAATGTTGCCTTAACACCTGCATTTTCAGTTTTTTTTTAACGTGTCTACTACCACCCCTCAACAAAGCCAAGGGCTAGAATAACTTACCTTATAGTAGAGTCCAAAGTATTCATCAACATCACTCATGAACTTATGAATGGTTGCGAGTACTGGATCCTTGTAGCCCCAAAGCAACTCGTGTACCGTTCGTGTTGTAAATAGACCCTCTGATTCAAATGTCAGCAGAGCTTCTGTCAGCAAGATCCGATAACTGGAATATTTGGCCATATTGATGACAGTCTATTTGTAACAAAAACATCTCGATTAACGCAAGCTCTAATCATGGTGAAAGTTTCCAACATTCAGCTGTAGATTTAGAAATAATACTTCATGTATATACTGGAAAAGTACATCGTTCTAACTCAGCTTGATCCACTCCACACCTGCCCATGTTTTCGGTGGCACTTGGCTGCAAAGCGCTCTGGGCTGCCACAGCCATCCAGCAAAAGTGCAAATATGCCTTCACCTCCAGAGAGATCCCCCCCGATGTTCCGTATTAATTGGTACATGTATTTAAAAACTATTCAGAATTTACCAAGTATTTAAATGCAACAATCGTACTTAAAACAACTACTCTAAGTTAATTTTAAAGTGAAAACACCAACTAGTTTTCAATCAAGGTTTGAATCCCCATTTAAATGCCACACAGTTCAGCCATTGAAGCCAAGAGACCATAACCACCTCCATTCAAGACGTTGGTGTCACGTTCAGTAGTGGTGCAGGAGGTTCAATGTGCGGTACCAAACTTGCAGCTGGTTTCTACATTGCAATGGGCAGGCACTCAATGTCAGGATCAGCTCACTGAATACTGCTTTACTAACAGTTCTCCAAAAGAACAACCAGCCGAAGAACTGTACAATCTGACCCATTGGAAACATCTTCCCTAATGTCCAGCATCTTGTGCTGATAAGGACTCAGGCAGAAGATTGCATTTCACAGCTTCAAGGGAACAAAGGAGAACAAAAGCTAAGACCCATTAGGTTTCTTCCTTTTGCTCTACCAAGCGCTCTCCAGACGTGCCGTTCAATTGCACACCGTTCCCATTTGTAGCACAGACCCAACCTGGCTATTTTAGCAGAGCCAAAAGGAATATCTCATAGTTCAATGTTCAATATTTATGCATTTGGCATCACAATGCAGCAGTATTAACATGGGCTTCGCCAATGCCTAATCTCACCATACCCACTCTCATTTTAGGCTGACCTGAAGCATTTCAGGTGAAATAAAACGTGAAAAAGTAATTGTATTCAGAAAGGAAGGCCACCCTACGCTCAGGGCATAGTCCTAACCTTTGTTTGTTTCTTTTAAGATCAGACCTGATCTGGATTTTTTGAGTCAGTGGACATAGCTGGAATGCACTTCAGATACACGGCACTATTGTGTTGGCAAAACCCATACAATATACAAAATTTGGCAGCTATATCTAGGTTATTTCTAAAACCCTTTAGAGCCTCAAAGCACCTTATCAATAAAGGTTGAAATCCACATTTAAATACCACACACTCCAGCCTCTACTGGTACAAAACCAAGGGCCAGTAGCACCCTCTGTTAAAGACATTGTGCCAAATCCAGAAGTGATGTAGGTCTGACACAAAGGTACCGAACCTGCAGCTTGTTTCCAAAGCCCATCTATAAAGTATTTTCTTTAAAGCAATTCTTAAATCTGACCTTACAATGCAGTTTGATCATTTTTTTTAAAGTTTGAGTTGGTAACTCACCACAACTGGAATATTCACTGTCCGAATCAAGTCTCTTTCAGGATCTCCTGTTGATAGCTCAGGAACAAACACATAAGTCTTTGGGGTCACAGCAGACACAATCTTCCCATCATCCATAAACGCCACATTTTCTCTAGGTTTATACTCCCTGAAAGATTATACCAATGTTGATTATTAACTAGGGAACAAATTGATTCAAAGTACACTCAATGGACAACTACCAGAGTGCATAAAAACTAGATCTCAACAATACCACGTAGGTACCTGATGGGTAATCACACCTGCAGCCAACAAATCCCAGGAAGAGGAGAGGGGAAAAGGAAAATTCATTTGCTGCCTCTTACAATTTCTGGATACGACAAATGACGAATTCACCTATAAATTCATTTAGAATTTTAGCTACTGTCTTGTAAAACAAAATTGATTTGTTAAGTAGATCCTTGGTTAGTTAATCCTTTACGATGAGAGAGGGGTGCCGGGCACTGAAGTGGTCTGTTTCTCATTACATGAAGCACTACGTCGACATCTTGTATGTTTGTTCAGGTGACCAGAAACAATTTTGTGTACATAGCACGATGCACATACTTTTTATTGCAAAATTTATGATACAATCATGAGAGCAAAATTAGTCAAAATTATGTTCCCCTGGTGGTAGTGTCAAACATGAGGCAATAGGCTGCAAGGTGAGAGTAGCAGATTTAAAAAGGCAGGAGGGGTAAGTTTGTTTATCCTCAAAGAGATTGGTGTCTGGAACATGCTACGAGAGAGGGTGGTAAAATCAGATACAATTACTCTATCTCAGGGGCATTTAGACTGACACAGTGTTTATTTTGAGAGGGCTTGTATAGAAAAACAGGGATGTAATGTTAAGGCTCTATAAGGCGCTGGTCAGGCCACATTTGGAATATTGTGAGCAATTTTGGACACCATATCTGAGGAAGGGTGTGCTGGCTCTGGAGAGGGTCCAGCGGAGGTTTACAAGAATGATCCCAGGAATTAGTAGGTTAACATGTGATGAGCGTTTGACGACACTGGCCCTGTATTCGCTGGAGTTTAGAAGAATGAGGGGGGACCTCATTCAAATGTACAGAATAGTCTTCTACTTGCGTATCGGGTGCACAGCCTAAAGTTGTAGATCAAGGGCAGGCATCCAGGCCAGGACAGCATCAGTTACTGGGTGGATGGCTTTGATGCCCCCAGGGAAAAGTCTCAGTTGGCAGTCATTCACGATGTGTGGGATGGTCTGGTCTGGATGTCCGTAATTGTAAGCAGAGCTGTTTGTCATCGCCCACTTATGCTGGTAATGGGCTGTTCTTGCCTGGAGATTGCAGATTCTGTTCAGGGTTAGCCATTGCTTGCGATGGAGGTCAAAACCCGGTGGTTTCACTGTGGGATCTGTGATGAATAGTGAAAGGCTTGGATTGAGTGGATGTGGAGCGGATGTTTCACTAGTGGGAAAGTCTAGGACTAGAGGTCATAGCCTCAGAATTAAAGGATGTTCTTTTAAGAAGATGAGGAGGGTGGTGAATCTGTGGAATTATTTGTCACAGAAGGCTGTGGAGGCAAAGTCAGCGTATATATTTAAGGCAGAGATAGATAGATAGATTCTTGATTAGTACGGGTGTCAGAGGTTATGGGGAGAAGGCAGGAGAATGGGAATAGGAGGGAGAGATAGATCAGCCATGATTGTATGCCGGAGTAGACTTGATGGACCAAATGGCCTAATTCTACCCGTATCACAGGATCATAGAGGAAAGGAAGGATACGGACCTAATGCAGGCAAATAGGATCAGTGTGAATGGGCCAATAAAGGTCACCATGGTCGTGGTGGGCTCGGGAACCCATTTCACTGCTGCAAACTCTTAACACAGTCTTAAGAATAAGATACAGCCAGCACTGAGAAGCAAAGCTAAATCCAGCTCAACTCTGCCTGTTAACCTACCAGCCCTGCCTGGACTTACGGGAACGACGCCCCAGGCTTACAGCCAGCGCAGAGAAGCAGGGCTAACTCCACGGCTCCGGGCTGGTGTCCCGTCAGTCCAGGCAGGGCTGTAGGTTAACCCGGCAAGGCAGGCAGAGTTGAGCTGGATTTAGCGCTGCTTCTCCGCGCTGGCTGTAAACCTGGGGATCGTTCCCGTAAGTCCAGGCAGGGCTGGAAGGTTAACAGGCAGAGTTGAGCTGGATTTAGCCTTGCTTCTCAGTGCTGGCTGTTAGCCTGGGCCGTCGTTCCCGTAAGTCCAGGCAGAGCTGGTAGGTTAACCCAGTGAGACAGGCAGAGTTGAGCTGGATTTAACACTACTTGTCTGCGCTGGCTGTGGGCCTGGGGGCGCTGCTCCCGTCTGATTCCCGATGTCCCTGGCCACCCCCGGACTGGGGGGAGGGGGCATTCGGGAAGGGACGGGGATGATTCAATGGTGGTTCGGCAGCGATTGCGGCGCCGGAGACCCGGGATCGATCCTAGCTGCAGATGAGGCGCATGTCTGTGTCCATGCCGCGGCAAGGCTGCCGAGAGTTTTTATCGCATGTGACATTTGACAAATCACATGATTCCTTGCGTTTCCCAGAATACCGCTTATTGCAGAACCCAAATTCAATCTGCTATTGAATCTTGAACTTATTCTTGGGCATGCCGTGTTGAATACATACAGAATTTATTTAAAAGTTGCAGTATTCAGCAAGGTATTTTTAAATATATATTCACGGGAATTAGGTATCATTGGCCCTGTGATTACTAACTGACCACCTGCTTCTTCCCCCCAAAGTGAAAAAGCCCACATTTCCATTTTAGAGGCCACTTTGCTGTAGGGCTGGAGACACCAGAACAGGTGGGAGGATTTCCTTCCCCAATGGTTATTTGTGGTTTAGGTGGGTCACAATACCACAGGCAACAAAATATACAATTTATTTCATGTCTTTTAACTGAATTTACATGTGCTATGCTTATATATTAATCCGACTTTTTGCAAGAACTGAAGATTCTATAAAGTTGACACATTAGTCTTCTAAATAAATCACAAATTGCAACGTGATCCAACATATATACAGCTCCAGGAAAAGTAAAATGAAGAATTTGGAATGGGAGGGGGAGTTGAAGTGCTGAGCCACCGGGAGATCAGGTTGGTTAATACGAACCGAGTGGGGGTGTTGGGCGAAGCGATCGCCAATCCTACGCTTGGTCTCACCGATGTAGAGCAGCTGACACCTAGAGCAGCGGATGCAATAGATGAAGTTGGAGGAGGTGCAGGTGAACCTTTGCCGCACCTGGACAGACTGCTTGTGTCCTTGGATGGAGTCAAGGGGGGGTGGTAAAGCGACAAGTGTAGCATTTCCTGCGGTTGCAAGGGAAAGTACCAGGGGAGGGGGTGGTTTGGGTGGGAAGGGACAAATTGACCAGGAAGTTATAGAGGGAACGGTCTCTGCGGAAAGCTGAAATCCTTGGATGGAGTCAAGGGGGGAAATAAGATTAGAAGTCCGATTTGTTGTGAAAAGATCTGCAGGACACCTTCCGTTGGAAGGTTGGTGGGCATTAGAGTTATAGAGTTGCGGGGAGGGGGTGGATGGAAAAGGGACAGATGGGAAGAAGTTCAAAGTGACTACAGACGTTTCCAAAGTATACTTGGCATTTTTTTTAGTTTACACACGTTGTTCCCATTGAGGGGGAAAAAAGTAGCGTTTCAGATTTAACCAGGATGTTTATTATAACACGAAAACATAAATTAAAAATTAAAAGCTTACATTTTGCAAGTCCAAGTCCCAACCCCAAGATCCCCTCCCACCCCTCTCCCATGTAATCCCCCATTTGTTGTGTGTCAAACTGTTTCCCTTGCACCAACAATGCACTGAAACAGGCCACACCAGCAACAACTAGAGGGCACGCATTCAAACCGAGCCCAGTTACTAGTTAAACAATGTTGTGCAAACCCACATCTTAATTACAAATTCCAGGATCTCTTCACATTTTACAGGTTTGTAAAATCAAGTAATCTTGCTGGAAATTGTCTGGCACTTTTGTGGTGCAAATACAAATTTGCCTCTTTGTATCCCCCAACACACACGATAGAAAGCTCATAGAAAGGAACTTGGTTCATCAATCAAATAGCTTTCCATTCTTTGTTTTTTTGTGAGATTCAATATAATAGTAAAACAAAAACCATCAGAATCTCTCCAAAACTACCCAAGGTTTAATCAACAAAACGAAGTGGCTTCAGTTGTGGAAAAAACCTGAGGGTTTAGTTTAAATATAAAGCATGGAATCGGACCCTTCTACCCACAGAGTCCATGCCAACCATCGATCACCCATTTACCCTAGTTCTGTGTTATCCCACTTTCTCATCCACTACCCATACACATGCGGCAATTTAAAAAGGCCAGTTAAATTATGAGCCCACACATCTGTGGGATGGGGGGAAATGGAGCACCCGGAGAGCGTACAAACTCAACGAAGACTCCACACAAGGTCAGGATCAAACCCAGGTTTGATCTGGGTGGAGCTCTGCCAGCTGTGCAATTGTGCCTCAATCCAAATGTCAACCGTCTATGTCCCTCCACAGATGTTGCCTGGCCTGCTGGATTCCTCCAACTCTTTGTATTTTGTGCCAGATTCCAGCTACTACAGTCTGTCTCTCTCTAGAATTTCACCCATCCTACCTGTAAGTGTAAGGACCTCTCTCTTCAAGGAAAGGCTTTTGTCCCTTTAACACCTCATCAGGGTTTGTGACATTGAAGAAGTAAAATTGCATGTAAATTGGTGGCGGAGGATTTTCCCAAGTCTCAAAGGAAGCTGTCCCATTCTTCAATTGTACATCCTGCAACAGGAACAAGCAGATAAAAGTTAGCAACTCGAGTGCTATTTTTCAAACGATAACTCTGGTTAACAATATTATTTAATGGGACTGTTCAATGTAAAAAAAGATTTAAAATAGCATTTGCAGAAAATCCTGACAAACAAGTTGTTCCTAATTAAATAAATATAAACTATGTTTCATTCCTCAGACTGAAACCCTGATATTAAGAATTATTACTGTGCACTGAGGTAAGATAACAAGCAGGGGCACTGTCTCAAATGAAATGAAACATTTGGAAACAGAATAATCTTGGTTAAATTGCACAGCCAGTCGCCATTCAAGCACACAGAGAGAACGGGGGCAGAGAGCTAAGAATGTGTTCCAAATTGTACTAAAAATAGAAGATTCCACCCCTCACCCCCCATCTCTGTCAATGCAGCCGACTTTATGAATGGAATGTTGTTAAATGACAAGAACGATTATTGAGCCTCTTGGGAACCATCGCCGACTGTTACACTTAACAAGTACTACAGTAGTTCTACTACAAGTACAAGGTATGAACGATTTCGACCCAAAACTTCACCTATTCCTTTTCTCCAGAGATACTGCCTGAACCGCTGAGTTACTCCAGCTTCTTGTGTCTGTCTTCGCTACAGGTTCAAAGAACTTTGATTCAAAAAACTGCAGATGCTGACTTACAAAAAAAGACAAAGTGCTGGACTAACTCAGCAGGTCAGGCAACATCTCTGGAGAGCATGCTATAGGTTATCCATGTTCTCCAGAGATGCTGCCTGACCTGCTGAAACGACATTCAGCCCTTAGTGCAAAAAGACACGAACTGCTCCATTATCTGAAGATTCCTGAATAGAACTGAATTGCATTGTCAACAGTAAACATCCTCGCGGCAGATCAGATAATGGCAAGAAAGTCATTAATAAAGCTGTGAAGATGGTAAAGTCGAGAAAACAACCCAGTGGATCTGTTATGGCCACAGCTTAAGGCTCAGGAGGCCAACTTCCAACCACCCCATCACTGTTTTGTGCAAGGCGTGACTGAATGTAGTTTTGACCACTCGAGCTTACATTTTACAAAAGTTACTTGTTTTATTTAGCTAAAATGCTACAATGATATCTATAGGCACACTAACCTCACTTAGAGTCTCAGAGTGAAACAATGTGGAAACAGGTCCTTCGGCCTAACTTGCCCACACCGGCCAACATGATTCACCTGCCCACACTTGCACCATATCCCTCCAAACTTGTCCTATCCATGTACTTGTCTAACTGTTTCTTAAATTTTGGGATCGTCCCTGCCTCAACTACCTCCTCTGGCAGCTTGTTCCATACACCCACCATCCTTTGCGTGAAAAAGTTACCCCTCAGATTCCTATTCAATATTTTCCCCTTCACCTTAAACCTATGTCCTCTGGTCCTCGATTCACTCTGGGCAAGAGACTCTGTACTTCTAACCAATCTATTTCTCTCATGATTTTGTACACCTCTGCAAGATCAGAGGTGAATTTGAAAGGTCAATTATTT
Source organism: Amblyraja radiata (assembly GCF_010909765.2). NCBI lineage: Eukaryota > Metazoa > Chordata > Chondrichthyes > Rajiformes > Rajidae > Amblyraja > Amblyraja radiata. The sequence continues at coordinate 75,812,234 of NC_045956.1, forward strand.
TACAAAAAAGTGTGAATGTACTGTTCAGGTAAAGATTCATCTCCGAGGAAAATTGAGTACAGGGTTGGCCCTGTGAAGGAGCTGCCAATCTGATATAAGACATTTAACTGCGAAATGCCTGCCCTTTAGTATTGGATAGATTGAGTGGAGTCTGTGCTGCTCCAAGTTTGCGGTGGTTGGGATGCGCTTCCCCCAGCCATCTCGCCCAGTGCATGTTGATCAGCACAGTTCGCCAGCCCTTGTTAGCAGAAGCTCTTTGTGCAGGTGTTACCCAAAGCCCAATGGTTTTGTGGAGGTTTTGCGTTAGGATCGGGCATGCAGCGAACGGGCATGCAGTGAGCTAACTAGAGGGCCATCAGATCAGATCAGCCCAAGTTGCCGAGTGGCCGAAGAGCAGATTTTAATGGGTCGTTATTAAACTGTTCTGTCTTTTTAAAAATATATATTTTTATTAGAAGTGATGTACAATAATAATGACATGAATAACATATTACATTTCATGTACAACTTCTTATTTTAAATTTAATAGTAGAAAAAAAGGTACGAAAAGCAAGAAATAGAGAAAAAGCTTGAAAAAGAAAAACCGCGGTGATGTGAACTAAGCAAAAAGAAAAAGAGTGGAAAAGAGAAAAGAGAGAAGAGAAAAAGAAAGAAAAAGAAATAGAAAGGGATATGCCTCCTTCATATCTTTACCCACCTCTCACCCGGTTCTGAAAGACTTAATTTCTACCGTTGTGTTGCACCACATGCTTGTAATAGATCGATAAATGGAGACCAAATCTTTAAGAATTGGTCTGATTTTCCTGATAGGACGAATCTCATATCTTCAAGTTCCGTCTGTGTGGCATCGCCAGCTCTCTCTCTCTCTCACAGATCCCTCACCCCAACTGTCGACAAAGTCTGACTGAGCAAATGCTCCCATTCATATTACAGGTTGGCTCCGCGTTTGATTAGCTGGGGCGGGCGGCGCCTTCTTCAAAGAGAGCGAGAACTGGTCCCGTCAGCTAGGGAGCTGCGATCCACTCCTTAGTGAAGCCTCTAGTAGTTTGGCTGCGGTTCAAATGGCTGCAAATTTTCATAATTATCACCGCCAGGTCACCCGGACCTGGCTCCCAACTGTGTGCCCTGACAGGCTGGAACCAACCTCAGAGGCAGCATAAGCGACAGCATCTTTATTTTAGCCAACCCACCTCGAAGATTTAACAGCCTGGTCGAATCCAATCTGTGCTTTCCAACCTACCTCCACACAGCACATTCTCCTCGTTTCCTTCAATCCAGGAAAGTTGTTTAGATAGGCATGTGTCTCAAATTGGTTGAACAAACAACGTAATTCATGTATATCAACATTGAATTTGAATGGTTGTGACTCAGGCTAATGCTAATTTGATAATTGAAAGGTTCGTTCCAGGCATTCTTGCATTTTCAAGGCTGGTGCTGCATTTAGTCAATAATTATGAATAGATACAATTGTGGATTTGTGCAGCCTGCAGTACGCTGTGCCCTACTGCTGACATATTTGACGGATACATTTATTTATATATCTCATTGAAATGAACACGTGGGTCGGTACACACACGGTAGCTCAGCTGACGAGAATGTTTATCCCGAATGACCTATGACCTGGGCATGCGCAGTTGTAATACCGAACACGCTTATATTGAAAGCCTAACATTGCTAAGTACAGGTGCCAAAATGATCAAGGGGCTGCATTTCCTCTTTTTGCATTAGATGAAAATGTCACAGAGCATCAAAGGGTAAAGTAGGAGTGGGGCAAAAGACTGATAGGCATGCAAATGGAAGTTCAAAGATGCATTTGCACTAAGAGCAACTGCAGAGTTTGTAATTGTTCCTCAACAGAGAGATAACTACACCATCAAATGCAGAATACTGGTGGAGAGCACTTCGGGCTCTGGTCTGCCTTTCTCTCCAAGTTCACACAGCCCCCCCCCCCCCCAAAAAAAAATATTGACTGTTGTTGAATGCAATCAACAAATGAACCTTTACAACAATCCAGTGGTAAAACAAATTATCCACACGTGTCCTAAATAACAACCTCCTTGCAGCTGTGTCACCTAGCCCCAGACTCCTCAGACCAGGAAAATACATTGCTCACATTTATTCTTCTTAGAAGTTTGTATAATGACTCGATAATCACTATCCCATTATTCAGAAATCCTGGTGGTTTAGTACCTACACCCTTTTTCCAGTACTTGTTTGATTGTGGATGATCAGTCCAGATCACATTGAATGGCGGTGCTGGCTTGAAGGGCCGAATGGCCTACTCCTATTGTCTCTTGTCTTCCTTCAAATCTTACCACTTTCACTAGAAACTTTTTTGAAACCACTCACAACATTTAAATGCGAGTTAAAAGTATGTTATGAAAGTAATTCCAAAAGTCACAGTAAGATTACACTTCAGCAACAAAGTGCTGGATTATCAAAATGTTACTGTACATATCAATAGGGTCAATTTTTATTCTTCTAAACTCCAGTGAGAACTAGTCTACAGATCCTACATTTCAGGAACCAGTCCAGTGAATTGTCATTGCACCCCCTCGAAAGCAAATGAGAAGAATTCTGAGACAGATCCAATCGCTGTACTAGTATGCTTCATATCAAATAAAAAATGTGACCCAACTTGAATGAATACATTGAAATGTACTTAATATTTGATATATTATAGCTCATTTAAATTGATTTTGGTTACAAGCCATTAAACACAAAGCATAATTCAAAAATAATTCAAAAGCAGCATGTATGAAACACAGACAATAGGTGCAGAAGTAGAACATTTGGCCCTTCGAGCCAGCACCGCCATTCTATATGATAATGGCTGATAATCCATAATCAGTACCCCATTCCTGCTTTTTCCCCATATCCCTTGATTCCGTTAGTCCTAAGAGCTATATCTAACTCTCTCTTGAATACTTTATTCAATTCTTTATTTTTACTGTATGGCTGTATGGTGATTACATTTCACTGTGCCAACTGGCACATGTGACAAATAAATGCATCTTGTATCTTGAATACATCAGAGTGTATCTTGAGTACATGTTGAATAAATCAGAAAGTGAAGCTGAATTAATACTTCAGATCAAAATGTTCCTCTCCACAAAGAAGAGGCCCAATTTGCTGAATGTTTCCTGCATTTTCTATTTCAGATTTCCAGCAAATGCAGTTTTTCTTCATTTTCAGACTAAGTTGTTCACAGCTATTCACTGTTAGCAAAATTACAATCCCACTTTAACAGATTTTTTTTCCCCCAACACTTGTGACAATTTTCTCAAAGCCACTCTTGACTTCTATTCAATTTAAATTAGTTTATTGTCATCTAAACCAGGGTGCAAATTGTTTGTTCATGTTAAACTTGTTTCACAATGAGTGCAAAGCAGAGATGGTGAATGATGAAAGTGCAAAAGAATATTCATGAAATAATAGAACGAAGTAGAGTTAAGAGCAGCAGCACGTGGGCACACCTCCAGGATGGAATACAAAAGAGGTGATTGATTTGGGATTTGGGAAGAAGTTGTTCAAGCCTGAATGTCTGGGCTTTCAAAGCTGTATCTTCTCCCAAAAGGTAGAAAAGAGAAAGGAAATGGCTGGGAGACAGGCATCCTTCACAATACGTTCAGGCTTCCTGAAGTTACACGCTCTGATGATGGACTTGGAGTAAGAAAGTAATGAGCCTATGATGGAATGGACTGTTTGCAAATCTCTGCAGGTTCAGGCGGTCAAGAACAGAGCAGCTGTCATACCAGGCTGTGATTCATCCCATTAGAATGCTTTCTATAATGAATCTGTAGAAGTTCAGGAGAATCCATGTGGTCATGCTGATTCTTCTCAGACACCCAAGAAAGTACATTTGATAATGTGCTTTTGGTCACATCAGTGTGAAGGGAATAGGTTAGTTTGTGAGTGATATGGATGCCTACTGATTTCTCTTCATTTTCAATGAATGTCTAGATGTCAATCAGCATCCATATGATTGCTATGGATTTTCTTAATAAAGAGAAATTGATCAATAGGTTTGCTTAGTTGATCATTTGAAAAACTTGCATTTCAAGTTTTAAATTTAACAATTACAAAAACAAATATTACCGACTCTCCCTTAATAAATTCATTTTTCTTCTGAATAACACGTCCAAAAAAGTTATCAAGGGACCAAGGGCAAGGGAAACAACTGCAGATTTGAGAAACTGCTTTTATCTACCACAGGTAGAGTATGCAATCTCCAGCAAGCGCATTGTTTCATTGACATGTCACTAATTTCAATTTTACAAAAGTGGTCAGGAAAAAGTTCTCATGGTTTTCCTATGTCCCTCAGATCTCACTCGCTGTTGTACAAATCACAAGTGTTAACAGAAGAACAAGCTTTCTTTTCCTCAGGATTTAAAAAAATCTTACTAACTCAAAAAAAAGATTTTGGTACTTCCTTTAAATAAATCTTTAAAGTGCTCTCAAGGCTTTCAGGTTGCACAGAAATCGGGATGAAGTAGATGTGCTACCTTATAGTTTCTATACAATTATATGGTAAGTTTAAGGTAGCACTTATACATTATTCCCATACAATTGCATATAAAATAATAAGAGCTTTTCGTACAAGGAAGGCAGTTTTCTTCAAGTTAATATTGGTATCTCCTGATAACAGCATTTCTACAGCAAGTTAAAGATAGTATTCACAACAACAGCGTCAGGTCAAGAGATCTAGTTGTACAATTTTCTCATCCTCGAAAGAAGCACAAACTCCAGGATAAAGTCCCATATACACAAAATCTTTCATACCACCAATTAAAAATCATTCAACTTCACATGCGGTTCAGGGAAATAAAAGCTCTTTCTCCCACATCCCCACCATTCCAAAGTTTCTTCTCTTTATAAACAGACTTCAAATTTCTGATATGTGGTAGCATTGCGTAGACTATAGGAAAGTGTGTCATTCGAGGAAACATTAATGTTGTACAACCTTAGACAACAAGTACCGACAGGCCATTAAAGAGAGGTGGGATTACTGAGCCCAGGTCATTTGGGCCATGGTGATGAACAGAGCCTCAGACAGACAAACCCAAACATTGGGATTGTTGACCGATATAGCCCTGCTACTCATTAGTAAAACGTGCAGCATTGATAGGATCTCAGCTTAATTAATAATACTGTCTTATCCATTAGTGAGATTTTTTTTTAATGTTTCCATAACATTATAGAGATAATCAATCCAAAACATTAAAGCGAAACAGCTGAACACGAATACTGAACAAAAGCAGTAGATAGCTTCACATGGGCAACCATTTCAAGTAGTCTTTGGAGAAGGATGAACAATAATTGAGTCACTTTTGCAAACAAGCAAGTGTACATATACTAAATATCAGTGAAGACATTATAAAATTGTATGCAAAATATCCTAAATGTTCCAAAAACGTTCTTCTGTTAGAGTGCACATGATTTTACAGCACAGATTTAACTTTGGTCTAATTTATCTTCTCTCATACAATATATAGGCTTACCACTCGGGTGGCAACCTGCTCAATGTGATGCCATCTGAATGCAAGTCTGTGTTGTTTGAAAGGTGCAACAAAACCAATATATTTTGCATGCAATTATTATTATTTATTTATTTTTAAGTTTAGCGTTGAGCCCATTTACTCTCATGTTCTTTGGGTCCTCACTAGTCTACCACTAACCTAATGCATTAAACATGTCACCATCATATTCATACAAAATAACATTATTTTCTCAAGTAGTTCCAATATTATATGGCATCTTTAATATAGCAAAGTAGGAGTATTATCAAGCTAAAATTTGGCAACGAGGTCCCAAAACAGAAGCTTGATCAAAGTGGGTAGGAAGTAGGTTCAAGAGGAAATGAGGGAAGGAGATAGCGGGAGGAATTTCAAAACCAAGGTAATCAAATGATACAAAAAAGTGATGTGCATGACTATTAACTAATACAAAACATTAAAATGCATCCAGGTACTTTACAGTCAAATGAAAGTTCGTATAATAAAACGTGTAGTCATTATAAGCACTATAAATATTCTATGCACTATAAACACAATAAGCTCCCATTGTCAACAAATTATAACCCAATATTCTGCTGTAGTGATGTTGGTCGGGAAATAAATATGAACAGAAATGGTGGAGCAATTCAAAAATAAGACCACCATTCATTTACTTATCTAATTTCACTTAATTTATGATGAAGCAGCTTGGGCCTTTAAACGTAAATGTTTATCAATGCAAATTGTTATATGGTGGACATATCAGCCTACCACAATGACTCAGCAGTCCTATATGTTCCAATTGACCAAAACCTATTTTATCACATTACCCCTTACCTATTTGCGTGCACATTATTAGTAGAAGAGCATCAAAATTAAAATTAAACCCTCGAACTGAAAGATCGAACAAAACACTCAAATGCAATACTTTTTTTTTACATTATTACATTTTAAATCAGTTCTGCATTGTGCACTTTCCATTTCAGGATTTCTGCGCACAATTAATTGGGTGGGATGTTGTGTTGTATAAGTGTGTGCGGGTAATGATTTTAAAAGTTTGGAATAGAGCCCAACAAAAACAAACGTATTCGTTGTCTAGAACGTAATTACGAATGTCTCGGGCCCTATTATTCATTTCTCGATGTCAGCATCATGGCAAAACAATCTGTGCGTGTTACTCGGTACCACTTCAAATCACCACATTTTGCAAACCGTTTGAATATCGAAAAGTTGGAAACAGGTGCAAAATGGGATTAGTAAAACGCAGTTCAATGCCACACGAATCTTCCACGGATATTCTAACCCTTACCTTCTTAATGTAATTATCGACGGTGTGCGGAAAGACTTTGGTGACAAGCAGTGCGATGCTGACGATCAATAGGATAATACAAAGGATACCGAGTGTGTAGGTAACCGCGGGCCGGGTACCCATTGTGAGGAGCGGGTCGGACACAGTTGCAGCTTTCGGTTTCCCTTTCCCGGTCCCGGGACCAGATTGACAGGAGATCCAGATCCAGAGCTCGGAGGAACCCGGCGCACGCGCGACGCTGCAATTGTTGTCGGCGGGGACCAGACCGCTTCACTACGCCTGCGCACGGCAAGCAGAGACTGACACATCCGCATTTGGACATGTGGGGTGTGCGCTCCGCTCTATGGTGTTTGATGCACCCTGACTGGGTCCAGGGACTCAGGGAGGAGGTGGCACTGAGTAAGAAGGGTCTCGACCCGAAACGTCACCCATTCCTTCTCTCCAGAAATGCTGCCTGTCACGCTGAGTTACTCCAGCATCCAAACAAACATATCTCAGTTAAAGTCACAGAGGCAGCTTCGCCAGAAATACATGAATTGGTTGATCAGTCATGCATGTGCAGGCTTTTGCATTTTCAAGTATAGGGGGGTTGCACGTAAGGTCATCAGGTCAAAGAGCGTGACCTACAGAGTAGCTCAAGCTTTCTGGAGTACAAGGCAGCTTCCTGCGTACACTAGCAACACATGAAACACTAACGTTCTTACCTGTTAGAAACCGCCAAAATGGTCAATTTTTGCACTAAAATATTGTGGAAATAGGGGTAACCGTGAGAGAAAACCGCCAAAATCACTGCTGCTCACTGCCTTGTGAAAGAGCATCGTGCTGGCAGATTGAGGGCAGGTCCCGGCCCACGGCCGCCCCGGGGCTGGAGTCGCCCTCCAGTCTGAACCTGAGCACCAAGGTGCAAGCGGCCGAAGGAGCGGATCCCTCGGGATAGCTCTCACTCTCCCCCCCGGGGTCAGCGTTGTCCGGCCACGGCTGCCCTCTGCCCCGTCTCCCCCTGTGCGGCCGCACTGTGACGGGCTGCGGACAAACGGGGCCATAAACCCGGCAACGTCCCCGTCAGCTGCAGCGGAGTTGGGGATAGTCTGGTCCCTCCGCCCACCCAGAGTCACTGACCACGCTGCACCAGCACCGGACCATGACCTGCACACCGGGGTGATTCATCCCCCCCGACCCCCAGACCCCCACCACCACACGAGGTGATTCACCCCCCGACCCCCACACGGGGTGATTCCCCCCCCGGGTGTCAGGCGATTCAGCCGCTGAACACCGGCCGCAGGGACAGATGGCCCGGGGTCCGCGAATGTGGAACCAGTCAGCGTGGAGTCCAGATGCTGGGACAGAAGACGGGCCCGCTGTACTGGCAGCCATAGTAAGTGATTACCTGACGTTCACCGCTTGTACTTCAGAAGGCATTGCGTGGCAACAGTATAGGTCACGGGTCGTGACCTCGACTGCCGTGCAACCTCCCTATAGGTTTACTATGTTCTCCAGTAACACCACTCACCCGTCGTCTATTGAAAAGATCAGATTAAGGTCCTAAAACAGCTCCCACTTCTCTGTCTAGCCGTACTTATATTTGTTGTAGGTTTAGAGAAGAGCTGATTTGAGAAGTGGTCCAGATTACCTGTTCAGGTGGGATATGCTCATGATCTCATCGCTGCATAACCTTTTGCCAAATTAAAGCCTTTTAAGTATTCAAACAAAAAAGAATAAAAATACATTTTACAATGTCTCTGGTCCTGTTCCCTCCAGACTGTTTGCAGCAATGTCCTGGAGGTTATTGTTTCATTTCTGGATACGCCGGGAGAATCAATATCAGCGGGAAACCCAAGACAACCCCGTGCTGTTTTTCAGTTATTACTAAATGAAATACAAGTGCATTGTGCATTGGTATACGCAAAATAGATACGGAAAAGAGGAATTGAGTGTACGTAAGAGGAAGTGACTAAATATGAAAATCAAAATACTGTAAATGCAAGTAAAGGCCCTTTGACATAAAATATTAACTCTGTTTCTCTTTTTAACGGATGCTACCTCACTGAGCATTTTCAGCGTTTTTTGTTTTGTGTTTTAGTGCAATGCTTTAATAGGTTGCTCTTCAGGTAGCGTCTGTAATACCTCTTAGCAAACGAGATCGGGTCAGTTTAAAGTCGCTGCATAAATCCTGGATTTTCACATCACAGAGCTACATGCTAAAATGGGACACAAACACTTCTAGCATGTACTTCACGAATGTAAAAGGCATTTGTGAAGTACATTTCACTCTTTGGGTGAGGCAGTAAAGGATCTTTTCTATTGATCTCAGCATTGAACGGAGTTCACAGCTTCGGATCAGTGACTGGTTTCCCTTGTCTGTGGGCCTAATGGTGTAATTTACAAATGACCATAGATATCTTTTTTCGATTTTTCCAGCATCTGCAGTTCTTTCTTAAATAGATATCACAAAACGTAAGCCTGAAACATTTCTAAACAGAATGGCAGGCAGGCAGTGGCGAGTGGAGTGCCGCATGACTCTGTGCCGGGGCTGCAACAATTTACATTATATACAGTAAGTCAGTGGGTTAGACGGCATCTGCAGAGAACATGGATATGTGATGTTTTGAGTGTGAACCCTTCTTCAGAATCAGGGTGGATCATTCAAATTGCTGAATATAACATGATATTTTGGAAAGATCTTTGGGAAGTATATCCATTCACCATATTTATAAATGATTTATGTGATCAGATGTAAAGTCATGTATCCAAGTTTGTCAATTATAGAATTATAGCATTGTAAACAGTATGGATGGGGGAAAAAAATATTTATATGAGATAGATTGTGAATGGGCAAAATTGTGAATTACATCATTGGCAAATGTAATTTAGATGAAAAATAAAGGATCAAAAATAAAAATATCAAGGACAGGAAATGGCCAAAAATCCTGCAGGGAACAGCCTTACCAGCATTACCCACTAATGAATCTTGGATCTGTTTGAACCTGCTTCAGTCCGGGATATATTAGGTGACAGCAAAATTGGATCGTAGCCCTCATTTATTTTAATGGGTATTGTCTACCTGGAGATTAGAAAGTAAAGGGTTTTTCACACATTTCAATGTTAAAGACTTATACAAACAAAGTTATTTAAAAAAACAATTTGCATTGACAAAGCTGCACCTTGAGCTTTGCTTCCTGTCATAGGACCTTGTGCCAAACGGTTACTCATGACTGAGGCCTCACTATGCCTCATCAGGTCATTCTTGGGCGTGGAGAGCTGGTCCTCTCGAGCCGCCAAGGTAGGTACAAACTTGTTGTGCTTAACGAGTCTAGGCAAAAAGCAAGTTCCAACCCAGTTTTACCTAATACTTCCCAAATGGTAGAAACGTAGAAATAAAGAGGTTCAAAGGTCATATGCACAAATCGTTTAAACATCATGTTTATAAACAAGAAATATATATTTTTAAATAGGTTGCCAGGAATTATATTTTCAGGAGTGGAAGGGGTTTTGATGAAGAGCTTTGTATCTCCTTTGGCCAAGGTAAGGTCTTGGACGACTAGAGAGCAGTCAATGTTGTTCCTTTGTTTAAGAAGGGAAGTAGAAATTACCCAGGAAGTCATAAACCGGTGAGCCAACAGTGGTAGGGAATCTATTAGAGCGGATTCTTCGGGATAAGATTTACTTGCATATGAAAGAGGGTAGGATAATTAGAGACAGTCAGCATGGCTTTGCATGTGGTAGGCCATGTCTTACGAACTTGATCGAGTTTTTTAGGAGGTGACGAAGGTGATTGATGAGGGACGGGCAGTGGACAGTCAGCATGGATTTTAGCAAGGCATTTGATAAAGTTCCTCATATAACATAGAATAGTACAGCACAAGAACGGGCTCTTTGGGCCACGTCTGTTGCAAAAATAATGCCAAGACCACTTTTTTTCTGCCTGCACTTAATTCAAATCCCTTTATTTCTTGCACATCCATATGCCTATCCAAAAGTCTCTTAAATGCCACAAACCTATCTGCTTCAACCACAGGCAGCACAGTCCAGACACTCACCACCCTCTGTGTAAAAAAGGGTCCGACTGGCTACTCCATTTATGCCTCTCATAACTTTACATATTCTATCAGGTCTCCCTGCAACCTCTGACGTTCCAGAGAAAACCATCCAAATCTGTCCAACCTCTCCCTGTAGCTAATACCCCATAATCCAGGCTTCATTTTGGTAAACCTCCTCTGCACCCTTTCCTAAGCCTCTACATCCTTTCTGTAATGAAGCAACCAGAACTGCACACAATACTGCAAATGCTTACACTCTTATACTCAATGCACTGACCTGTGAAAACAAGACTACCATATGCCATGTTTACCCAGGGCCAGATTTAGATGAAGAGAGGCCCTAAGCTATTTCACTTGTGAGGCACCTCCCTCCCAATCCCCCACCCCCAGGACTAGAGGACCATGACTACCCGACAGTGACAGTGTGACACTTTTAGATCCTACTGTATGTTGTCATTAAACAGTTGGTTTTAAAACACATATTGGATTCACCGCGGAGCGGGCGATGCCTTACCTGGATCGCCGTTTGAAGCTCCGGAGTGTTGGGCCTGCTGCTTCAACATCATGGAGCTGTGGTTTGCGGAGCTCCCTGCCTCGGGCGGCGCCGATTTCAACATCGCGGAGCCCTGGGATCCCTTTGCCGAGGGCCGCCAGCGTGAATCTCCACCCAGCTCAGCATGTGGACTTCGGGAGCTGCGGTCTCCGGTAGGAAGTGGCCGATTCGGAAGTCCAAGCCGCTGAGAATGTTCTCCTGTTCCGACCGGATGGTGACCCCAAATTTAATTGTACCAATTGGTGCATGTGACAATAGGTGTCTCTTGAATTGAATGTGGAATATTAAGAAATAAAGAGACTACAAATACACTAAGAGCAAAAATGGTTTATTCTCGCCTTCTTCATAGCAAAATCATCCAGAAGTTCACCAAGATCTGTTTGTCTAAGTTTGTCACTCTCAATGCACAGAATGCTCAGTGCAGACAACCTCTCTTGAGACATTGTGGACCTTAATTCATTTTTAATTCTTTTGAGTCTTGAAAAAGACCTCTCTCCCGAGCAGTTGGTGACCATTAAACTCAGAAACAGCCGCAAGATTGCTTCCACATTAGGGAAGGCCATCAGAATTGTTTCCTTGTATATTATTTGATAAAGGTCTGTATGAGACAGAGAGTGCTCTTCTGTATGCCTATGTCTCACGTACGAGTGAAAGTGCAATAGTTCATCAGTAAGTTTCAGGTCAACATCTTCTGGGTAGGTTTCCATCAACAGTTCAACACCTTGCTGAATTTCTTGCTTAGATGCGGTCAGATTAGCAAGAAAGGAAAACTGTTGTGCAACTTCACTATATACAGTACCTCTTCTTTTTAAATTGGTTTCAAGTGCATCTCGTATAGGAATAAAGGATTTTATCCTAAACTTATCTCTTGAAGAGAGTTTATCTAAAGCATCAGGACCAGGTGCACTTCCATCATTTCCTTGCCATTTCCTTACTCTTTGTCTCCCTGTGACAGTTCTGTAGTTAACATCTGGCAGGATGGCCTTTGCTTGTTGCTCAAGCTCATAAAAATCTTCTCTAGTTTTTTTTTACACAATCCTGAAGTGAACTGTACAAACTTGCACAAGTACTCAATAACAGTTTGGATTTCTGAATGGCTTTGTTGACCTTGTGGAAATGACCTAGCAGACAGGTCCAACAATGCAGCATAAACACAAATTCCTGTTCTTCCATTTTCTGCAAAAGATTGTTAGCTTGAAGCCTGGTATCACCCTTCACATTAACATCAGAGTACAAATGACTGAGGGCATCAGTGATAGCGCTGTAACTTTCCAAAATAGCTTCTGTGGCTTTTGCATGTGCCTCCCACCTAGTGTCTGACAAATATTTAGGCACTTTTGACTGAGGTTGCAAAAATGATTTTAGAACTGCCCATCTCTTTGTGGAGGATGAAAAGAAGGTATAAATTTCATTGATAATTCCAAAACAGTTCACTGCATCAAGGCAGCAATCAACAGCCGAACGGCCCACCAAATTTAATGAGTGAGCAGCGCATGGAATAAATCTTGCAAATTTGATTTTTTTGAGGATTTTTTACTGCATACCCTTGTACCCACCAGCAATGTTGGCAGCATTGTCATAAGACTGCCCTCGGAAGAAGAGCTCCAAATCGCGGCAGGCACGGAACTCATTGAGGTCAGGACGGAGGGAGACAAAGGTGTGGCCTCTGCTGCGGACAGACCGTTCGGTATCTGAGAGGGGGAGGTCAGGGGGGGTGGTGAACACAGGGCAGGGATGGGGGTTGGGGCCAGAGGAAGGCAGTTGAGTGGACTGAGGCCAAGGCGATGTCTGGTGGGGGGCTGGTGGGAGGTCAGGGGGTAGCGGGGTATGAGGATTGTAGTGTGGGTGGGGAAGAGCTTGGGTCACATGGTTTGAGGGGAATGGGGAAGACCCAGTGGAACAGCCACTGGGTTGGGGGGACTAGCACTAGGACCCGGCGCAGTCAAACTCAGGGCAGTTGGAGTCTGCAGTGTGGAAACTTCAGGCCCGGTGCTGAGTCCAGGCTGCATGCAAGGCGATGGCTGTGGGCTGCTGGAGGGCGGTGGAGTGGCGAGGGTCAGCGGGAAGTCCCGGTGGGCGGGAAACCGGCCCCATCAGAGACTGTGAGCAGGGTTAACTATAGAAAGGACCATTCCACCTATCGTAGTTGGTGGCTGCTCGTTCCCACCCACCCTTTACCCAGCCTGGAGCCTTATCTCTTCTCCCCTGAACCAGGCAGGTCGGGCACAGTCGGAACCGCTCTGACATTGTTAAACTTGCAGCCGCGCACCGACTCGAACACTCCTGACTGTTGAAAGGACAAGGCTCAGAAAATACGAATATGTCAAAAGTTTTATACAGCTTCGTGGAGCGGGCCAAGGCCCCCCTAGATCTCGAGGCCCTAAGCTTAAGCTTGTCTAGCTTATACGTAAATCCGGCCCTGTGTTTACCACTCTATCTACTTGAGTTGCCAGTTTTAGGGAATTATAGTCCTCTCAGCGCATCAATGCTGTTAAGGGTCACGTCATTAATTTACCCCATACATTTAGATATTAGATTAGATATAATTTATTGCCACACAGCCAGGCTGGTGGAAATTTGGGTTGTCTGCAGCGATACAATAATAAAGAACACACAACCACAATAAAACTGTAACTGTGGAAGGCACAACATTTGGCCAGTCTTCCTCCATTTCCCCCCCGTGGTCAGGACCAGAGTCCAGAGTCAGTCCAGGATCGGCTCTGCCTCACCGGAGACCGCGGCTTTAAGTTGTTGTAGGCCGCAGACCGGCGGTCAATATTTAAGTCCCCGCCGCAGCCAGAAGCACCGTAGACTGCAGGGCCGGCGGTCGAAGCTCCCCTCCAGGGGTGATGGTAAGTCCATGCCGGACCCGCGGTAGAAGTCGGCCGCGGGCTGGCAGTGATGGCTTCTTCTTCCCCCGGGTCCCCAACGTGAGATCCCGGGCTGTAGACGCCGCACCAGCTGGAGCTCTGCAGACCGCGGCTTCAGGCTGCGACTTCAGGCTGCCGGCTGCCCCGGGCCAGCGAAACGGAGCGCTCCCCTCCAGCGAGCCCCAGCGAGGGCTCACCCGCTCCACGCCGAGAGTCCACGCTGCGCCCGCCGCTGAAGCCCCGGGCGCGTCTCCGGGAAAGGCCGCGTCGATCCTTGATGTTAGGCCACGGGGGAGGCGACCTGGAAAAACTCGCCTCTCCGTGGAGGAGGCGACCGAAGCGGTTCCCCCTTACCCCCCACACCACCCCCCACACAAAACACACAAAGAAACATTAAATACAGACTTTAAAACATACTAAAAAAATAAAAAAAAGTTGAAAAACTGACGAGCTGCATGACATGGCTGCTGCCAGAGCAGCGCCCCCTCCGAATTGTTTTAGGGAATTATAGACCTCTCAGCGCATCAATGCTGTTAAGGGTCACGTCATTAATTTACCCCATACATTTGACCTCCCAAAGTGCAATACTTCACACTTGCTTGGATCAAACTCCATTTGCCATTTCTCCACCTGCTGATCTATAACCCGCTGTATATTTTGACAGATTTTCTCACAGACCGCAACCCCAGCAATGTTTGTGTCATCTGTAAGTTTGCTAACCAACCCATCGATGTTTGCGTCCATTATGCACATCACAAACAGCAGAGGTGCCAGCGCAGATCACTGCAGAACTCCTCTGGTCACAGACCTCCAGCCAGAATATTGTCCATTCACCCCAACCCTCTGTCTTCTATCAGTAAGCCAGTTCTGAATCCATATGACCAAGTCACTGTTAATCTTGTGCATTGTAATCTTCTGGAACAGCCTACCATGGGGGACTTTATCAAATGCCTTATTAAAATCCATGTAGACAATACCCACCGCCCTACCCTCATCGATCACCTGTGTCACTCCCTCAAACAACTCGATCAAGTTAGTAAGACATGATCTGTCAAATACAAAGCCATGCTGACTGTCCTTAATTAACCCATTCTCTTCTAAATGGGAATAAATCCTATCCCAAAGAATCTTCTCCAAAAGCTTCCTGACAAAGCATTCTGCTTCGTGGAAACTGATGCTCGTTTAGTACCTCGCCAATGTTTTCAGACTCCAAGCACTCCTCCTTTATCCGTGAGCAGTCCTGCCTTCTCCCTGGTTACCCTCTTGGTTTTAATGCAGGTGCAAAAACCTTTAGGATTTTCTTTAATCTGACCCATGAAAGCCATCTTGTGACCACTTTTGATCCTTCTAATAGCCCGTTTGAATTATTTCTTCCTTTCTTTATATTCTTCAAAACCCATGTCTGATTCTATCATCTTAAACCATGGTGCACTTCCTTTTTCTTTTTGACCTAATGAACAATCTTTCACATCATCCAATTTCCATTACTTTGCCATCTGTAACCCTCTTCCTTACTGGAACATGCGAGTTCTGAACATCGATCAACTGGTCTTTAAATGACTCCCATCATGGGAAGGATATTGTGGCTTTGGGAAAGGTGCAGAACAGGCTTACCATTAGGCTGGATTAGAAGACATTAGCTAAAAGAGATTGTATAAATTTGTATTGTTTCCATACTGTATCTCTAAGCTAAACTAACACACAGCTAATAATAAAATTATCTGGAAAAAGGATGTTGCTTAACATGACATTACATGGTACGTTTCTGTTGAGGAAATTGACTTGGAGGAAAATTAAAGGAAAAACGGAGACTGAGTTTCGGTTCAAGAGGCTTTATTGCATGATATCATGGAGAGATGCCGGGAGTTAACTGCTCACCAGTTCTTTGCCTTTGCAGCAGAATTACCCAAATTAGCTTTGCAGCAGAAGTTATACAGGGCAGTAAATAACTTTTTTTTTCTGTTAGATACAATTATACGAAAATATACTTCATCCTTGGCTACATGTTTTCCTGTTATTACTATCTACAACATGGGTATTAATTATTTCATTAGTTATAACATACTTTTTGTTTATATTAATCTTATTCAACAACGGATGGTAATACGTCAAACATAATACCTGGGCATGTGGACATTATTCTATCTCATTTTTCAAGCAGACTGCCACTGCCTCCTCCCCGAGACAATCATAAGTTCCCATTGTCTGCAACATTTCTGTAGTACCAGTGGCAGGGGGCGTGGGTGGTCCACCCAACTATTGCTGTTGTGTTTTGTTTATCAACGCTACGCATTCCCAGACAGAAAACACAGGAAGGAGTCAATTCTAGGAGATAACGTGTCTGAAACTTATTTTGCACGATTCACATGATCTTCTCTGCAGCTAGTCAACAAGAGATGCCAATTGCCACATCCGCACACCCTTTTGTAACCTTATTTAATTCCAACCATAATTAGGTAAATGTAGATTTTAATTTTTCTACAATTTCAAAGAGAAGGAGGAAGTTTCCCCGAAGTAATATTCTTCACTCAATAAAAGTATGATTTAATCATTGGAAAAACAAAAGTCTTGAAACCGTCAGAGGAGAAGTGCCATTTATAGAATGCAGAAGAATCAGGGTACAGCTGCAACAAGATAAATCAGTTTAATGCATTCAGCAGGAATGGTGTGGAAAGGAGGACTTGAGATTCAGGGAAATTTGAATCTTTTTCAGGTGCGAGGGAGGTCTGTACAAAGAATTGGGCTGCTTGTCTGAGAGCAATGCCTTTGATGAGAGGTTAAGTTAGTTAACATTGTGTATTTGTGGGGATCCACACACAGCAGCAAAATGAGGAACTGGATGAAGCACCAGAATAAAATGAACAATATTAACAAGGCGAAACAAACAGCATTAGAATAAAGAATAGTCCAGATAAAGAGCCGTCAGGAGATAAATATAAACAGATTAGGATGAATTTTGAAATGCACATGCACTAACTTGAGTGATGTGACAACTATGGTTGGGGAGTTACACCTTACATGAGGTTATGATCCAATGGCAAAATTTTGCTTCTTAAACAGCCTGGGATCAACAATGATCTGCTTTCACTCTGGTTTTGTGGGTTCCAAGATGGCTAAAGTAAAAAAAGTCTCTTCCAGAGATGGAACAGGGAGTGGCTGAACAGGAACGTGGGTCTTAGAGCATGGAAATAAGCCCTTTGTCCCAATTCATCTATGCTGAGCAAGATGCCCCATCTATGCTAGTCACATCTACCCATGTTTGACCCATAAACCTCTAAACCTTTCCTATCCATCTGCCTGTCCAAATGTTTTTTAAATCTTCTTATAGTACCTCCACTGGCAGCTTGTTCCATAAACTCACTATCCTCTGTGTGAAAATTGAATTGAATTGAATTGAATACATTTTATTAGCCAAGTATGTGTACATACAAGGAATTTGCCTTGGTGCTTTGCTCGCAAGTAACCACACGATATACAGTAGACAATTAAAAATAAAACATTATGATTTAAACATGTGAAGAATGAAAAAAAATGCCAGAGCACAAGGAGGCTACAGACTTTTGGCTGTTGAGTAGAGCTACTGCTCGTGGAAAAAAAGCTGTTTTTATGTCTGGCTGGGGCGGCTTTGACAGTCCCGAGTCGCCTTCCAGGGGGAAGTCCTTCAGAGTTTGTGGCCAGGGTGAGAGTGGTCAGAGATGATCTTACCCGTTCCCTTCCTGGCCCTTGCAGTGTACAGTTCGTCGATGGAGGGGGGGGTGGGAAGGTTGCAGTTAACAACCTTCTCGGCGGATCGAACGATGCGCTGCAGCCTCCGGATGTCATGCTTGATGGCTGAGCCAAACCACACCATGATGGAGAAGGTGAGGCCAGACTGTATGATGGCAGTATAAAACTAAACCATCATTGCCTGTGGCAGATTGTGTTTTCTCAGCTGCCGAGGGAAGTACATCCTCTGTTGGGTCTTTTTGATTGTGGAGTCCCTGGAGATGATGGTTCCAAGGAACTTAAATAACTCCACAGATGTGACTGTGGTGTTGTTGATGGTGAGTGGGGGGAGGGGAGGGGGAGCTCTCCAAAGGTCTACAATCAATTCCACCGTGTTAAGAGCATTGAGGTCCAGGTTGTTGCGATGGCACAGGACGCCAGCTGTGTCACTTCCTGTCCGTAGGCAGATTCCTCCCCATCCTGGATCAGTCCAATTGTGTCATCCGAAAACTTGAGAAGCTTGACAGGGGAGTCTATGGAAACCTATGTCCTCTGGTTCTTGATTGCCCTATCCTGGGAAAAATATTGTATGCCTTTATTACGCACCATCATGACTTTATAGTATAAGATGACTCCTAGTCTGCCCAACCTCTCCCTATAGGGGGGTTGCACGTAAGGTCACTGGGTCATAGGGCTTGACGCACGGAGCCGGTAAATCCATCTGGAGGACACCCGTCACTTCCGGTATATGTTATTAATGCTAAAAACGCGTACTTTCCTACCTGTTAAAAAACGCCAAAATGTTGAAGTTTTGCGCTGAAAAAAATTGTGGGAGTCGGGGTACGCGTGAGAGACATGTACCCAACTTCAGAATTCCAAAAGTGAAGCGAAATGAAGGTAAAGAGAAGCGAGAACTGAAGGGACAACAACAGCTAAAATGCTTGGTAAACATTGGCTGTGCAGATATCGGAATTGAAAATATTGGGAATTATCGAGTTTGCTCACTGCATTTCATCAAGTAAGGCATTATTTGTGTTTTTTCTTGATTCCTTTGGTATCTAAAAATTCTCAGAAGTGATAAATCTGGCTGTAAATTTTTCTTCAGATGCGTTTTCATTTTGTATGTAAAAACCCACTTGGGAACCATGGGCGATTAAATAAAATTACAGACAGATTTATCAATTCTGAAACTTTTTAGATGCCAAAGGAATCAAGAAAAAACACCTTAGTTGATGAAATGCAGTGAGCAAACGGCCAATGTTCGCCAAGCACTTTGGCTGTTGTTGTCCCTTCAGCTCTCGCTTTTATCTACCGTCATTTCTTCTCACTTTTGGAATTCTGAAGTAGGCTAAATGTCTCACACGCTTATCCCGATTTCCATAATTATTTACAGCGCAAAAATTGACAATTTCAGCGGGTTTTAACGGGCCCGCTACGCTGGAAACAATGGTAAGTGCCTACCTGCAGTACATCGCGTGTAATCCATTTGGAGTAGCGTAGCAACAGTACGGGTCATGGGTCGTGACCCGACTGCCGTGAAACCTCCCTATAATATAAGTCTGAAGAAGGGTTTCGGCCCGAAACGTTGCCTATTTCCTTCGCTCCATAGATGCTGCTGTACCCACTGAGTTTCTCCAGCATTTTTGTGTACCTTCTCCCTATAGGGTGATTTCATGAAAGGTCACCGGGTCATAGGTCTTCACACACGGAGCCGCAAAATCCAACTGGGGTACATACGTCACTTCCAGTACATGTTATTGATGCTAGAAACGCGTACTTTCAAACCTGTTAAAAACCGCGAAAACGGTTAGTTTTTGCGCTGTAAATAACTGTGCCAGTCGGGGTGACCGTGAGACACAGCTATCCTACTTTAGAGTTCCAAAGATTAAGAAAAACGAAGGTAAAGAGAAGAGAGAGCTGAAGGAGCAACAACAGCGGAAGTTGTTGGCCGTGCAGATATAAAGATAGAAAATATCGGGAATTATCGCGTTTGCTCACTGCATTTCATCAAAAGTAAGGCATTATGTTTTATCTTTATTAATTTGTTATATAAAAAGTTTTAAAAGTGAAAAATCCATCATTAAAATTGCAAAATCTTCCATGGTTCTCAGGTGGGTTTTAACATGCTAAAAGAAAATGCTTCTGAAGCTATATTTACCATTTAAATAATCGTAAACCATAAATGCGTTTTGAAATGAATTTTACTCAATGCAAGCTAAGGAATGGGATAATTGTCAGCTGTTAATTGGACAAAATCAGGACATTTTATTATTATTATCCAATTAACAGCTGACAATTATCCCATTCCTTAGCTTGCATCTGAGTAAAATTCATTATTTTATATCTTATATCTTAAACGCATTATGGTTTACGATTATTTAAATGGTAAATGTAGCTTCAGAAGCATTTTCTTTTTGCATGTTAAAACCCACCTGAGAACCATGGAAGATTTTGCAATTTTAATGATGGATTTTTCACTTTTAAAACTTTTTATATAACAAATTAATAAAGATAAAACATAATGCCTTACTTTTGATGAAATGCAGCGAGCAAACGCGATAATTCCCGATATTTTCTATCTTTATATCTCCACGGCGAATGTCCGCTAACCACTTCCGCTGTTGTTGGCCCTTCAACTCCCTCTTGTCTTTACCTTCGTTTTCTTTATCTTCTGGACTGTAAAGTTAGATAATTGTGTCTCGCGGTCACCCCGACTGGCACAGTTATTTACAGCTCAAAAACCGGCCGTTTTCGCGGTTTTTAACGGGTGTGAAAGTTCGCGTTTTCAGCATCAATAACATGTACCGAAAGTGACGTTTGTACCCCAGTTAAATTTTGCGGTCACGTGGGTGAGGATCTATGATCCAGTGACCTTTCGTGAAATCACCCTATAATACATTCCCTGGAGTCCTGGCAATATCCTCACAAATATTTCCTGCACTTTTTGTGTGTAGCTTATGCAGTGGTATGCTCTCTCTTTTAGCTTTCATGGAGTCTTTATGTGCTCCTAAGACATGGTGCTGAGATGGTCAATACCTTCCAGAATGCAGATTTCCTCGTAGTCTCTAGTAGTCATGGGCCCAGGAATCAGTTGCTTTGAGTGATCCCTCAAGGAAACGTCCAACGCCGGCCGCAGCCCCCCCGCGCGTCACTCCCCTGGCAACGTCCAACGCCGGCCGCAGCCCCCCCGCGCGTCACTCGCCTGGCAACGTCCAACGCCGGCCGCAGCCCCCCCGCGCGTCACTCGCCTGGCAACGTCCAACGCCGGCCGCAGCCCCCCCGCGCGTCACTCCCCTGGCAACGTCCAACGCCGGCCGCAGCCCTCCCCCGCGCGTTACTCGCCTGGCAACGTCCAACGCCGGCCGCAGCGCCCCCCCCCCCCCCCCCCGGGCCCGGCGGTAACCCCTGGCAACGGCTAACACAGGCCGGTGCTCCCGGCGGTAACCCCTGGCAACAGCTAACGCCGGCCGCCAGCATGGCGCACAAGTACGACACGCTCCTCGCCGAGAAATCCGCTTTGAACATAATTCTTCCTGACAAGAATCCGCTTCTTCAGCCCTGGTGAGTGAGGACCCACACCCGGTCAGCGCCCTGCGCTTGGTTTGTGGGGCGCAGATTTAACTCGGATTTTTGCTTGTGAAATGCTGTGGTGAAGGGGTTAAGATCCAGCGTTAGACAGACATACCTCTGAAATTAAGGCGAAGCGATTCTTCTTCCACGCTAGCTAATTAAAACGTAACTAAGATTGTTTTAAATGGCAATTGTAATCCGGAAACTACAGGATTGTTGTTAAAACTCAGCTGATCATAATGCTTTAAATCTTTATTAGACTGATCCTAGTTCCACGGCAGGGACTTTTTAACATTTGATGTATTAAAATCATGTTTTAGTGCATTGATGAAGTATGATTTCAATGATTTTTGTTTGAAGTATTTTTAAGAGGTAACTTTTTAAGGGATAACTTTTTCCACACAAAGGGTGGTGGGTGTATGGAACAAGCTGCCAGAGGAGGTGGTTGAGGCAGGGTATCCCAACATTTAAGAAACAGTTAGACTAATACATGGATAGGACAGGTTTGGAGGGATATGGACCAAAAACAAGTAGTGTAGCTGGGACATGTTGGCGGGTGTGGGCAAGTTGCGCCGAAGGGCCTGTTTTCACACTGTATCACTCTATGACAATATTATACCTCCACCATGTATGAATGCTTCAAAATCAAGTGGTCGAGTTTTATTGCCATATACTCAAGCATAGAAACATAGGAAATAGGTGCAGGAATAGGCCATTCGGCCATTCGAACCAGCACTGCCATTCAATATGATCATGGCTGTTCATCTAAAATCAGTACCTCTTTCCTGTTTTCCCCCCATATCCCTTGATTTCACTAGCCCCAGGAGCTAAATGTAGCTCTCTTGAAAACATCCAGTGAATTGGCTTCCACTGCCTGTGGCAGAAAATTCCACAGATTCACAACTCTCTGGGTGAAGAAAGTTTGTCCTCATCTCAGTCCTAACTGCCCCCCCCCCCCCTTTATTCTTAAAGAGTGACCCCTGGTTCTGAACTCCCCCAACATCGGGAACATTTTTCCTGCTGTTAAAGTAAGTGAAAATCTAACAGGCAAGCAGGATGCTTTCTCCAACCACCCCCATTTGAATGCCACTATCTTCCACCGTTTCTACCCAGTGCTTGGTACCTACTTCCAGCAGCCACTGGTTGTCCTCCAGGATGCACTGAGACGCAGCCTGAAGGGCCTGTCCCACTTAGGCGATCTTTTATAGACAATAGACTATAGACAATAAGTGCAGGAGTAGGCCATTCGGCCCTTCGAGCCATTCAATGTGATCATGGCCGATCATCCCCAATCAGTACCCCGTTCCTGCCTTCTCCCCATATCCCCTGACTACGCTATTTTTAAGAGCCCTATCTAGCTGTCTCTTGAAAGCATCCAGAGAACTCGCCTCCACCTCCCTCTGAGGCAGAGAATTCCACAGACTCACCACTCTCTGTGAGAAAAAGTGTTTCCTTGTCTCCGTTCTAAATGGCTTACTCCTTATTCTTAAAATTTGGCCCCTGGTTCTGGACTCCCCCAACATCGGGAACATGTTTCCTGCCTCTAGCGTGTCCAAGCCCTTAACAATCTAATACATTTCAATGAGATACCCTCTCATCCTTCTAAACTCCAGAACCCAGCTGCTCCATTCTTTCAGCATATGACAGTCCCGCCATCCCGGGAATTAACCTTGTAAACCTACGATGCACTCAATAGCAAGAATGTCCTTCCTCAAATTAGGGGACCAAAACTGCACACAATACTCCAGATGTGGTCTCACTAGGGCTCTGTACAAATGCAGAAGGACCTCTTTGCTCCTATATTTGATTCCTCTTGTTATAAAGGCCAACATGCCATTCGCTTTCTTCACTGCCTGCTGTACCTGCATGCTTACTTTCATAGACTGATGTACAAGGACCCCCAGATCCTGTTGTACTTCCCCTTTTCCCAACTTGACGGCATTTAGATAGTAATCTGCCTTCCTGTTTTTGCTACCAAAGTGGATAACCTCACATCTATCCGCATTAAACTTCATCTGCCATGCATCTGCCCACTCCCCCAACCTGTCCAAGTCACCCTGCATTCTCATAGCATCCTCCTCACAGTTCACACTGCCACCCAGCTTTGTGTGATCTGCAAATTTGCTAATGTTACTTTGAATCCCTCATCGAAATCATTCATGTATATTGTAAATAGCTGTGGTCCCAGCACCGAGCCTTTTGGTACCCCACTAGTCACTGCCTGCCATTCTGAAAGGGACCCGTTAATCCCTACTCTTTGTTTCCTGTCTGCCAACCACTTCTCTATCCATATCAGCACTCTACCCCCAATAACATGTGCCCTAATTTTGCCAACTAATCTCTTATGTGGGACCATATCAAATGCTTTCTGAAAGTCCAGGTACACTCATCCACTGGCTTTCCCTTGTCCAATTTCCTAGTTACATCTTCAAAAAATTCCAGACGATTAGTCAAGCATGATTTTCCCCTTTGTAAATCCATGCTGACTCGGACCGATCCTGTTACTGCTATCCAAATGTTCAGCTATCTCATCTTTTGTAATTGACTCCAGCATCTTTCCCACCACCGATGTCAGAGTGAATCCCACCGCAAACTGGTCTATAATTCCCTGTTTTCTTAAAAAGTGGGATAACATTAGCTACCCCTCAATCCACAGGAACTGATCCTTTTGGGCGACTACAAACGACAGTGGCAACAATTTTTGCTGTCAGAGGTTGTCGTAGGTTGTCGCGAGGTGTTGAAGGTGAATGCTAGTAAAACTAGTCCCTGACAGTCACCTAAAGAGTCGCCTCAGTGGGACAGGCCCATAAGTGCATGGCAATAGCGTAGATCAGGGGGGCCATGACCAGCTGTGTCACTCGTTGTCCAGCCCACTCTCCGTCACTGATAGACACTAAAAGCCAGAGTAACATCCAATTTCCTCTCTGTGTCTGTGGAACTACTCCAAGCACCAGAGGGCCATTGTTCTGCGGCGCTGCTCGATACGTGATTGGCTTTGTGGAGATCAGAGCCAGATGTCACCGTGTCCCAGCACTCGGCCCTACACAGCCCTGCTAGCCGGACAGGGTTCAGTTTAGAGATACAGCGCGGCAATAGGCCCTTGGGCCCACTGAGTCCACACCGACCAGCGATCCCCGCACATTAACACTATCCTACACACAATAGGGACAATTTACACTTATACCAAGCCAATTAACCAGACATTCAGTCTGAAGAATGGTCTCAACCCGAAACGTCACCCATTCCTTCCCTCCAGAGATGCTGTCTGTCCCTCTGAGTTACTCCAGCACTTTGTGTCTATTGGTTTAAACCAGCATCTGCAGTTCGTTCCTACACGTGTACCTGTCCAAATGCCGTTTAAATGTCATTGTGGTAATTTCAAGTGTAGAATGAAGACAAGAGTGTTTAATTGTCGCGTGCAGCAACATCAGAACAATACAATACAATACAATACAATTTATTTGTTATCATTTGAACCTCTTGAGGTTCAAACAAAATTTGGTTTCTGCAGTCATACATACAAGAAAAAGAACCATGACACAACACAATTTACACAAACATCCATCACAGTGAATCTCCTCCTCACTGTGATGGGAGGCAAAGTCTTATCTCTCCCCTGCACTCCTCCCGATGTCAGAGTCAAAGCCCCCAGCGGGCGATGGTAAGTGTCCCGCGGCCATTAAAGCCGCGCCGGGCGATGCAAGGCCGCGCTCCGGGTCTTGGTGTTGGAGCCCCCGGCAGGCGCTGCAAGTCTCGCGGCCGTTAAAGCCGCGCCGGGCGATGTAAGGCCCTACTCCAGGTACTTTTCAACCCCGCAACTCGGGCGGGAAAAGTCGCCGTTGTGGAAGCCCCGAAAAGCGGTCTCCCACCAGGGACCCGCCCACAGTGCTAGGCCCCAACGACAACGGAGACCCGACAAAGAAAAGGTCGGGTTCTCCGTACAGGGAAAAGATTTTAAAGTTTCCCCCACCCCCCCGCCCCCCACACACATACTCAGTTAAAAAAACCCCACTATAACTACATTTAAACGCGCCCAAAAAAAAAATAGATAGACGGACTGCAGAGGCCGCTGCGACGTGAGTCGCGCCGCCCACTCTCAGTTGCTGCACCTTAACAGGTCGGTTAAAGCAACAACACACAGATACATGTAAATAGATTGATTTAGTTCACTATTGCCATCTGTAGCAAGGTACAGGGAAAAGCTTTTGTTGCGGCTATCCGGTAAATGCAAGCAAGCCGCTCACAATGTTCAGATAAAGGAGAATGGGCGCAACATATATAATCAATAATACAATGGATTAATAATCAGTAATATTGGGAAACCCTCCCGGCATATCAGCGGAGGCCCAAATATTAGCATTACAATTAATGCCCCACAGTGCCAGAGACCCGGGTTCGATCCTGGTCTCGAGTGCTGGCTGCGTGGAGTTAGCACGTTCTCCCTGTGACCGAGTGGGTTGCCTCCGGGTGCTCCGGTTTCCTCCCACATCCCAAATACGTGCGGGTTTGTAGGTTAATTGGCCCTCTGTAAATTGCCCCCTGGTGTGTAGGCAGTGGATGAGAAAGTGGGATAACATAGAACCAGTGTGAACGGGTGATCGATTGTCGGCATCGACTCGAGGGGCCGAAGGGCCTGTTTCCACGCTGTATCTTTGAACTAATTATAATATTGAACAAATCAAGACTTACCTATCGGATTTGAACATGAACAATATTCTCCCAAGGTGGCAAATTATTTGAATGGCATTTACTGCATAATCCCTGAGGTTATTCTTTGTAAAGTAAGGGCAAAGTTCATCTCTACAAGTTTCATTTTCTGAAATTAATTTGTAGTTTATATTTACCATCTTGCCTTTGCTTATTTGTTCCCGTGATACATGAATCCAAGACTTACATTTAAAGATGAACAAAATATCAATTTATAGACAGATATCAACTAATTTCCCCGATTGAGTATGAATATCGATTTCTTTCCTTCCCTCCCGCCTCCGAGTGGTATTAGCTTCAAAGTCGTCTTGTTGGGTCTCATTGTGTGAAAAGGAACTGCAGATGCCTGTTTAAACCAAAGAGAGACACAACATGCTGGAGCAACTCAGCGGGACAGGCAGCATCTCTGAAGAGAAGGAATGGGTGACGTTTCAGGTCGAGACGCTTCTAAAGATTTTGGGTCGAGACCCTTAAGGGCCTGTCCCACTTTCACGACCTAATTCACGACCTTTTTTACTCGTGGACATTTTTCATCATGCTAGAAAAAACGCCCAACCTACTTGATGCCACGAGTACCTATGACTAACATCACGGCCTGCTACGACCTACCTACGACCTCCTACGACCTTCTGGCGACCATGCTGCGGGTATGATTCAAGGGCAAACTCGGCAGAGGTCGCGAATTAGGTCGTGAAAGTGGGAAAGCTTTAGAAGGGTCACGACCAGAAACATCACCCATTTCTTCTCTCCAGAGATGCTGCCTGATCCATGCCGATCAACAGGGCAAATTCAGCGGGGGAGCAATGCTTCCGACGCCTCTGATGGCCCGGGACTTGCACTGAGGCTGCTCCATGGCCAGAGCTGCAGCGAGCGACTCGCCAGCCCGGCAAACACTCGCCAGCCCGGCAAACACTCACCAGCTCCGGCTCCCTGTCCACCCCTTCCCCCGCCGCTGCTTCTGCTTCCATCCCTCCCTCTGCCCCGGCTCTCCAACACCCGCGGCCCATGCAGTTTTGAAATTCTCGTTGATCACAGAATTTCTCACGACAGAGCATGAGAAATTTGTGATCAGCGTGAGAGCTTGAGAATTTGTCGATATGCTCACGCTCAATGCGTGAGAGTAGGCAGCCCTGTTAGCATTATAATTGACCAAAAATAACTTGCTGCTGAGGCTTTTCTTTGCACAGATCAAATACTTTGTGCTGATCATTTTTTTGCCACTGTTTAAGAAAGAACTGCAGATGCTGGAAAAATCGAAGGTAGACAAAAAAGTTGGAGAAACTCAGCGGGTGAGGCAGCATCTATGGAACGAAGGAATAGGCGACCTTTCCGATCGAGACCCTTCTTCAGACTGAAGTTGGGGGGGCGGGAAAAAAAAGGAAGAGGCGGAGAGAAGGGGAAAGAAGAGGGAAAGAAGGGGAGAGAAGGAGGGGGGAGGGAGGGGGGGGGAGAAGGGGAGAGAAGGGGGGGGGGGGGGGTGAGAAGGAGTGGAGACAGTTTTAAGAAGTTTAATAAAGTTAGCGGGCATTTTACCTTCCGGCGGATCTTCTAGGTCCTGAAAACCAAATGCTGAAAACTCCAATGAGCCAATCAAAATGGCCGGTCATCGAAGGAGATTGCCTTCGACTGCCTGTAAGTAAATAGCAACCCCACTCCACTGGCTTCGACCAAACGGCAACCTATTTTTAGTGGAGGCCGGTTTTGAATTTGTTGAAATAATCGCAGGAACATAGAAGAAGCCTCGACTACCGGAAACCACTTTCGACCATTAGGAAGAGTGACCAAAACCTCCGGGAACCTCACGGAAACCTTGGGTGGGGCGCAAGGTCACCGGAGATTTCCGTTCAGGTTTCCTAAGTGGGACAGGGGCTTAAGTAGTTAATTACTTCAGCACTAATGCACATATGCTTGATATTATGTTGATAAATTATTCTAAACACTTCCTCACATATCCAAAGATTCTTCACCTCCCTTGAGGTTGTTCCCAGACCATCTGCCGGATACACGGATAGTGCTGGATCTCCTGTAATATCTTAACCACTATTACCTGGAATACTTTTGGTGATAGTTTAAGTACATATGGTATAAGAGTACAATCCCTTGTGGATATTATGCCAAATAATGTCTGATTCATGATTAAATCTCACCAGATCCATTCGTCTGTCTTAGGTTAGCCAATTACTCCATGGCACTCATCAATACCCAGTGTTGGTTTTATTTGTTTGACTTTTCTTCAGACTCAACTTGCAATGCATGTAATATCAGTTTTGCATTACAAGAGATGAGCTGACTTTTAATATAATAGATATTTGATGTTGATTGCCTTTAATACCTAAATAAATACATATACAGATCTTATATTGTTCCCGAAATGTCCTTGATGTTCTTCTGATGTAGGCACAAAATGCTGGAGTAGCGGGTCAGACAGCATCTCTGAAGAAAAGGTATAGGTGATGTTTCGGGTCTAGACCATTATCCAGTCTGAAGAAGGGTATCAAACCAAAATGTCACCTATTTCTTTTCTCCAGAGATGCTGCCTGACCTGCTGATTTACTTCAGCATTTTGCGTTTATCTTCGGTGTATACCAGCATCTGCAGATGCTTCCTACACATTCTTGTGATGTATTCAGGTTAAATACGTACATTTTTCAATCCATTCTTGTTACTCAGTCTGTATTTCCCTTATAAAGTAGGCTTGTGCACATAAATAGCCATTATAATTGGTCACCTTGCCTATTACTCACTCAAGGGAAGAACTAGTCCCACGTAAGATTATCTCCCAGTGTATGATCTAAGGACGGCACGGTGGCACAGTAGTGAAGTTGCTGCCTTTTAGTGCCAGTGACCCGGGTTTGATCCTGGCTATGGGTGCTTGTCGTATGGAGTTTATATATTTTCCCCATGACCTCCATGGGTTTTCCCCAGGTGCTCCAGTTTTCTCCCACACCCCAAAGACATACAGGTTTGTAGGTTTATTGGCTTGGTAAAATTGTAAATTGTCCCTAGTGTGTGTAGTATAGTGATAATGTGTGGGGATTGATGGTCGGCATGGACAAGGTGGGCCAAAAGGCCTGTTTCTCTAAGCTGAACTAAACTAAACGCACTAAGTCAGTAGTGCCACAACAATTTTTTTAGAACAACTTTTTCTTGCTAATTGGCTCTTCTGACCTTGATCATGGTCCTAAACATACAACTATCTATAATTTGCAACAGCACTGGGTTCAAATGGTTCTGCAGCTTTTATATGATTTGTAAAATGGGTCACTAATTGGCAAACTGACTTTTTTCCATGTCTTTGTCGACCGTTATATGTATCTTGCCTTATTTATATTAATAGGATTTCCTTCCTACATTTGCATGGCCCAATTCAAAATCTTTGAGTTCAGGACATAATAAAAACAATGCTTGTGTTTATGTATGGACATTTCACAGACTGCTGCTGGAATTTTCAACATACATGACTATATGACACAATCATTAAAGAAACAATTCTGATTCATAACCAGAATTACATCTACTACACTCGTAAATGCAGAATATGGTTTTGAGGAAGAGAGAAGATTGCTCCAGGCAGTAATAAAATTGAAAAGTTATTTCAATTTGTAGGTACAAGGAGAGATTAAAGACCAAGTATCTAAAGAAGAATCCAAAACTGCAGTCTGATGCTTTGAATGGACATAGATGGCGCTTCTTGAAAAGTGGGCTGGATGATTTTCGTGATGGATTACCACCATCGTCACAAGAGGATTTAGCCATAATACAGTATCAGAAAGGTGCCGGCCTTAGTCCCTCACTGGTGAATGTGACAGAAACTTTCAAGCCTGCCCAACGTGTATCAAAAAGGCTCACTAAATCACAAATATGTTATTCCAAGGCTTTACCATCACAACAGATTAGGAGGGAGCAGATTGAAGAGATTGAATATGGCTTGAGTCAGCATCCATTGGCTCTTTATCCACACCTGGAAGAAGGAGTGCCTCCAGAGGTAGGAAATAACTTGGAACAAAATTCTGCACTTTCCACATTAAATCTTTACTGAAAAGTAAATGTACTGTTTTTCACATGAAGGACATGTTATCTTCTCAAGTAATTATCCTCTACAAATCAGTTCTACTGCAATTTAGATTATTTGATTTTACAATGTAATGTATGATACGTAGACTGGTGATCTTATGTTACACTGAAGTTTATGCTGAAGTTTAAACACCTGGGAACAAGATTGAAGTGTCTTAGCATTCTGTAATGTACGAAAGGACGTTTACGATAATTTTTGTAGCTTTGAGTCTCGTTCTGCATTATTGAAGCTCCCTGTCAAATGTGCACAGGACTACATTTATTCCATTCACAAAGTGTTCCTAATTACAATTCCAATGGTGAATTGACAATTTCCAACTAGCGACTTTTTAATACTGTCCGAGATCAAAATGTCCTTTCAACAAAATCCTGCTTTTTGCTTTATTGCATACCAAATATGTAATTTTGTTCAAGTTAATTAGGTACATAGTCTCAAGCTCCATAGTGATTATTTGGGAGGAGGTGAGTGACGGAAAGAGCTATGGATTGAGAGTTTTGAATACAATCTCTAAATACTGAAACAGGTAGGCAGGATTCCATACAAAATGTGGCACTGCTGCAATTACAATCTTTGTTTTGTTTTGGAATGGATTGTCAGCACAGACTGAGCTATGGAACATGAAGTTTGAACCTATAATTTTCGAATTCAAAAATAGTGTTACCACCAGTCAG
Organism: Amblyraja radiata; assembly: GCF_010909765.2. NCBI lineage: Eukaryota > Metazoa > Chordata > Chondrichthyes > Rajiformes > Rajidae > Amblyraja > Amblyraja radiata. Next base: position 75,843,226 of record NC_045956.1, read on the forward strand.
TCCCATTGTTTATTTAACTATGAATTGCACACATTTAGAAGTAATAACCACAATATTCCTTCTACAGCTCTTTGAGACAATTGTAGATATCCTGGACCCTGAGATGCTCCTGCCCAGTGAGGAGGATCGGGTAGCTCCCATGGAACTTGCTGAAATGGAGAAGCCTCCTAAACCACAGGAGAAGAAGAAGAAGAAGAAGAAGAAGAAGAAGAAGAAGATGGAAGAAGCAAAATGTTCAGAAAGGTAACTAATGAAACTTTTTTTCATGAAGCCAACATTAAAAAAAAAAAAGCAAATGATAGGAAGCAGAAAAAGCTCATGTCATTCACTAAAGATAGACACAAAATGCTGGAGTAGCCCAGCGGGCCAGGCAGCATCTCTGGGGAACACGGATTGGTGACGTTTCAGGTTGGAACACTTCTTCAGACTGATCGTAGGGGAGCGGGAAAGAAAACTGGGAGAGTGTAGGTGCAGGACAGAGTGTAGCCAGTAATAGGTGAACTTCTGTGGTTATTTGAAAGGCATATTGTTGTATATAAATGCCAGAGATGAAGAGACAAGTATGAGCCCAAGGGGATAAAGAGTTGCAAAATGTTCTACATTATGGCAGGCCTTGAATTCTTTGAGGTCGGGATCTATATCATGCAGACCTGGAATCTCAGGCTCGCACCTGTCTCTTCATCTCTGTCCTTTCTCCAACAATCTATGTAACAAATAACCCCTTGCTGTGTGTAATGGCAATTTCAAACTTTTCCAATGTCCAACTTTCCGTTGCCATTACTCCACTGGGAGGTACGTACGCAGTGATCGTACGCAGACAAGCAAAAACGGATCTCCCAGTCGTGTTTCCAGCTTAATTAGTTCTTTATTGAAGTAGTTGTAAAGCCAAAAAAGTGAACATATGAGATCCTCTTTATTCTTATACAAATTGTAGCTTTCCGTTCTTACTATCTGGTAAGAACTGTATTCTCTACAAATCCCGTGGCTGGTCTGATCTGGCCACTCCCTCCCCTGGTATGATATATGCAACGTTCATCTACGTATCAAAAGCCCACTGCCAAGTGTTCAAAATAATACTGCTAGAAATACCTAGACAAAATAATAATATGCTAACAGCCTTAACATGAATGGCTCTGACACACCGCCCCCAAATTGTTCTACGTATATAACAAAACAATTACCAATAAACATTAAAAGGAGCTAATAAAGTTCTGAACTTGAACACATCTGCTTCAACGCAACAGTGCAATCCCAGTGCCCTTTCCATAGGCAGATTGTTTTTGTCCAAGTCCAACTCCCTGGTCTCCTTGGCTCTGATTTCTTGTGGAATGGATGCCAATACAACACGGCTGATCCACTTCGACCGCATGAATCCTCCCATTTGACAGAGGGAAGTCAGGTGTGTTGCCTTTTGAATTGCTTCCTGTTCCGAAGGCATGGACTTTAAACAATCATCTGCGTAGAAGCTGTTCTTTACTGTGTTAGTCACCTCTGCTGGGAAATGAGCTTTGTTGTCTTCAGCAGTCTTCCTTAATGCAAAGTTTGCACAACTTGGTGATGACACTGCTCCAAACAAAATGTACCATTCAACAAGATCTTGCTGTGCATCACCCTCAGGGCACCCCAGAAACTGCAAATAGTCAATATGCTTTTCTGATACCTTGACCTGATGAAACATTGCTTTGATATCAGCCATCAAAGCAACCGGTGCTTGTCTGAATCTGATGAGAACTCCAATGAGTGAGTTGGTAAGGTCTGGACCCTGCAACAGTTGGCAGCTAAGTGATGTTCCTTTGAAGGCTGCCCCGTAGTCAAAGACCACCATCAAGATTCCTTTCCTTGAGTGATACACCCCATGGTGTGGGATGTACCAGAGCTCTCCATCACTTCGATTCAGCTGGTCCACTGGTACCATTTCAGCATAACCATTTTCAATAATTTCTATGAGGAAAGATGTATATTCATCATGACATTTCTTATTCTTGCCAAACCTGCATTTCATGCTCTGGATGTGCTGCACTGCAATGGTTATTCAGCAAACTGACACTTTCTTATTTGAAAGGTAAATCTAGACAATAGTCTCAGTCTATCATCTTTACTGAGTGATTCATAATATCCAAGAACTTCACCTCTTCTCTGGACGTTTCTTCTGCTTCCTTGCTGGTTCTTTCACTGCAGTCATGATTGTATTGCTTGACCAGTAGCTCCTCTAAGTTTACAGTGGATATTCGATTGACAGCAGCAGCAGGGCAGCCATTTTCATCCCTGCTTTTGTTGTCTCTTCTCAGGAGAGCATAGATGACCCATCCCATGCCAGAGTCTGTTTTAGGAATCTTGATATCCTTCATGTAAGGTCATTGTTTCAGCTCTTCCTGGCTGGGAATGTTTAGATGAGAAACAGGCATGGTCGTATGTGTGAACACATCAGACAGTTGTATAAAATTGTTTTTGTCCAGACTGGATATTTCCAAACATGAGATACGATGACTTCTTTTCATTCATGGTACACGAGAGAATCTTAGTCCTTTATCCTGTAATGCTCAGCCTTCTCATCAAGCTTTATGTGCAAAAGGTAGTTGAACTTCCATGATCTAAAAATGCATATGTTTGCAACACTGTTTCCCCCTTGCGGCTCTTTACCTGTACTGGTAAGATGGAGAAGATGCAGACTTCATCACCGGCCCCAATTTGCGCACACATCTTAGATGAGGCAACAGCATCACTCACAGTTGGCTTCTCATTCTGTTCTGTATGCTCCGACTTCTTCTCTGTGTTCTTCTGTTCAGTGTGAAGTATTTCAGGATGATCTTGTTTCCACACGTCACAAGTCTTACGACTCTTGCAGTCTCAACTCATGTGTCCTTTCTTCAAACATCCAAAGCAGACTCCCTTCTCCCTTAAGAAGTCCATCTTTTCTTTGTGCCCCTTTTTCTTGATCAGTAGACACCGCCCTAATGTGTGACCACTTTTATTACAGAACAAACAAAAACCTTGAGTATTAATGGTAGACGCATCTCTTCTCGTTCCACCTGTTGTCGGATTTCCTTGCACTGCTGTTTCTACAGTTATTATAGTTGTTGCAAAACTGTTTCCTTTCGGTCCGGATCTTTCTCTTGTTTTAACAAAAGTAGAACCTTTGACAGTTGCAATTGGTCGGATCCTGAATGCTTCCAAAAAGTGGATCTGACACTATCTCCACTTGCCACTCCATGAAATCCACCAGATCAGGAAACTTAGCTCGACGTCCATGCATTTTCTGTATCCAACATGCACTATCCCTCCACTTGTCTCTAAGCCTGTAAGGCAATTTTAGGATAGTCTTCATATTGGCAGTAACATTCATTTCCTCTATATAGGTGAGATGTTCCATAGTATTGCAATAACCTCTAAGAAACAGCAAAAACGCATGCAATGCCTTCACATCCTCTGGCTTGATCACTGACCAAGCAAAAATCTTGCTCATGCATGCATTGGCAATCTTATGTTCATTACCAAAATATTCTTTAAGCAGAGCTTTTGCCTTTTGATAGCCCTCGGCTGGAGGCAAATGTCGGCAACTGTGGACTAGCTCCTTAGGATACCCTCTTGTGTATTGCTCTAGAAAATGCAAGCAATCAGTAGTTTTCCTTTACACTTCTTACTCAAATGCCATAATGAAAACTTCATACTGCAAAGGGTCACCATCATAAACAGGAATGTCTCTTGGAGATAAGGTAGCAGAGAGACTTTGTTGAGCCAGAAGAGTAGTAATCTCATTCTGCTTCTCCATTAATTTCCAGATTTCACGTTGGTTTCCATCATTCCGTACAGGGGGAGTAGTGCTCACATGCCCCTGCACACCCTTACTCATATGAGTGTGTCCATTTTGCCTCTGAAAAGAGTGTTGAGTTAGTCATGTCGTAAGATGAACCTGAGCAGGTGGTTCATGAGTTGTTTGTTTTGGTCTAACAACCTGTTGCTGAGAGGAAGCCTCGATTCCCATCAATACATTCTGTCTTTGTTTCACTTGATCAGGCCGGTATTCATCTGCCTGTAGAATTAATTTAACTGCTGCTTCCCTTTGAGCAGCTCCTTTTCTCACATAAGAGCTCCTCCCGTGAGATACTCGAGAGCTGCTTTTTTACCCCTTGTCATCAAGTACATTAAACCTTGCATCGGTTGTCGCCAGCTCCGTCTCTAGTTCCAACTGTTCCAACTCTTTTTTTAAATATTTCTCTTGTGCCTCAAGCTCAAGCTTGGCATTGGTTACTGCCAGCACACTCTCTTTTCCATTGCTCCTTTTTTGCCTCAAGCTTGTGCTTTTTTCTCATGGCCGCAGCTCGTTTCAAGAGAGCAGCCCTATCTGCCTGAGCTTCAATACGAGCAGAGACCGTTGAAGATGCACACGATGAAGAATTAGATTTAGACAATAGACAATAGGTGCAGGAGTAGGCCGTGTGGCCCATCAAGCCAGCACCACCATTCAATGTGATCATGGCTGATCATCCCCAATCAGTACCCCGTTCCTTCCTTCTCTCCATATCCCCTGAATCCGCTATCTTCACGAGCCCTATCTAGCTCTCTCTTGAAAGTTTCCAGAGAACCAGCTTCCACTGCCCTCTGAAGCAGAGAATTCCACAGACTCACAACTCTCTGTGTTAAAAAATGTTTCCTCATCTCCGTTCTAAACGGCTTACCTTCTTAAACTGTGGCCCCTGGTTCTGGACTCCCCCAACATCGGGAACATGTTTCCTGCCCCTAGTGTGTCCAAACCCTTAACAATCTTATATGTTTCAATAAGATCCCCTCTCATCCTTCTAAATTCCAGAGTATACAAGCCCAGCTGCTCTATTCTCTCAGCATATGACTGTCCTGCCATCCCGGGAATTAACCTTGTGAACCTACGCTGCACTCCCTCAATAGCAAAAATGTCCTTCCTCAAATTTGGAGGCCAAAACTGCACACAATACTCCAGGTGTGGTCTCACTAGGGCCCTGTACAACTGCAGAAGGACCTCTTTGCTCCTATACTTAACTCCTCTTGTTATGAAGGCCAACATGCCATTCACTTTCTTCACTGCCTGCTGTACCTGCATGCTTACTTTCATTGACTGATGAACAACAGCCCCCAGATCCCGTTGTACTTCCCCTTTTCCCAACTTGACACCATTTAGATAATAATCTTTCTTCCTGTTTTTGCTACCAAAGTGGATAATCTCACATTTATCCACTTTAAATTGTATCTGCCATGCATCTGCCCACTCATCCAATCTGTCCAAGTCACCCTGCATTCTCATACAATACAATACAATACAATTCAATAGCATCCTTCTCATAGCATCCTCCTCACAGTTCACACTGCCACCTAGCTTTGTGTCATCTGCAAATTTGCTAATGTTACTTGTAATCCCTTCATCTAAATCATTAATATATATTGTAAATAGCTGCGGTCCCAGCACCGAGCCTTGCGGTACCCCACTAGTCACTGCCTGCCATTCTGAAAGGAACCCGTTAATCCCTACTCTTTGTTTCCTGTCTGCCAACCAATTTTCTATCCATGTCAGCACTCTACCCCCAATACCATGTGCCCTAATTTTGCCCACTAATCTCCTATGTGGGACCTTATCAAATGCTTTCTGAAAGTTCACCTTTACCTCATCTTTTCTCCCCATATTGCCTTTTTAGTTATCTTCTGTTGCTCTTTAAATGTTACCCAATCCTCTGGCTTCCCGTTCTGAGGCTTGATCTTTTTGAGACATTTGAAACACTGACTTCAGGTCCAATTTCTTCTGTGGCTACAACACTTTGTTTTTTTTAAAAACTTTATTTTATACCCCCCGTTACCAGATCCTGGTACCATTTATATTTTAAATTACTATTGCACCTTATACTTGTAATAGTTCCATAAATGCAGACCACGTCTTTTGGAAGTGGTCTGCTTTGCCTGCTAGGTGGAGTCTCATCTCTTCCAAGTGTAGTGTTTCAAACATGTTTGAAATCCACATTTTTATTGTTGGTGTTGGAGCATTTTTCCAAAATTTGAGTATAAGCTTTTTTCCCATTATTAGCCCGTAATTAAGTAAGTTCTTTTGAAACACGTTTAATTCAGGGTTACCTTCCGATATTCCAAAAATGATCCATTCTGCTTTTGGTACAAGTTTTATTTTAAATAATTTTGTGAAGATTTCAAATATTTAGTTCCAGAATTTTTGGATTTTTATACAAAAAACAAAAGAGTGCGCTATGTTAGCTTCTTGGGACTGACATTTATCACAAATGGGTGAGACATTGGGGAAAAGTTTATTTATTTTAGTTTTTGAATAATATAGTCTATGTAATGTTTTGTATTGAATTAGAGTATGTCGTACGTTGATCGAGCATTTATGCACATATAGTAAGTGTTTATCCCAGCTCTCTTTTGAAATTTTTATAGCTAGTTCTTGTTCCCAGTCTCTTCTAATACCATCGGTTGTAGGTATTTCTATATTTAAAATAATGTTGTATAAGTATGATATTAGATTTGCTGATTCAGCCTTTGTCTTCATGGGTTCATCCAATAAGTCTGGGGACATGTTATGATAGTCTTTTGTGTATTTTTTCAGATAGTCACGGATTTGAATATATTTAAAATATTGATTATTTTTCAAATTATATTTCAGTTGTAATTGTTGAAATGATAATAATTTTCCTAATTCATACAAGTCTCCGAGCGTTTTAATTCCCATTCTTTCCCATTGTGTAAATGATTTATCTATAATTGAGAGTTTAAATGACGGGTTATTAACTATTGGCATTAAAAGAGATATATTTCTTAATTTTAGATTCTGTTTTATTTGTTTCCAAGTTCTAATTGTGCTATGTATCATTGGATTTTTATTGTAATTTTTGTTATTCAGATTCATTGGTGAGAGGAGAGTCGCTCCTGTATTACACGGAGAGCAGTCCTCTCTCTCCATTACAATCCAGTCCACCTGCTGGGCAGAGTTGTCCAGCAGGTGAATCATATTTTAAATATTTACTGCCCAATTATAGTACTGTACATAAAATTAGGGAGCGCTAGACCACCCATCTCTTTTGGTTTACTAAGGTGTGCTCTTTGTATTCTGTGGGATTTATAATCCCATATAAAATTTGTAATGTCTGAGTCTAGTTTTTTGAAAAACTTTTTTGGAAGATATATTGGAATTGATTGAAATAAATATAGGATTTGTGGTAAAAAGATAATTTTTATATCATTTTTTCGACCTATTAAAGACATCGGGAGCGTTTTCCAGAATTTGATTAGATTATTTAGTTTCTTAAGTAAGGGGCTATAATTGGCGTTAAACATAGCGTGATAGTTTCTAGTGATTTCAATTCCTAAATATTTAAATTTTTCTGTGGCTATTTTAAAGGGGAATTTCAAGAGATGTGTTGATTCTTTCGGTTTCATCGACATAATTTCACTTTTGTTCCAGTTTATTCTGTATCCTGAGAAAGATCCAAAGTCCTCAATTAGATTTAATATGTTTGGTATACTGATTTGGGGTTTTGTGATATACAGTAATACATCGTCTGCATATAAGGATATTTTGTTATTTGAATATTTTGTATTATAACCGTAAATACCCGGGTGTGTTCTAATTTTTTCAGATATTAACAGCCGTTTTCCAATACAGCTTAATGCAGCCGTTCAATAAAGCGTAATGCTGTACTACTCACTAATTCCCTGCACGTAGGCTTCCGAAGTTTTCAATCGTCGTTCTTCAGATAGCGCAGGAGTCGACCTTGTCAAGTTGATGGCATCAGGCAGATCCTTTGTTCCAGGTTTCCAAGCTCCAGTTTCACTCATAAAGACCAGTTCTTACTTAAATGTAATGGCAATTTCAAACTTTTCCAATGTCCAACTTTTCTCCATGGGTAGGTGGGAGTGATCGTACGCAGTCAAGCAAAAACGGATCTCCCAGTCGTGTTTCCAGCTTAACTAATTCTTTATTGAAGTAGTTGTACAGGCAAAAAAGTGAACATACGCGATCCCCTTTATTCTTATAACTTTCCGTTCTTACTATCTGGTAAGAACTGTATTCTGTCCAAATCCTGTGGCTGGTCTGATCTGGCCACTCACTCCCATGGTATGATATATGTAACGTTCATCGACTGTACATATCTAAAGCCCACCCCCAAGCGTTCAAAATACCGCTAGAAATATCTAGACAAAATAATAATATGCTAACAGTAACTAGCCTTAGCATGAATGGCTCCTACAATGTGTTCACCTACGATGGAGATTGTTTGTTGAGGAATCTGCCTAGATCAAATGGCTATAGCGTATAAATTATGAAAAATGATTGTGCTCTGCTAGCAGATAGTTCCAAAAATGGTTCAGAAAAGCATGGTTCCGTATTGAAATGAATCTGGACTAGATCTTTAGAAGCAGGGTCAGGATCAAAGCAGGCTGGTAATTGAGTTTTATCCAGTCCTGTTAACTCTGCCAGCTGCAGAGTAAAAGCCCACAAAATTTGCACCTTGATTTTTTCTTAATTAATATATTCCAAAAAGAAAAGCCGATAGAGATGAGTGGTCTCTGATGCCTACCCTATCATATCCTTGAAAGATATACTCTCCGGATGAAGTTCATGCTCGTCCTTTGCCACAAATCTGCTGTTAAAAACAATTTAGGAAATCAGTGTGGGAGATATAAAAAGTTATCCTTGTGTATATACATACATACATTTTATTTATGTTTTAGCTTTAGTATTGTGCAGTGGGGTTCTGGCTGGATTACACCAGAAAGGATGGATGAAGAAGTTCGAGCAGAATAGGAAGAAACTATTTATTGACAGTCAGGAAAAATATATACCTCTTCAGTGGCTGGTGCACTACAAATTTAGATTGTTTACTATCCCAAACAATGGTGAATGGTGAGCAAGTGATCAAATAAAATATAAAAGCTTTTTCCAATGCCAAAACTCCATTAAAAATATTTCAAATTATATTTTAATGGAAAATACCTTGCATTCAGTTATTCAGATTAAAGATTATGATGCAATTAAAACAATCAATTGAGCTAATTAATAAGAATCATAAAAATTGGTACAGAAATGCTGGAAATACTTGTAAATCAAACAAAGAGAAAGAGTTCTCCCTTTTCCACAGATGCTGCTTTTTGTATTTGTTTCTTTTGGGCTAATTACTTGTGCTTGGATTACACAGCAGTGAAGAAACGGTGCAAAGAAACCCATACAAATGGATTCTAACCAAAGGGGTACAAAAAGAAGACAAGAAAGTTAAACTAATAAGGGACATGCCTTCACAGCAAGATAAAGAAATAGAACAAGTTACAAAGGCATTTTGTGACTGGGTTGCTTCTCTGGTATGTAGAATAAATAAATGAGCAAGTTAGCTAATAGAGTTTAAAAAATAATTGTTGATCATGCTGTTGTTGCTCATGGATTAGTCAAGTCAAGTCAAGTCACATTTATTTATATAGCACATTTATAAAACAACTCTCATTGGCCAAAGTGCTTTACATTTGTTATAAGAATAGTATAAACAAACATAGATGAGCTCTACAAAAATCCAACTGCTCCAAAGGCCATTTTAGTGAAGTGCAAGTTGCTGGAACATGTTTATGCATTTCTTGATGCTTTTTTTTTCATTTGAGCATTTTGTTATACCTAGAAAACAGTTTATTTAAAGAACAATTACAACATATGAGTGAGTTCTAAAAAGCTTTAAAAAGTAACAAGAAACAAATTGCACAGTATATTTTGTATTTTGTTCGTGGAATGTGAATTTTGCTGACAATGCTGTCATTTTATTGGCCATCCCAAATTATTCCTGAACTGAGAATGCAGTTAAGAGTCCATCACATGTACCATGAATTTTTCATTTGTAGCAAATCTTTGTCCATTATTGCAGCAATGTCTGAGAAACTAGCATTCACCTGCAATCATGGTTTTTAAAGTAAAGAATTAGATAACCAGCAATATAATTGTTTACAGCTCCCTAGAGGTGTTTACTGTCTATTTCACTGAACTTGTCTGTCAAACGCTTCAACCTTTATTCAAAAGGACAGCTTTTCTGAATCACCTTACTTGGCAAAATATTTTGTAAGGTGTTTGTGAACTTTGGAAGTTTGTGGACCTGTGTAGAGCAAAGATTGAAACATCTTCAGGCAGGCCGTGCACGCATGTGATAACAACTATAGTTTCATAGAACTGAGTAAAAGCTGGCCACTCCAAAGTTTGTGAAAAATATTAAATTACTAATCCATGCATTACAGACTATAAACTAGTAATTAAGTGTAAATGAGGAATATAAATATAGCAAAATGAAATAATTAGCTTTTGAACTGATTTCCCTTGGACTCCACTGTGGAACATTGATGGAAACCATGTTGTAACATGTTTTGGAACAGAAGTTCTTGTCAACAAACCACCATCTTCAATGTCTGGAGGATGAAAAACCTAAAGGAAATTAATCCTCTTAATCTTGCACTTCTGAGTGCATCACTTCTGGATGAGCTGAATGCTCTGCCAAGCAGTTCCTCAATAATAAAGGTTCTGCGGCTCATATTAAAACAGTGATTGCAGTTCAAAGACGCATTGTTGGACATGAATAGCTCCAAAGCTTCCCGTGGCTGTGAGAACTACCCAATTAATGCCCTTTTTGTGATCCTCCGGCAGCTTGAATCGGTCCAAACTGTAAAAATGCTGGCCATTCAGTAAGCCCAACAGTAAAGGGCCTGTCCCGCGAGCATGCGTACGGCGTCGAGGCGGCTGCGGGCTTTAGGTCGCGCTTGCCGCATGGAGTCGCATGCTCGTGGGCTAGGCCCATTATGCTTAAACTTTGCAATTCTGGAATTTCTTCTTTATGGTTTTATTGTTTACTATTATTGGACGCTTGTGTCATATCTTTATTAGAAGCAGTATAACAAGAAATGAACAAAATTCAGGTTTGTGGCTGGCAAAGTGGAATGAGCTGTTGGAGCGATATGGAACGCAGAAATTATTTTCGTCAGGCTGTTGAGTTGATGACAATCATTATCATTATAAATTTAACAAGTATGGGATTTGTTTCCCTGCCAGGGGAAAACATCCTAGACTGGATTAGAAGCTGTGGAAGATAGTTAATTTACCACCCGCATTGTCTCAAGAATGTACCACAATAGACAATAGACAATAGGTGCAGGAGTAGGCCATTCGGCCCTTCGAGCCAGCACCGCCATTCAATGTGATCATGGCTGATCATCCCCAATCAGTACCCCGTTCCTGACTTCTACCCATATCCCCTGACTCCGCTATTTTTAAGAGCCTTATCTAGCTCTATCTTGAAAGCATCCAGAGAACCTGCCTCCACTGAGGCAGAGAATTCCACAGACTCACCACTCTCTGTGAGAAAAAGTGTTTCCTCGTCTCTGTTATAAATGGCTTATTCTTAAACTGCGGCCCTGGTTCTGGACCCAACATCAGGAACATATTTCCTGCCTCTAGCGTGTCCAAACCCTTAACAATCTTATATGTTTTAATGAGATACCCTCTCATCCTTCTAAACTCCAGAGTGTACAAGCCCAGCTGCTCCATTCTCTCAGCATATGACAGTCCGGCCATCCCAATATCCTTTGACCATTCATTCCATGTTAGTGGATCTTGGCAAAGACAAGGGTTTCATTCAAAGATAGATACAAAGTGCTGACTAACTCAGTGGGTTAAGTAGCATCGCTGGAGAAAAAGGATGGGTGAGGTTTTGGGTCGGAACCCTTCTTCAGAAACGTCACCCATCCTTTTTCTCCAGAGATGCTGCCTGACCAGCACTTTGTGTCTATCTTTGCTCTGAACCAGCATCTGCAGTTCCTTCCTACACAAGGTTCATTCAAGGATCATTTTGCTCTATGTAACACTTCAGCACACCAGGCAATGCATTTACTTAACTAGTCTGGTGCTCCTTCCTTCCCACCTCCAACGCAGATTGGTTGTAAATTACTTTGTTGGTAGTCCAACAAAGACAGAACCGCATCTGGCCATTCCCTGTTCTCCCCTCTCCCATCGGGCAAACTTCAAGAGTCAAGAGTGTTTTATTGTAATTTGTCCCAGATAGAACAATGAAATTCTTACAGAAATAAGGAAATGCACACTTCAGATTCGGGACAGTATCTTCCCAGCTGTTATCAGGCAACTGAACCATCCTACCAATAGCTAGAGAGTAGTCCTGAACTACTATCTACCTCATTGGAGATCCTCGGACTAACTTGGATCGGACTTTACTGGCTTTATCTTGTACTAAACACGGCCCTACACGATGTGCTATGTCGACACCAAAACAAGAACCCTGATGCGGTTATGGTGGTGGCTGGAGATTTTAATAAATCAAATCTCAAAAAGGTCATGCCTATCTTCTGCCAACACATCACGTGTGCCACCAGGGGGGAAAGAACTTTGGACCACTGCTATACGCCGTTCAGGAAAGGCTACAAGGCCATTTCACTGCCTCCTTTTGGAAAATCTGACCAAGCTGCCATTTTCCTGCTGCCGGAGTATAAACAATGGATAGTACAGGAAGCGGCAATGACGAGGGACGTAAAGCGGTGGTCCGACCAGCGATATTTCAAGCAAGTTCCAGTGACATCAGTGAGTTCGCGGAAGCGGTCACGGACTTCATTGCAACAATAGCCGATAACATCGTCCCCACGGTAAGGGTTGGCATCTTTCCTAATCAAAAACCCTGGGTGGACAGGTCCATTTGCGTTGCCTTGAATGCTCGCACCACTGCTTACAAAACTCCGGCCTGGCATCCGACAATATGGATGACTACAAGGTAGAGTCCTACCGACTGCGAAGGGCGGTGAAGGACGGAAAAAGGAGGTACAGGGACAGGATGGAGTCGCAGATGGAGCAGCAGGACACCAGACGCCTTTGGCAGGGTTTATGACTATAACTAACTACCGGAGTAGCCCCCCCTCAACTGGAAGTGCCGGCACCTCCCTAGCTAATGATCTCTTTCTACGCATGATTTGAGGTGGGCAACATCACCCCTAGCTCACCGGCTAACAACAACACCGCCAGCGCGCTGGCTAGCGAGGCTGGAGGGAGGTCCTCCGCAGGGGATGTGCACACATTCTCGTTGTCCGAGCACGATGTGAGGAGGTCTCTGACACATGTGAACACGAGATAAGCTGTAGGCCATTTAAGTCTTGTGCTACTCAGCTAGCTCCAGTGCTCACCACTAGATTCAACCTCTCCCTGGCCAAGTCCGTGGTCCCTGCCTGCTTCAAAAGATCCATCATTGTACCTGTACCAAAGAATGCCTCTCCAGGTTGTTTGAATGACTATCGTCCAGTGGCCCTCACCTCGGTAGTCATGAAACGCTTCGAGAGGCTGGTCAAGAACCACATCTGTGCCTTACTCCCTCGCAACATGGACCCGCTGTAGTTCGCATACCGTCCAAACAGATCCACGGACGATGCGGTCTCCCAGGTTCTGCACACCGCTCTCTCTCACCTTGACAGCCAGAAGGGGGGGCTATGTGAGGATGCTGTTCATTGACTTCAGTTCAGCTTTCAATACAATAGTACTCACCAGACTGGCCGAGAAGCTGCTGGAACTGGGACTCAACACTCTCTGTGTGCCTGGGTCCTGGTCTTTCTCACCGCCAGGCCCCAGGTGGTCAAGATGGTAGGAAATACATCGAACACCCTCACCCTGTACACACGTCCCCCCAGGGTTGCGTCTTCAGCCCCTTACTGTACTCCATGTACAGGTTCAGGTTCAGCTCCAACTCTATAATCAAGTTTGCTGATGACACTGTGATGGTGGGTCTGATCTCTGATAACAATAAGAAGGCCTACCGGGAGGAGGTGGCTGATCTGGCACTGGTGTCAGGACAACAGCCTCCTCTTGAATGTCATAAAAACTAAGGAGCTGATTGTGGACTTTAGGGCACAACGTCCGAGGACGTATACGCCACTGGAGATAAATGGGGCTACTGTGGACAGGGTGAGCTGCTTTAAATACCTGGGAGTCCACATCACTGAGGATCTGACATGGACATCACACACTGCCGCACTGGTGAGTAAGGCAAGGCAGCGCCTTTACCACCTCAGGCAGCTGAGGAAATTCAGTCCCTCTGAGGATCCTTCAGTGCTTCTACTCAGGGGCTGTAGAAAGCATCTTGTCCGGCAACATCACAATCTGGTTTGGGAACTGCTCTGCCCAGGACAAGTAGGCTCTGCAGAGAGTAGTGCGTTCGGCCGAACGCACTATGGGAACTACACTCGCCCCCCTGCAGGACCTATACACCAGGAGGTGCAGATCCAGAGCCAGCACCATTATGGGGGACCCCTTCCACCCCAGCAACGGACTGTTCCAGCTGCTACGGTCAGGCAAATGCCTCCACTGTCATGCTGTGAAAACGGAGAGGATGAGACGCAGTTTCTTGTCACAGGCCATTAGGACTGTAAACTCTTATCTCTCCAGGGACTAATTTACTGCACCAATTTACTGTTGTGTTGTGTCTTTTTAAAATTGCTGTTTTTTTTTCTAATATGTAAATACTGATTCTGTTCTATTCTGTTCTGTAGTTTTTTGCACAATCCGTAGGCATTGCCACTTTCATTTCATTGCACATCTTGTATGTGTATGTGACAAATAAACTTGATTTGTCTTGACTTGACTTGACTTGACTATTCACGTTATTCCCTTGATCATGTACCTGTACACTGTGGATGGCTCAATTGTAATCATGTATTGTCTTTCCACCGACTGGTTAGCACGCAACAAAAGCTTTTCACTGTACCTTGGTACACGTGATAATAAACTAAACTAAACTAAAGGATATATGCAATGATTAAAAACTTGTCTTATTTTATCAATCTTTTGTACTATGAAGGGTGGCGAGGACAACAACATAGAAGAAGCAACAGTCATGGGTCTGTTTGCCAGCAACTATGAGTCCCATTCGGCACTTGCAATACCTATCCGGGTCTTGGCCCTGGTCGATATACCTCCAGAGTTGAGGAAAACTGTTGGAACACCTCCACCACCTTTAATTAAAATCAGGAAAACTATTGGCAAGGTAAGCATGCTTATTTAACCATATAACCATATAACAATTACAGCACGGAAACAGGCCATCTCGGCCCTACAAGTCCGTGCCGAACAACTTTTTTCCCTTAGTCCCACCTGCCTGCACTCATACCATAACCCTCCATTCCCTTCTCATCCATATGCCTATCCAATTTATTTTTAAATGATACCAACGAACCTGCCGCCACCACTTCCACTGGAAGCTCATTCCACACCGCTACCACTCTCTGAATTATTTGCAATTAATATAAATGCAAATTTATATTAATTTCGTGAAATTTTTCACCAATTTATTCTATAAGTGGGATTGAAATCCATGTAGAATATTTTGGGAGAAAATTTCCCTAGTGTTCTCCTGATATACCATAGCTTCCATTGCTAATTTTGGATTTCCACTATTCTTATAAGTAACGCAGCAGGTAATATGAGTGACTGCATTAAAAAATTTATTTATTTAACCAGAACTTATGCAGAAGTAATTGACATTGTGTTTGCAGGTCAACTATTCTGAATTCCATATAAAGTTGTGCGTGCTTGATGAAAAGCCACCAGATGGCGTACCCTGACACCCATCTCATCATGGCTAGGGACTTCAATAAAGGGCGTGTCCCACTTACGTGTCCTTGGCACGCAAATTACGCGACCTCGTGGTCGCGTTGAGCCGCGATGGTCCCGCGAAGGTCGCGCGCGATTTCACGCGTATGCACAGCCGTCTGGAGTGCGTGACGTCATTCTAAGATGGACGTTTCGTGTCGAGACTCTTCTTCAGTCTGAAAGTAGAGTCTTGACCCGAAACGTCACCCATTCCTTCTCTCCAGAGATGCTGCCGGTCCCACTGAGTTACTCCTGCATTTGTGTCCATCTTCAATTTTCTTGGCCCTGCTCTGGGAGTTGAAGTGGGGGCGGATCCGGAGCGCAACGGCCGTGAGCCCCAGGCCGAGTTTGGCGATCGTTTGCCTGCTTCTGCTGCTGTTTGAGGTGAGACGTTGCGTCGCGCCAGGTTCTTGGGCCTGTCCCACTTTGGCCGTCAGTTCCGCGACAGGCTGTTGGCGCGCAAAGATTTTGTTCGCGCACAACTACATACCCCTCCGCGATTCTCAGTGAGACCGGCCCCGCGCGGCCATACGATGCCCGTGCGCCTCAACGCGACCACGAGGTCGCGTAATTTGCGTGCCAAGGACACGTAAGTGGGACAGGCCCTAAGGCTAGTCTGAAAATGTAACTTCCAAACTCCCACCAACATTTTTCCTGCAGTGCCAGAGGATCAAGTACTTTCAACCACTGCTACTACACCATATGAGATGCCAGTCGCTCCAACAATTGCCCTCACTTTGGGAAGCAGAAGATGGAAATCAGAAGAAGAAGTCTGTGCTCCTTCTTTCTGCATATAGGCAGCGACTGAAGAGCGCAGGTCCAATGGTGAGGATTGTACAGAAGGGAGCAGAGGAATGACTCTGCAATACTTGGCATCTATAGAACAGGTGATGTTCAAGGATTTGGCAATATACCTGAACAAATATGCCATGGTTGTCACGACTTCAGAAATAAATGTGTGGAGGAGTGTGTTCTCATCAAGACCACTGGAAGCCATGGATGAACCAGGAGGTCTGCAATACCCAAGATACCACAATCAGAGCTTGGGCAATCAAGGTGGCGATACAGGGTCATATAAGAACTCCAGATACGACCTTGATAAGGTCATCATGAGAGCAAAGAGACATGTGGTCTAAACTGAAGGATCAGAGGGGTGTTCAGCAATGGTGCCAGGGCTTGCATGCAATTTCTTCCTGTAAGGCAAAACCAACTAGTAGCTCAAGTAACAGCAGTACATCACTCCTGCATGAGCTGAATGCCCTGCAAAAGGCAGAACATTGATTTATCTTCTTGGGGGCCCCCACAGCCCCCGACGATCCAAATAAGCTCAGTCACTGAGGCCTATGTCAGAAGATTATTCACGATGGTGAACCCTCGGAAGGCATCTGGTCCTAATGGTGTACGTGGTTGCTTTCCTAAAGCCTGCGTGGTCCAACTGGTTGAAGTTTTTGCAGACATCTTCAATCTCTACTACTAAGGTCTAATGTCTCACCTGATTTGAAAGGACGTCCGTAATACTGATGCCCAATTTTTGAATTTTGATTCCTTTATTGTCATTCAGACCTTTCGGTCTGAACGAAATTACGTTGCCTGCAGTCATACACAGTAACAATAAATAACAAAACATACAATAAACACAAATTAACATCCACCACAGTGAGTTCACCAAGCACCTCCTCACTGTGATGGAGGCAAAAGTCTTAGTCTGTCTCTTCCCTCCTTGTTCTCCCTCTGCGCTGAGGCGATCGATCCAGGCCGAAGATGCCGCTCTCCAGTCCAGCGGACCTCCGTGGTGATGTCGCCGCTGCCGAAAGCCAGAACGCCATCTCCGCTCCGAGTCGGCCCACCACAGCCTCAGCTCCGAGTCCCGCTGCATCAGCTCCGAGTCCCGCAGCCTCAGCTCCGAGTCGCGCTGCAACAGCTCCAAGTCCCGCAGCCTCAGCTCCGAGTCCCGCTGCAATAGCTCCGAGTCCCGCTGCCCCAGCTCCGAGTCCCGCAGCCTCAGCTCCGGGCCGCTGCATCAGCTCTGAGTCCCGCTGCAACAGCTCCGAGTCCCGCTGCTCCAGCTCCGAGTCCCGCAGCCTCAGCTCTGGGCCGCTGCATCAGCTCCGAGTCCCGCTGCATCAGCTCCGAGTCCCGCTGCAACAGCTCCGAGTCCCGCAGCCTCAGCTCCGGGCCGCTGCCGAAAGCTGGAACGCCGCATCAGCGAGTCGGGCCACCGCTGCCTCGGCCCCGAAGACGGCCAGCCTCGCGTTGGTAAGTCCTGGCTGGCTCTGCCTCCGGAGCCTCGAGGTCGGTCGCAGGTTGGAGACCGCCAGCTCCGCCATTAGGCCTCAGCGCAGACGGAGGCAGAGAAGGGGGATACGACAAGAAAAAGTCGCATTCCCCCGAAGGGAGAGACAAAAAAACATGTTTCACCCCCCCCCCCCCCCCCATAACACAACCTAATAAACTAAAACTTAGCGAAACAAGACAAAAAAAAAAAACAAGAAGATCAATGTGATGTGTCTTGTTGACTATCGACAAGTGGCACTGACGTCTGTGGTAATGAAGTGCTTTGAGAGATTGGTTATGACACATCCTGCCTTAGTAAGGACCTGGATCCACTGCATTGTGCCTAACACCACAGCAGATCAACAGGGCATGTGATCTCACTTGCTCTGTAATCTGCATTAGGCCACTTAGACAGTAAGAACACGTATGCCAGACTACAGCTTGGTGTTAAACACCATCATCCTCTCCAAACTTCAAACTCTGGGAACTAGGTCTTTGCTCGTCCCTGTACAATTGGATGTTAAAAACTATGTTGTTGTTCTGATACCATGGAACAAGGAAGGCTCCCCATCTCTTTCCAGTTCTCCGTCCAACCAGCAGACTTCAGTCGGTTAGAATTGATCGTATTATTTTCTCGATCCTGCCTAGGCTACGTTGCTGGTGATTTGGATCTCTTCACACTGATGGAGTCATTAAGAAAGCACGTCAGCATATTTATTTTCTTTGGATATCTGTGATTATTTGGCATGTCTACGAGGATTCTCTTGATCTTCTACAGATGCACTTTAGAGAGTATTTTGACACAATACATCTCGGCCTGGTATGGCACTGCTTTGTTCTTGACCACTTACACCTACAGAGTGTGCTGAGCACAGCTCAGTCCATCACAGACTTGTTACTTCCTTCCAATCCATAGTCATGCTGTATTCCACCTGAAAGACTGGAAGTGTTATCAAGGTTGCCAGCCATTCTAGCTATTCTGTTAGAAGATACAGGAATTTGAAAGCTCGGACATTCAGCTTTTTTCCCCCAATGCTGTCAGAATCATGAACCAATCACCTCTCCACAGCCTCTTGCCAGAAGCACTGTCAGATACTCTTTCTTGTAACTCCGTTATTGTACTTCAATAGTCGTATTGTTGTATCTATGATTATGTATGGATACTGTAAGCTTCGTGGAAACAAGGAATTTAATTGCAACCTGGTGCACATGATAATAAACTATCCTGAATCTGATCTCTTGTCCACACAAACATATCCAATTGAGATTATTTTGTCAACAGAAACACCTTGTAATACCATAATTCATTAATGTTAATAGAATTGCCTACATTTTTCTGAAGTTTGCAGCTTGCTCTTTATTCCCATCTCAGTAAAAAAGATGTTCCAAACATATTTTTTGCTTTTTGCCCCACTGTGTACCTTTAGCAAAAAGACAATATTCCAATTGTGATGAGACCAAAAGTGGATTCAAAATTCTGTATGAGATCTACAAGATTGTTTATATGGTCAAAATTGTTCCATTTTGTGAAAAGTTTTTGCATAGCTCTGAAAATTAAATAAAAAAATAAACTATAGAAACATTTTCCAATTTAAAGCTATCTTAATATTTTAAAGAATTCCATCATTATCTTTGTGATTTTACAGGAATCCATCCAACAAACTGGGTTTAAATTTAAATATGGAGCATGGTATTTGGACCCAAAGATATGGGCAAAAAGAAGAGCTGATGAACTTCTGGTGGATCCTAATTCTGTGGCAGGCACAGATAAATTATTATCTGAAGCAGAAAATGAAAAGGTAACAATTTACCCTACTAATTTTTGCAATTTGATGGCTGGTTTGTTTATTTAATATGTGTCTTGCAAAACTGAGCTACTGTAATAATTTAGTTTTCTGTTTTAAGGCAGAACATTTTGATATAAATAAATATAATGTATCCACCAGGTGGCATTGGTTTAGCAATCCTGCTCTTCTCCAATTAATAGCCCGAGGCCAGGAATTCTTTGTGTCCATGGGATGTATGCTCAATGCATGAATTTAATCTAAATGTGAATGGGTCTTTTGAACATGAGTTGTGAACTTCTAGGCATATGTTCTGAATTGTCCATGTGTGAAGCATCAGAGCCTGGACTATCAGAACCATTGTTGTTTCAGTAGTGGATGTGTTGAGGCATCAGGCATTTTTCAAAGATAGAAATGAGGAGTGATAATGGTAATGCGGGTGTGTGTTCTGGATCAAACATAATGCAACATTTGGATGAAGTTTGCTTCATTTTCAAAGTTTTCTCAAGCCGAGGATTGGACTCTGTCTCGTAGATGGTTTGCGGTGTGTACTGAGTTCATGTCTCCCTAATTTTTTGTTTATATTAAATTTCAACCAGCAGTTTTACTGGAAATCAAATAAACAGGTAATAATCCATTACTCAGATAGATCTTAAAACTGAGTATGCTAATGCAAAACTAATGCAAATAATTACATGATTTACTGTGGTTGGTATGGTTTTGTGTATGGAATGTGAAATCAGAAGGATTTATATTTGTATATCATTGAAAATGTTAATGTTAGTCCCTATATATAATTAGATCACCAGTCTTTTGATAAGGAGCATTTCAAATGCTGGACACCATGTTAACAGTACTTCATGTAGTTAGGTTAATCATACATCACAGTTGGATAATGGTGGTACTTAAAGATTGTGACAAGGATCTGGGTTTGAACTACTTAGGAATTGGGAAAGGAATCCATCATCTATTCTCCACTGTAACATTGTTTTCTTTTCATTGAAGAAAAAAGAGTTGAGAAGGCTTCATGCAATATTATCTTTCAAGAAATTCATTGAAACCAAGGGACTTCGAAAACCAGAGGTAAAGAGAAATCAAACTAAGTACCTGATTCTGAAGAAGTTACTAAACAGAATAAGATTGTAAATTCAGATACATTTGGTGATTTATGAAACTGAGCCACTATCAAATCCTAGCCCTGATATTGCATAAAATAAGAATGATTATTAGTTATTTGCTTTCCAAGATCCTCTTCAATGCTTACTTTGATTGCGGAGATGCCGATTCATTTATTTTCTTGTCTTAACTGTATGTCTTTCTAAAACGTGTTTTATTGCTGTGCTGCTTAATGTGACATATTAGTTTGAATATATTGTGATATAAATTTAATTAGTTTCTGATAGATTATCATAAATTTGTGTAGTCATTTTATTATCAGTATAAAACATCAAGGATTTGGGTTTGCAGCATTTGCTAAGTTCTATTCTGGTGAAGTTTTGTGAAGGTTATCAAAGTTGGTTAAAGTATATTTTGTCAGTATTATTAACTCTCATGAAGAGGAAACTCCCAAGAATGTCAACACAAACATGGCAGCTGTGCCTGTACTACCAGTACAGTAGTTATTTTCTATAGTTCATAGCAGCATTATTATAGCCTCGGTCAACAATATTACCAAATAAGAGAGTGTGTGTGAAATATAGAGAAGGTCAATGAATGAGGAAAAGATTTGGCACTGATGACCTACGCCAACAAATAGACTCAATGTTGTTGGATTGCAATTTACATGCCATAGAGTCATACAGCATGGAAACAGGCCCTTCGGCCCAACTTGCCCACGCCAAACAAAATGTCCTGTGAACACTCGTCCCACCTGTCTCCATTTGGCCCCTATCCTATCTGTGCACCTCTCCAAATGTTTTTTAAATGTTGTGATAGTACCTGCCTCAACTACTGTACCTCCTCTTGTAGTTCATTCCATATACCTACCACCTTTTGTGTAAAAATAAAAGTCGTCCACTGAACCATATTAAATTCTTCCCGCCTCACCTTAAACCTATGTTCTCTGGTTCTTGATTCCCCTACTCAGGGTAAAAGATTCTGTGCATTTACCCTATCTTATACACCTCTACAAGATCATCCCTCATCCTCCTGCGCTCCAAGGAATAAGGTCCCCAGCCTGCTCAACCTCTCCCTGTACCTCATGCCCTTAAGTCTTCAGGCCCACATACGTTCTTAAAAGTTACGTATTAGTATGAACACAACAAAAAATGTTTTTTAAGTAAATTGAGACAATTGGTAGACACAGTGGGTGGCATTGAAAAGATCTGACGTTATTGTTGTGACATAGTAACTATTTGGAAGTAAAAACATAATTAACGGTATTAGCCTTGACTGGAGGACCATGTAGGACCAGACAAGATAACCAGATTGAAAAAATACATTGTCTATGGGATTTGGTACACTGTTAAAATTTGTGCAGTAAAATAATCCCAATAATTAATTTATTATTGATTTAAATATTTCAGTTTATGAAGAAACTGTTTGACACAGTTGACAATAATGGAACGTTCATTCCCTGGGCCTGACTGAAAGCTGGAAACCCAGGAGCAAGGATTCTATTCTTTACTGCACATGGGGTCATTGTTAATTAAAATGTGATTTCATTATTTTAACTTGACACACTCCCTGTAATATTATGATTTCATTTTAAACTTACCCACTAGTTTATACTCATGGAACATTTAAATTGAAATAAAGAAAATTACTTCACTTCAAGAATTGCCAAGCACTAACATCAGTTAAGTTTATAGAATGGACCTAAGTGAAGGTAATAAATGTGAATTTTCAAATCTGTTGCTCCAATTGTTGTGGTGTCTTATTTTACAAATACTAGATATTATCAGGAACACAAATGATCAGGTTGCACTGTTGGCCCAACTGCAGCTCACAAAAAATGCCCGGGAATTGCAGTGCATGCGACAGTGGTCCCCAGATTCTAGTAGCTGTCTGTCCCAGTGCTGTACATGCTGGAGGACAGCTACAATCTCACTTCACTCTTACACTCATTCCTGAGTGGAGGGATCTTCCCTGACCGACTGAGCCAAGAGGATGCCTACACTTCATATCTGGCCTTCACTTCATACAACTCAACTAATTTCAATGGGATTGCCAACCACTATGAGAAAAGTATGTTCAGCTATTTTTGTTTATTTTCCTTTATATCTCATTTTAAAATATTTAAGTTCAAGTTCAAGTTACATTTATTGTTACATGCACCAATTGGTACAGTGAGATTTGAGTTACTGTACAGCCATACATAGAAACATAGAAAATAGGTGCAGGAGTAGGCCATTCGGCCCTTCGAGCCTGCACCGCCATTCAATATGATCATGGCTGATCATCCAACTCAGTATCCTGTACCTGCCTTCTTTCCATTCCCCCTTTACCACAAGGGCCACATCTAACTCCCTCTTAAATATAGCCAATGAACTGGCCTCAACTACCTTCTGTGGCAGAGAATTCCAGAGATTCACCACTCTCTGTGTGAAAAAAGTTTTTCTCATCTCAGTCCTAAAAGATTTCCCCCCTTATCCCCCTTTGAGTATAGAAGTTGGGATGTAATGTTAAAATTGTACAAGGCATTGGTGAGGCCAATTCTGGAGTATGGTGTACAATTTTGGTCGCCTAATTATAGGAAGGATGTCAACAAAATAGAGAGAGTACAGAGGAGATTTACTAGAATGTTGCCTGGGTTTCAGCAACTAAGTTACAGAGAAAGGTTGAACAAGTTAGGGCTTTATTCTTTGGAGCGCAGAAGGTTAAGGGGGGACTTGATAGAGGTTTTTAAAATGATGAGAGGGATAGACAGAGTTGACGTGGAAAAGCTTTTCCCACTGAGAGTAGGGAAGATTCAAACAAGGGGACATGACTTGAGAATTAAGGGACTGAAGTTTAGGGGTAACATGAGGGGGAACTTCTTTACTCAGAGAGTGGTAGCTGTGTGGAATGAGCTTCCAGTGAAGGTGGTGGAGGCAGGTTCGTTTTTATCATTTAAAAATAAATTGGATAGTTATATGGATGGGAAAGGAATGGAGGGTTATGGTCTGAGCGCAGGTATATGGGACTAGGGGAGACTATGTGTTCGGCACGGACTAGAGGGGTCGAGATGGCCTGTTTCCGTGCTGTAATTGTTATATGGTTATATTATATCCTTAAACTGTGACCCCTTGTTCTGGACTTCCCCAACATCGGGAACAATCTTCCTGCATCTAGCCTGTCCAACCCCTTAAGAATTTTGTAAGTTTTTATAAGATCCCCCCTCAATCTTCTAAATTCTAGCGAGTACAAGCCAAGTCTATCCAGTCTTTCTTCATATGAAAGTCCTGACATCCCAGGAATCAGTCTGGTGAACCTTCTCTGTACTCCCTCTATGGCAAGAATGTCTTTCCTCAGATTACGAATAAAAAATAACACAATACATGACAGAGTTTAACATAAATATCCCCACACAGTGGAATCAACGTTCCCACTGTGAGGGAAGGCAATAAAGTTCAGTCATCTTCCTCATTGATCACCCGTGGTCGGGGCCTTTGTGCCCTCTGCAGTCGCTGCTACGGCAGCCCGATGTTCAGGCCCTCTCGCCAGGATGATTGGAATTCCGATGTCGGAACGGAAGAACACTCTCAGTGGCTTGGAGTTTCCGAATCGCCTGCTTCCTACCGGAGATCTCGGCTCCCGAAGTCCACAGGCCAAGCTGGGCAGAGCTCCAATACTGGCAACCCCCGGCAAAGGGGTTCCAGGACTCCGCGATGTTAGAGTCAGCGCCGCCCGCGTCTAGAAGCTCAGCAAACCACAGTTTCACGATGTTAAAGCAGCAGGCCCAACACTCCGGAGTCTCCCTGGTAAGTCATTGCCCACTCCGCAATGGTAATTCAGTGCTGTGCTGCTGCTGAAGCTCTGGCCGGTCTCTGGCAGGAAAGGCCGCACCAATCCAGTTGGTAGGCTGCGAGGGGGGAATGTGAAGATTCGACTCAGAGAAAAGACGCGTCCTCGACCAGGAAGTGACTGGGAAACAGTTTCTCCCCACCCTCTGTTGAATTGATCAGGTTCACACAAAGTGATTAGAATCAAAACTCTTTTATTAGCAACTCTGCAGTTGTTACTTCATCTCAGCATGTGCTACTAGACTAAAAGAGAGAGAGAAAGAGCATTCTAATAAGCCTGTGGGCGGAGCTACAGTGCATGAGTCACGGTATGAGTGACACTAATCTACATCCTCCTTCTTAAACAATTAAATGCAAATACAAAACTACTGACTATATAAAACATATATAGCAAATGGCAATAAACTGGAGGAAGGTCAAACCTAGCCCGGGTATTTTACGGTGGACTTACAAATATAGATAGATAGATAAATACTTTATTAATCCCCCTATTCAGGGGAAATTCTGATGTCCATGCAGCACACTAATAAAAATACAACACAGTATTCGTAAAGAAATTCAACACCAAAACATCCCCCCACAGTGATTCCCACTGTGGGGGAAGGCACAAAGTCCAGTCCCCATCCCCTTGTCCACCTTGTCCACCCAAAGTCGGGCCCAATTGAGGCCTCCATAGTCGCCGCCACGGCGCCCGATGTTCTCGCCGGGTGATGTACTCCGGCGTCGGGAGAACCCCCAGCAGCTTGGGGTGCCAGGAACGGCCGCCTTCCCACCGGAGCCTGCGGCTTCCAAGCCAACAGACCACGCCAGACGGAGCTCCACACACTGGCGATCTCGGCGAGATGTAAGTTCAACGTCGCAGCTGGCCGCTCCGCAGAACCGCGGCTCCACGATGTTTTCCTCGGCGGTCCCAGCATACTGGAGTCCCAGCGCGGCGACCCAGGAAAGGCATCGCCCGCTCCGCAATTGCGCTCCAGCGCTGCACTGCCGCCAAAGCCGATGTTCTGCGCCGCCGCCGCCAACGCCCTGCGCCGCCGCCAAAGCCGATGTTCTGGCCAGGTCCCCTCAGGGAAACGTCGCTCCAGGACCCGCTGGTAGGCCGCGAGGACAGGTCGAAGACGCTGCACGGAGGAAGGCAACCCCTCCGACCAGGTAGGGACTTAGAAAAGCAGTTTCCCCCTTCCCCCCCACCACCCCCCACACATAAAAGATTTAGACCCCCTGACTGTACATTTAACGAACTCAAAATAATAAAAAAGAAGGGGAAAAAACGGACAGCTGCAGGACAGGCAGCCGTTCAGGACAGCGCCTCCTCCGAAATATGACCAGCACGTGTACGATATAGACCATTTCCATTATTCGCCACCAGGGACACAATCGGTGGTGTAATAGGTGTTGGAGATTGAAACGGCATTCCCGGTGACGAAACAGGAGACTTTGGCACAGGCGGAGGTGGTGTAGCCATCGGCAAAGTAACTGTGTCAGAAACAGGTTGTCGTGCTGGTGCAGTCGGGCCGATGCCGCTGGATGTGGAAGGAAGTACACTTGTGCGGTCAGGATAGTACGGAGGTGGTGTTGGCTCATTCACAGGCAGGATATGTTACCTATTATGTCTGTAGGTGCCGCCATTGGCATTGACCAAGTATGAATGTGGCTCAGAGGCAGTTCCAGGTTTTATGCCGATACGGTCATGACCTTTGTTGGCTTGCAAACGAACCACTTGCCCCTCGGTTAATGGTGGCAGCGGTCTGCTCGTTTTGTCATACCACTCTTTTTGAATGTTACGCTTTTGTTGTAGCCTGGACTGGACCTCTGATGGTGGGACTACCTGCGGGACTAATGCCTGATCTGCCACAGGCAATGTGGCTCGGGGCTGTTTTGACAACAAACGCTGAGCAGGTGAACCCAAGATAGGGTCGCGGGAGATGTTGCGCAATTTGAGCAGGTCCAGGTACATATCTGATTTTGCTCTGTGGGATCGTTCCATTAATTGTTTGGCCCTCCTGACAGCCCGTTCAGCCAGCCCATTTGACAGAGGATATTCAGGGCTACTGGTGATGTGGCGAAAGCACCAGCGTGCAGCAAAGTCTTTGAAGTGTTGGCTGGTAAATTGACTGCCATTATCAGATAGCAGCTGACAAGGAACTCCGTGGTCTGAGAAGTGGTGAGTGCATTTTAGAACTACCCCGTGAGAAGTGGGGTTACTAAGAAGATCGATGTCAAACTAACCAGAATACAAGTCGAGAAGAACCAGGTATTGCTTGCCATGCCACTCAAACATGTCAGTTGCCACTGTAGACCAAGGGAGGGCAGGAGCCGGGTGTGAGAGAAGTGATTGCTTTTGTTGATGAGGCGCCGAGCTGTTACACACTGCACAGGATGCCACGTTCTCGTGAATGTATTCAGCCATACCAGGCCAGTAAAACATGTTTTTTGCTCGTAGGACAGTTGCTTCAATGCCTGGGTGCCCTGCATGGACAACGTCAAATACTTGCTGTGTAGAGACGCAGGGACTACAGCCTTGTGGCCTTTTACGATAATGCCATCTTGTAGTACTAGTTCATCATGGACGGCAAAGAAGGGCCGAACTGGAAGCGGCCTCGCTTAATGACGGAGCCAAGCGTACGTAAGGTATCGTCAGCAGCAGTGTGGGTAACCAGGTCCTCCAAACAGGATGAGGGAATAAAGGACACAGTCATTACCACAAAAGCATTGTCCGGTGAGGCGTAGGTGACAGGCTTGTTGCCATTACCATCATCTTGGAGACAGGCTGCCCCTAGTCTGTATTGTGAAGCGTCACAATCAGTGTGACTGGTAGTTTAGGATTAAAGTAAGCGAGAGTGGGGCACAAGACATCTGCTGCTTAAGAGTGTCAAACGCCCTCTGCTGTTGCTCATGGCAGGCCCAAACAGTGTCTTTGTGGGTTAGCTGGCGCACGACGGCGATATTTCACTGAAGTTTGGAATAAATTTTCCCATACCAAGGAATCTCTGCAGACGAAGCACGTCTGTGGTTGCTGATAACTCGTTGATAGCAATGGTTTTTGCTGGATCAGATATTAGGCCATCTTTAGTGAATACATGACCTACGTATTTCACCTCACTTACTCTGAATTTGCACTTTTGAGGGTTTAACTTGAGATTGATTGCATTAGCGCAGTCCAGGACCATTTTCAAATTTGCGTTGTGTTCTTGAATAGTTCGTCCAGCAACGAGGATATCGTCAACCATAATGGAGCACTGGCAACCTATAAACAATCGTTCCATAGCCCGTTGAAATACTTCACTAGCAGAGCTTATGCCAAACGGCATACGAATAAATTTGTACTGCCCAAATGGTGTGCTGAAGTTAGTTAACTTGGAGGAGTTGCGTTCCAGAGGAATCTGCCTGAATGAACTTTTGGCATCTAGTACTGTGAATACAGTCGCTTCGGCAGCTGCGCTGCAATCTCTTCCACTGTACGCATGGGAGGCGTGGGTTCGCATCCCACTTCTGCCACCGTTGAATTGATCAGGCTCACACAAAATGATTAGAATCCAAAGTATTTTATTAGCAACTCTACAGTGGTTACTTCATCTCAGCATGCGCTACTAGACTAAAAGAGAGAGAGAAAGCTTTCTAATAAGCCTGTGGGCAGAGCCACAGTGTATGTCACGGTATGAGTGACACTAATCTACACCCGCCACATAAAAAATACTAAGAAACCTCCAAAAACACTTTCCGACAGACTAAACATAACAAAAAGGGTGAAAGGATGGACAAACTACGTAGTTTCCTGAAAATGGTGACACAGGTGGATAGATTGATGAAGAAGAGTATGGCATGTTTGCCTTTATCTTATGAGGTATTGAGTACAGGAGTTAATACATCACACTGCAGTTGTACAGGGAGTTGGTTAGACCAGAAACTTGGAGAATTATGCACAGTTCTGATCGCCATGTTATAGGAAGGATGGGATTAAGCTAGAGAGGGTGCAGAGAAGGTTCACAGGAATGGTGCTTCGACTGGAGAGCTTGAATTGTAAGGAGAGGTTGGATAATTTGTTCACCTGGAACGAAGGAAGCTAAGGGGTGACTTTGTAAACGTTAAAAAAATTATGAGGCATAGTCAAAGCAGTGAATTTTCCAGGGTTGGGGAATCTAAAAGACAGATTTAAGGTAAGAGGGGAAAGATTTAAATGGGATCTGAGGAGTAACTTTTGCGCACAGGGTAGGTATATGGAACACGCTGCCAAAATAAGTTAATGAGGCAGGTAAAATTGCAATGTTTATAAGTGAGTCTGAAGAAGTTAATGTGTCTGAAGAAGGGTCTCGTACCGAAACGTCACTTATTCCTTAGCTCCATAGATGCTGCCTCACCCGCTGAGTTTCTCCAGCATTTTTGTCTACCTTCGATTTTTCCAGCATCTGCAGTTCTTTTTTAAACAATGTTTATAAGACAATAAGACAGGAATGTGGAATAGACAGATTTAGAGTGATATGGGACCAAACGCAGGAAAGTGGAATTAGCATAATTAGGCACCTTGGTAGACATGGATGAGTTGGCTGAAGGGCCTGTTTATCCACTACATAACTCTTAATCTATGAAAAATTTATATTTTACGTGCATTACTCCCAGCTACTGTAAATGCAATACCGTCTATCCTTAATCAATTTTGAGCAGTAATCCACTGGGATTAAGAACTCTTCTAATGTTTGCCTGCAGAGTGAAGCTGATCCAATGAAAGTGTTTAATATATTGTTGTTTAACCAAGGTGTCACTCATTAGAAATGTGCACCAAGCAATAGATGTTATCGGGACAGATATTTATTCAGTGAAGTGGTAAATTCAGTGTAGATGCACAGTCATAGCAGATGTGAAAATATTTTATATGTCATCTGGGTTCTCGTGACTGATTATTGTGTATAATCTAAATAGAAGGGCTAGATTGTAGTATGGAGAGCATTGTTTGGTTTGCACTGAGGAATTTTATTTTGCAGGCTCTATGAAAATGTCTCTCTGTTAAAGAGTCCTTTACATCCCGTGCAGTAAATGCCTGCTTCCTTGGTTCACTCAGGTGTTCTTTAACCTCTTTATTACTGAGGTCTGAGATCCCAACCTGCTTTGACAGAACTTTAATAATAACAACGGTACCCAAGAAGGGTAAGGTGAGGGTAAGGGAAAGGTGAGGGTAAGATAAGGGTAAGGGAATAGTCCCCGAGGATTGGCGTACTGCGCATGTTGTTCCATTGTTTAAAAAGGGTTCTAAGAGTAAACCTAGCAATTATAGACCTGTTAGTTTGACTTCAGTGGTGGGCAAATTAATGGAAAAGATACTTAGAGATAATATATATAAGCATCTGGATAAACAGGGTCTGATTAAGAACAGTCAACATGGATTTGTGCCTGGAAGGTCATGTTTTACTAATCTTCTTGAATTTTTTGAAGAGGTTACTAGGGAAATTGACGAGGGTAAAGCAGTGGATGTTGTCTATATGGACTTTAGTAAGGCCTTTGACAAGGTTCCTCATGGAAGGTTGGTTAAGAAGGTTCAACTGTTGGGTATAAATGCAGGAGTAGCAAGATGGATTCAACAGTGGCTGAATGGGAGACGCCAGAGGGTAATGGTGGATGGCTGTTTGTCGGGTTAGAGGCAGGTGACTAGTGGGGTGCCTCAGGGATCTGTGTTGGGTCCTTTGTTGTTTTGAATTGAATACCTTTATTGTCATTCAGACCTTACGGTCTGAACGAAATTTCGTGCCTGCAGTCATACATACAATCATACAATAATAAACAACAATAAACACAAATTAACACCACCACAGTGTATCCTCCAAGCACCTCCTCACTGTGGTGGAGGCAAAAATCTTAGGGTTACTGTCTCTTCCCTCCTCTTCTCCCTCTGCGCTGAGGCGATTCCCCACCGGGCGATGGCACAACAGTCCCGTGGCTCACCGAACCCCGCAAACGGGCCGGTTCAAACACCGCGGCCCGGGGGTGGTCGAAGCTGCCGCCCTCCAGTCCAGCACACGCAGCCGCTGGCCCGCGGCTCAACCCAGGACTCAGGTCACCGCCGCCAGAATGCCGTCCCAGCCACCGGAGCACCGTTCCAGCCCCGAGCCGGATCGCCCTCACGTGAGTACCGTTCTCCCTCGGGCTGGGCCACTCCGACGGGAGTGCCGTTCTCCCTCGGGCTGGGCCACTCCGACGGGAGTGCCGTTCTCCCTCGGGCTGGGCCACTCCGATGGGAGTGCCGTTCCACCCTCGGGCTGGGCCACTCCGACGGGAGTGCCGTTCCACCCTCGGGCTGGGCCACTCCGACGGGAGTGCCGTTCCACCCTCGGGCTGGGCCACTCCGACGGGAGTGCCGTTCTCCCTTGGGCTGGGCCACTCCGACGGGCCACAGCCCCTCACGGGAAAGTCTCTCAGCCCCTCGCCAGGCCGCTCTCATGAGAGCGCAGTTCCAGCCCCGGGCTGGGCCACCCTCACGGGAGCTCAGGGCGAGTCCTGTCAGCTGCCTCCAGAGTCCCGAGGTCGCCAGCCCCCCCACATAAACACGACCTAAAAACCAAAAACGTAACTAGACAAAACGAAAAAAACAACACAAAAAAGTAAAAGACAAACGGACTGCAGGCGAGCCGCAGCCGTTCCCAGCGCCGCCACGTTTGTCATGTACATCAATGATCTGGATGAAGGTGTGGTAAATTGGATTAGTAAGTATGCAGATGATACCAAGATAGGGGGTGTTGTGGATAATGAAGAGGATTTCCAAAGTCTACAGAGTGATTTAGGCCATTTGGAAGAATGGGGTGAAAGATGGCAGATGGAGTTTAATGCTGATAAATGTGAGGTGCTACACCTTGGCAGGACAAATCAAAATAGGACGTACATGGTAAATGGTAGGGAATTGAAGAATGCAGTTGAACAGAGGGATCTGGGAATAACCGTGCATAGTTCCTTGAAGGTGGAATCTCATATAGACAGGGTGGTAAAGAAAGCTTTTGGTATGCTAGCCTTTATAAATCAGAGCATTGTTAAAATTGTACAAGGCATTGGTGAGACCAAATCTGGAGTATGGTGTACAATTTTGGTCGCCCAATTATAGGAAGGATGTCAACAAAATAGAGAGAGTACAGAGGAGATTTACTAGAATGTTTCCTGGGTTTCAACAACTAAGTTACAGAGAAAGGTTGAATGTTAGGTCTTTATTCTCTGGAGCGCAGAAGGTTAAGGGGGGACTTGATAGAGGTCTTTAAAATGATGAGAGGGATAGACAGAGTTGATGTGGACAAGCTTTTCCCTTTGAGAATAGGGAAGATTCAAACAAGAGGGGTAACATGAGGGGGAACTTCTTTACTCAGAGAGTGGTAGCGGTGTGGAATGAGCTTCCAGTGGAAGTGGTGGAGGCAGGTTCGTTGGTATCATTTAAAAATAAATTGGATAGGCATATGGATGAGAAGGGAATGGAGGGTTATGGTATGAGTGCAGGCAGGTGGGACTAAGGGAAAATAATTGTTCGGCACGGACTTGTAGGGCCGAGATGGCCTGTTTCCGTGCTGTAATTGTTATATGGTTATATGGTTATAAGGTGACGCGCCTCAATGACTACCGATTGGTAGCACTAATGTCCGTGGTGATGAAGTGCTTTGAAACATTGGTTACGCGCGTATCGATTCCAATCTCAGCAGGAACATGGACTCACTACAATTGGCCTACTGCCACAATAAATCAACGAGGGATGTGATTTTGCTGGCTCTCCAAACTGGGTAAATCTGCACATCCCTTTGCAACTGGATCCTCAACTTCTTGATCAACAGAACACAATCAGTACAAATTGGCAACAATGCTTCCTCAACAACTACTCACTCTATACCCGTGACTGTGTAGCTGAATACAGTTTACTCCATCTTTAAATTCGCTACATCACCCCTGTTATTGGATGAATTGCAGGTAATGATGAGTCAGAGTATGTGAGGGAGATTGAGCGTTTGATTGAATGGTGCCAGAGCAACCACGTTGTTCTCAATGTCAGTAAAACCAAGGAACTGATTGTTGACTCTAGAAGAGGAAGGACGAGGATCCACAAACCTATCTTCATCAATGAGTCAGTGGTGGAGAGAGGCAACAACTTCAAGTACCTGAGCATGTATATGACCGAAGATCTGTCCTGGACCCAGCACATTGATGCAATCATAAAGAAAGCTCACAATGTCTCTACTTCTTTAGAAGATTGAGGAGATTCGGCATGTTGACGAATACTCTCCATCACAGGAAACTGACTATTGACAGACATCCACTACAAACCCACAGATGCCCACAGCAATCTTAACTACACTTTTTCCCATCCTGCTTCCTGTAAAAACTCTATCCCCTACTCCCAATTCCCCCGTCTACACCGCATCTGCGCCCAGGGTTATGGTGTTCCATACCAGGGCATCGGAGATGTCCTAATTCTTTAGGAAAGGGGGGTTCCCCTCCTCCATTATAGATGAAGCTCTCACTAGGATCTCATCGGTATCCCACAGCTCCGCTCTTACTCCCCCTCCCCCCATTCGTAATAAGAACAGAGTTCCCCTTGTCCTCACCCACCCCATCAGCCGTCGCATACAGCATATAATCCTCCACATCTTCCCATCACCACCTCTTTCTGCTTTTCGCAGAGACCATTCCCTTCAAAACTCCCATGTCAACTCGTCCCTTCCCACCCATACCACCCCCTCCCCAGGTACTTTCCCCTACAACGCAGGAAATGCTACACCTGTCCCTTTACCTCCCTCCTCGACTCCATCCAAGGACCCAAACAGATTTTCCAGGTGAGGCAAAGGTTCACTTGCACCTCCTCCAACCTCAACTACTGTATCCGCTGTATCCAACTTCTCTACATCGGCGAGACCATGTGCAGGCTCTGCGATCATTTTGCTGAACTCCTCTGCTCAGTCCGTCTTAACCTACCTGAACTCCCGGTGGCTCAGCACTTCAACTCCCCCTACCTTTCTCAATCTGACCTTTCTGACTTGGGCCTCCTCCATTGTCAGAGTGAGGCCCAGCGCAAATTGGAGGAACAGCACCTCATATTTCGCTTGGGTAGTTTACACCCCAGCGGCATGAACATCCCCTGACATCAGTCTGAAGAAGGGTCTCGACCCGAAACGTCGCCCATTCCTTTTCTCCAGAGATGCTGCCTCACCCACTGAGTTACTCCAGCATTTTTTGTCTACCTTCGATTTAAACCAGCATCTGCAGTTCTTTCTTACACGCTCTCTAGAACTCGACAGGTGTATGGCAGAGAGCATATTGACCAGTCATAAAGTGGTGAACGCTGCTCGGTCCATCACACATACTGACCTCCCCACCATTGAAGGGATCTATAAGAGGCCCTGTCTCAAAAAGGCAGCCAGTATTATCAAGGACCCACACGACCCTGGCAACACTCATTTCAGTTCTTCTATGGGGAAAAAAGTAGAGGAATCTGAAATCTTTAATCTCCAGGTTCAAGAGCAGCTGTTTCCCATCAGGCTATTGAACACGAAAAACTCCAACTAAACTGCAAACTGCCTTGGTTGCACTAGGGACATCAAGCTTTGTTTTGTTTTTGCATTATATTGATTTTTTAAAATGTATTGATCTTTTAATTTTGTTTTGTTCATTAGTTTGATTATATTATCTATGGAGTACTGTGCTTACAAACTGGTTGTGTTGCTGCTGCAAGTAAGAATTTCATTGGTACACAAAATTGCTGGGGAAACTCAGCGGGTGCAGCAGCATCTATGGAGCGAACTGCAGATGCTGGAAGATCGAAGGTACACAAAATTGCTGGGGAAACTCAGCGGGTGCAGGTGTAAAGAGGAATTTCATTGTCCTGTTTTGATACATTTGACAATAAAACACTCCTGACTCTCTTGAGATAAGACTATGGAAGCTGAACAAGGCATCTATCCCCAGATGTCACATTCTTGCTCCTGCTACTCTTACTCCGCCATATTCCCGACTGCTTTATGGCTTTTAGAATCTGAGGCTCCATTCTCTTCTTCTGGTAGCTGCTGTTGTCTTCAGCTGGCAATGTTGTGCATCAAGCAGCAGATAAAGTCAAATCATGAAGTCACTCCACGATGCCTCAAACTAAAGCTGGTAATAAGGTCTCATCTTCAGAAGACATGATACTTTCAGTTACAATCCTTGTGCTCTGATGGTTCACTTTGAACATGTGTTTAGCTACTGTTGTTGAGAGTAAGTAGCCAAATCCACCCTTTGTTTCTTTGGAAACATCTTTCTAGGCAATGCCAGTGACATGAAGTGTTGGATAGTACAGTCTTCCTTACAGTAAAGGAATCATCTTGAACATAGTATTCACCACTAGGAAATTCAATTGATCCACATATTGAGGGAACAGAAAATAAGTATCTGTGTGGTTTGGGGGAGCCTTTATGTGGATTTTTAAGTAGGTTGTAATTAACTATGAATACATTGTATTGAACATAATTTTTGACAACATTTTTTGTCACACATCATTTACACTGTTTTGTCTAAAATGTATCCCAATGTTACTGAAACATTTAAGAACATAAGAAATATAAAAATTAAGAGGGCATTCCATCTCTCAAACATCTTGGCCAATCATTAAATACTGACCAGCTCTGTACATCGTCTATTTTCCCACCCAATAGCCATTGCCCTTCATTCCTTTCCTGACTGAAAATACATCAGTCTCGCCTTTATCTCAACATCCTGAGGTTAGATTTTTAACCCTTTTAAAAATTCTTCTAAATCTTAACTGGTAAACTCTTTATCCTGAGATTGTGCCTCATCTGTTGCTTTGAGGTCATTGAGTGATTCGATAAAGTGGAATTTTCAAATTGTCTTCTGTATTCATTTTAAAATATGTGCATGAATCACACTTCGATAATAACTTGATTTTTTACAGGGCAGCTATGGCAGTTTTGTATGGACCAGCTGAGTTATACTTTTTGAAGAATGAGAGGATGAGATCGCAAGTGCCGGATGAACGATAAATAGCAGATAACAAATTCATGAGGTGGCATGAATGTGTTTCCATCCATGTGCAACCTATAAAGTCTGTCAGTCCGGCAAAGATAACAAAGTTCTTCGTTAAGATTTCAACATTTCAAGCAAGAGGACACAATGATAAGAGAAAACAATTGCGCTTACTAGAGCATGGTTGCTAGGTATTGACAAAGTATACCAAGCAGTTTAGCCACGTTGATATTCAGTGACATTATCTGGTTTCCAACTCCCACCACACAAACCTATCAAAAGCATATCCCGGATCCAATGGGTGGGCAAAGGTGAGTGACCATTATTTAAACAATTTAACAATATCTGTAAATTATTAAGTGACCTCTGCAGGCAAATCCATTATTGTGCTTGGTGGATCTGAGGAAGTTCCTGTTAACTCTTTAATGCTGAGCCAGGGTAAGATTTCCATAGCCTGACTGCAAAAATATATTTACTGTTATTCAACGTCTGAGACAAATTGTACCATTTTTCTTATTTTATATCTTTATGAGTAAGCTGTTGTATGAAGATAGTTACTTCTAATGGACGACAGATGGCACAATGGGCTAAGTGTTCGGCTGGCGACCGGAAGGTAGCCGGTTCGAATCCCGCTTGGAGTGCATACTGTCGTTGTGTCCTTGGGCAAGACACTTCACCCACCTTTGCCTGTGTGTGAATGTGTGTGAGTGATTGGTGGTGGTCGGAGGGGCCGTAGGCGCAGATTAGCAGCCACGCTTCCGTCAGTCTGCCCCAGGGCAGCTGTGGCTACAGAAGTAGCTCACCACCACCGAGTGTGACTGAGGAGTGTATGAATAATGCGATGTAAAGCGCCTTGAGTATTCTAGAAAGGCGCTATATAAATCCCATCCATTATTATTATTATTAATGGGATATTGTGCAGTTTGGCCATTAGGTGGCGTAACAAGTTCTGCGGCAAAGAGTTATTTGGAACAGACTGCACCTATTTAATGCTTAATTAGTGCAAATAAAGGGAAAAGGTTCAAAGTGCTGGAGTAACTCAGCAGGTCATGCAGCATCTCGGGAGAACATTTGAATTTGAATTTGAATTTGAATTTGATTCCTTTATTGTCATTCAGACCTTTCGGTCTGAACGAAATTACGTTGCCTGCAGTCATACACAGTAACAATAAATAACAAAACATACAATAAACACAAATTAACATCCACCACAGTGATTTCACCAAGCACCTCCTCACTGTGATGGAGGCAAAAGTCTTAGTCTCTGTCTCTTCCCTCCTTGTTCTCCCTCTGCGCTGAGGCGATCGATCCAGGCCGAAGATGCCGCCCTCCAGTCCAGCGGACCTCCGTGGTGATGTTGCCGCTGCCGAAAGCCGGAACGCCGTCTCCGCTCCGAGTCGGCCATGAATTGGTGACGTTTCGGGTCGGGACCGTTCAGACTCTAACTCATCTGTCCATGTTCTCCAGAGATGCTGCCTGGCCCGCTTAGTTAGTCCAGCAATTTGTGTCCTTTTTTGTAAATCTGCAGTTCCAGGGAAAAAGTGTGTGGGGGCAGAAACATAAAATAATTTGTTGCAACTGTTTAAATTGTTGATTGATCTGACATGAGTCCAATAATGAACAATCTCACTGAGGGCAATGCTTTGTTTTTAGTTTGCTACTGTCAAGTTGTCAGCTTGCCAGTGTGATTGATGTACATGAGGGTCAGCATTCAGCCCAGCTAAAGTAGTAATCTAGTAATAATCTATTCCTGCCCCACACAGCCAGCTGCTTCTCACGTGCTCTCCAGGTTCCTGACTCAACGCTCCTGCCCAGAATGCCATTCCAAAAATAATGTTGACTTTAGCCCTGAAATTTATTTTTCATAAGGTCATAAGTGATAGGAGCAGAATTAGGCCATACGGCCCATCAAGTCTACTCTCCCTCCTAACCCCATTCTCCAGCCATCTCCCGTACCAATCAAGAATCACCCGTACTAATCAAGAATGTATCTATCTCTGCCTTGAAAATATCCATTGACATGGCCCCCACAGCCCTCTGTGGCAAATAATTTCACAGATTCACCACCCTCTGACTAAAGAAATTCCTCCTCATCTCCTTCCTAAAAGAAGGTCCTTTAATTCTGAAGCTATAACCTCTGGCCCTAGACTCTCCCATAAGTGGAAACATCCTCTCCACATCCACTCTATCCAAGCCTTTCACTATTCAGTAAGGTTCAATGAGGGACACCCCCTAACCCTAACCCCCCCGCCCCCCCATCCTTCTAAACTCCAGCGAGTACAGGCCCAGTGCCAGCAAACACTCATCATATGTTAACCCACCCACTTATTCCTGGGATGATTCTTGTAAACCTCCTCTGGACCCTCTCCAGAGCCAGCACATCCTTCCTCAGATACGGTGCCCAAAATTGCTCACAATACTGCAAATGCACCCTGACCAGCGCCTTATAAAGCCTCAGCATTACATCCCTGTTTTTGTATTCTAGCCGTCTTGAAACAAATGCGAGCATTACGTTTATCTTCCTTACTACCGATTCGACGCAGTTTGAATCTGATTTTCTGCTATCAAAGTTTAGTCTAAAGTAATGTGAATTTACAGTTCTTGCACTAATATCTTATATATTTCCTGGAGATCTCGGTTAGTTTCTTTCCTCTTATTAGTGAAATAGACAAATATTTCAAATAATTTCTCATTTCCTTTTAACTGCAGCATTCTTGTGCCATGGTTCACCTTTCACTCAGTTCAAAGTCTGAATGATCCAATTTTGATTTGATGGAGGGAATTTGACAATAATAAAGGTATTTGTGAAAAACCTAACTAACTAACTGACCTTCAGCTAACTTGCTCCATTGCTGCAAATCACTCGATCAAGTGGGAAATTGCCAGAGTTTGTGGCATCTGCAAAAAGTGGACCAGTCTAACCCTGGTTAATGGAGCTTGTTCTCCATTATCAGTGAAATGACGGAAGGAGATATGAGCAATGCAGTGAGGTGCCACCTATTCATATACAGACTTCCCATTACTGAGAAGAAACAGGAGTGAAATTGAAAAGATCAGGCTGCCTAAGAATTAAAGATGCTGTCAATGTCATGCGATTGCAATCAATGAGATAGAGATGTCAATGAAGATTTAGTCTCAATCCATACAGATGTGCATGGCTGCAGGAGTAGCTGAGGAGAACATAAACGAGCTGCTCTCAAAGATAAACATTCAAAAGGAATCTTCAAAACATTTGTAGTACCAGAATAGAGAAAACATAAACAGGCAGTGATGGTTTTCATCCCAAAATTCCAAAGATGGTTGCAGAAGATAGGCTAGGTTCATA
Source organism: Amblyraja radiata (assembly GCF_010909765.2). Lineage (NCBI taxonomy): Eukaryota > Metazoa > Chordata > Chondrichthyes > Rajiformes > Rajidae > Amblyraja > Amblyraja radiata. Next base: position 75,882,157 of record NC_045956.1, read on the forward strand.
ATTTCCCAAGCAATATTTGGAAATGGAATTGCCCCAAATACTGGTGTGTGTTTTTTTTAATATATAGCCTAGTTTGTCTTACATACACAGATAAATTCAATAATGGGCAATTTTGTATGAAATTATTGACCATTTGAAAATTCCTAATTTGTATGTATTTGTATTTTAGAGGAAATATGTATGAAAGAAAATAATGGTATATTGTATCTGTCAATTATAGAAATTATTTTATATATGAATTCATGGTGACTGCGACATTGTCCACATTGATGGGATGTGGGCAGTGGAGAGCTGAAGACCGTTGAACTGAAACATTTACTTTTATAGTTCTATTAATGTTAAGGACTATGGTTTGTTGCAAAATCTGCCTGCTGAATCTGCTCCAGGTAAACTGCAAGGCCAAATGTCATTTACAACTGGAAGGCCTGCATTGTGCAGGGTCTACTGACTACATGAGAGACTTGCAGCTGGGAGATTCACTGAAGGTCCTTGTAGGTTTCGTGGGTAAAGAAGCAGAAAGTAAGGGCACCTTGCTATTGTTAGGCAAGGTAGGGTCTACAATTTATACATTCCATTACACAAAAAGTAAGCCAATAAATTATACAGATGTTGCCTCTTTGACACAGGTGCCCCTCACTTTATGAGTTAGCACTGCTAAACTGGAGCAGTGGTATGCACCGATGCACACATCTCTTGCACAGAATGAATGCACAGATCTGTTGGTAGCCCTGATAATGGACCCAAATATGGACAACGTGTGTATGTATGTACATGTACCTCAGAGGCTTAAATGATAACCTGTGAAAATTGAAAGAACAGTAATGAACATGCACAGAAACAACTATATGAAAAGTTTGCCTTTCAAGGTACTGCTCTATGCAAGTTTAATTATGAACAAAAAGTAGAGTAGAACCCAGGAACTGTGTGAATGTGCACGGACAGTGAACATATGTTTCGGGCCGAAACATATGCAAGAGGATGAGCTTTGCACTCAATGTTCGCAACACTATAGTGCTCTGCTAACTTGCCCCTCCTGCATCAGGCTGTTCTCCTAAAAAGGTATACAACAAAACCCTGGAAAACAGGACCTTTCCATAGTTTGGGAACCACACCATAGCAAGATTAGGGAACCACACCTTAGCAACTTTTTGAGTTAGATAGAGCTCTAGGGGCTAGTGGAGTCAAGGGATATGGGGAGAATTATAATTGAAAATCATGATCTCGGATTCATGAAGAAGTGATCCCTGTCCTCCCATGTGCTTCTAAAATCTGGACCACGTTCAGAAGACATATGCACCAGAAAAATATTTCACCACTGGTATCTGCAGAATTCTCCAAATGCACTGGAAGAAGTGGACCAATGAGAAAATCTTCTTGCAAGACAACATCCACACTAATGAGATTCTCATTGCACTAATCACATCCCAGAATTTAAGAAACAGTTAGACAGGTACATGGATTGGACAGGTTTGGAGGGATATGGACCAAATGTGGGCAGGTGGGACTAGTGTAGCTGGGACATGTTGGCAGGTGTGGACAAGTTGGGTTGAAGGGCCTGTTTTCACACTGTATCACTCTATGATTATGAAGCCAATTTTCTATCCAGTCAGCTAGCTTTCCATGGATCCCATGCAATCTAACCTTCCAGAGCAGACTACCATGTGGAACCTTATCAAATGCTTTGCTGAAGTCCATGTAGACAATGCCTACAGCTTTGCCCTCATCAATTGTTTTTGGTTACAACAGGTAAGGTTAGAAGAATCTTTGGGGATAGACACTAAATGCTAGAGACACTAAATGCAATCAAATAGGTATCTTGGATGTCAGGAGCCAAACTGTAGCTCCACCGATACTGGTGAACGAGTCAAACTAGAACCACCTGTGACAATCATAAGCTGAGATGCTCCAACTTTGGCGAAAAAGTGTAGCTTTAAGCGCAGCGCTACCGCACTGCAGAGAGAGACTGGGCAGGAGGTGGAGCCTGGGCTGAGGAGTTGTCGACAGCAGCAGCAGCTGAAAAGGATCAGAGGTGAATTAGAGTCCCAGAGGGAGGGAAGAAAGGTGCGGCCATGGTATTGGGTTTGATGAGTGTAGTGTTGGAGCTGGTGACAATGGTGAGCAGCTCCTGGACAGTGTTGCCCGCGGCTCTCGTCGTGGCCCTGGCCAGTTGGATGTGGTGGAACAGAGGCAGGAGCCGGGAGGAGCCGGAGACCCCGGGCGCTGCTGTTGCTGTTGCTGCCGCCGGCAGTGCAGCCAAGGACAGGGGCGGCCACCCTGGGATCGGCGCTGCAGGTAAACCGCGACTCAAATACAACGCGTTTAAAAAAACTACGAGTATGAAGCCAAAACTGGAAATACTGGAAACGTTCAACAGGTTAGGCAACAGGTTAGGCAACACCCGCGGAGCGGAACGGTGACATTTCAAACGTTGACCCCATGTCGCTTTCTAGAGGTAGTGCCGGACCAACTCAATTAATAAATGTCTCTGTATTACAGCGTGTCCGGCGGGTTCACTGCCGAAGGCTGTTTCCAGCCCAGACCTCTGGACTTCTCCAGACTGCCCCGCTAGTGAGCTGCACCAAACGTGGTTGAGCTTTCACAAGCTCCATATTTCTCCCCATTTCAGTGACTGAACAGACTCCCTTCCCCCACCCACATGTGTATCTCTGTCTTTGCTATTTTCCCTCTTCCTCTTCCTCTGTCCCTGCTCGGAGCGGTTACAGTTGGTTTGCTGAAGGAACTTCGCCATTAATGCGCAACAAGTGCGATACTGCGCTTATTTAGAAAAAAACACGCAGCTTTTGACTATTTGGTGCCCATTGCACTGTTTACTTCCACTGGTTTATATTTATTGGATTTCGGTGTCTGAACGGTTACTCAGTTGTGGAAACAACCCAGAACCTACAGACCAGCGGCGTGAAATTCAACCCACTCTGGAATACAACCCGGAGAAACATACATAGAAAATAGGTCCATTCGGCCTTTCGAGCCAGCACCGCCATTCAATATGATAGAAACATAGAAACATAGACCTCATGGCTGATCATCCAAAATCAGTACTCCGCTCTGTCTTTTTTCCTCCATATCCCTTGATTCCCTTAGTCCTAAGAGCTAAATCTAACTCTCTTGAAACCATTAAGTGAATTGCCTCCACTGCCTTCTGTTGTAGATGATTCCACAGATTCAAAACTCTCTGGGTGATTTTTTTTCTTCTTCTCCTTCCTCATCAGTCATAAATAGCCTACCTCTGACCCCTTGTTCTGGACTCCTGCAACATCGGAATTTTTTTCCTGCATCCACCCTGTCCAATCCTCTAAGAATTTTATATGTTTCTATAAGATCCCCTCTCACCCTTCTAAATTCCAATGAATACAAGAATGATGACCCATTCTTTCATCATAAAGTCCTGCAATCCTGGGAATTAACCTGGTGAACCATTGCTGCACTCCCTCAATAGACACCATTCAAATAATAATCTGCCTTCCTGTTCTTGCCACCAAAGTGGATAACTTAATTTATCCTCATTATACTGCATCTGCCATGCTTCTGCCCACTCACCCAACCTATCCAAGTCGTCCTCGCAGCTCACACTGCCGCCTTGATGTAATGATAATAATTGGCAACAGTTCATGGGAGCGATTTTGATCATGAACTGCAACAGTTTGAACTCCACATTTATGAATCTGTTCAGACACCAGATTATTTAGTGTTGGAGGAGCGAATAAGGTTTAGCAACAGATCAGGTCGGCGAGTCCAGGCTTGCTTCGAGGTAGCATGTCTATATGTGTCCGTGTCTGTCTGTGCCAGAACAACGCTAGTCTTGAGTCATGGATTAGATTAATACAGTGTGGAAACAGGCCCAACTCGCCCACACCGGCCAACAATGTCCCAGCTACCAGAGTCCCACTTGCCTGCGCTTTGTCCATAACCCTCCAAACCTGTCCTATACCTGTACCTGTCAAACTGTTTCTTAAACGATGGGATAGTCCCAGCCACAACTACCTCCTCTGGCAGCTTGTTCCATTCACCCCCCCACCCTCTGTGTGAAAAACGTTACTTCGCGGATTCCTATTAAATCTTTACCCCTTCACCTTGAACCTGTGTCCTCTAGTCCTTGATTCCCCTACTATGGGCAAAAGACTGTGCATCTACCCGATCTATTCCTCTCATGATTTCGTATACCCCCATAAGATCTCCCTTCATCCTCCTATGCTCCATGGAATAGAGACCCAGCCAACTCAACCTCTCCCTATAGCTCACACCCTCTAGTCCTGGCAACATCCTCATAAAGACTGTCTATATTCTGCTCCAGGGCCAACTAATACTGAACCAACACTCCCTTACAAAGAAATGTTTACAAATTGAAAGAATCCACGGGCTAATTGTTGAAGAGTTTAAATATTAAACTGCACATTGCTGAAATTAGAATCTGAACCCAATATTGTATCCGGGCAAACCCCACAAAGATTCGAGCTTCAGATGAAACGGTGGCTGTCTGGACAGATTTGAACTGTTGCCAGTTGTCAAGAGGTTATTAATAATGTTCTAACATTCCACTATTACAGAGCACTTTCCTCAAGTCTTTCACGATTAGACACAGCCCTCTTTAACTGGTACTGTCTGGGAAACTAATTTTTGATACTAAGGCAAGCAGTCCATTATTCTTAAACAATTTACCGTAGCATTTGCTTTCATTAGATACTAGACTAAGTGGGACCCATTGGGTCCCATGTTCACACGGGAGGGCTGGTCCCCCGACGCAATATTCCACCTCTCCACCAATTCCAATATTGGTGGCCAGTGGGGGGGCTTTCTGGAGTGCTGGTATGTGTTCTTGGGGTGGCAGCTCAGTCCCTCAAGCCTGATCTGCTGGCAGCTCAATCACGGCTGGTGGGCTGGCAGTTGACTCATGACTATTCCTTGAAATTCCATTTCAAGCAGGGTGCAAGGCCACCAAATTCAAATCCATGTTCCTGCCATTTCAAGCAGGGTGCAAGGACACCGAGTTCAAGTGCAGTTTCATACCACTTCAAGCAGGATGCAAGGCCGCCAAATTCAAGTGCAGTTTCATTCCACTTCAAGCAGGGTGCAAGGCCACCAAATTCAAATGCAGCTTCATACCATTTCATGCAGGGTGAAACCACCATAAAACCACACAAAACAAACACGCAGTTCAGAAGACATTCAGTGTGTTCTGTTGATTCACAGCTCAGACCTCTCCCTCGCCCATCATGCAGAGACTGAGCCACACCCACACTTCCGGGTTTTATAACCCCTCTCACCGGAAAAGGAGTGGCTTTCATGGCGTGATTGACAGGAGAGATTCTCAACATTTTTTAAACACTAATAACAATTTTATTTTTCATTGATGGGAAGAATTCTCTGCACCTGCTCAGCGGAGGGGGACTGAGTAAGATGGCCAAAAATCACAGCCGTAAGTGGTAGAGTTTGATCTAAATTCAATATACAGTGCAAACAGGAAGTAAGTGCATTTGCAGTAGTGCCATTTAACTTCAAGCCAAAGCACCCAAGCCGCCATTTGCAGTAAGTAATGCCTTTCAACTTCAAGCCAAAGCACCCAAGCCACCATTTGCAGTAAGTAGTGCCTATCAACTTCAAGCCAAAGCACCCAAACAACCATTTGCAGGCAGTGCCTTTTTACTTCAAACAAACCATATTTTCATTTTCAAACCACATTAAGGGGACTCACAGTTGTGTAGACATTTGTTCAGTGTTATTCAGAGCTCAGAGAGACATGACCCATGGCTTCATCCATCTTGCAGAGACTGAATGAGGCACACCACTTCCTGGTTTTATAGTCCCTCCCCCTCCCTCCAGCAGGGGCAGCAGAGAGAATGGTGATTTTTAAAAAAACATTAATATCTCTGATTTGTCATCAATGGGAAAAATCCTCAGCACCCGTAAGGCGGAGTGGGGCTCTGAGCGAGGTGGCCAAAAATGACGGCCGTAGGTGGCGGCGTTCTGTCGGAAATCGCAGCACAGTGGGCCAAAAGCGGTCAAGATCAGAGTTTTAGTAATATAGATTATTGACCAGGACTTATTTGTTTAAATGCCTTGATTAAATTAGAACTATTGTCTTGACTTTTTTTTGGATGGGGAAACTAAGGATTTTGAAAACCTCCAGCTGTTTGCTAGTGATCATGTGGTTGAAATATTAATGGATTTAACATTTGATCTCTCTTCTCTTCACAGTTAGAGCTGATATTGAAAGGAACAATTTACTCGAGTTCAAAGAAAGAACAGAGTTAAAAGTTGGTGTGCAGTCATCTTCAGTTAAACAGAAATCTGTTGATTCGGAGTCTAAAGACATTTTGGACACTATGGTCAGCGATCAGAGAGAAAATGACTTTGTTCCTGAACTATCAAAGAAGCAAGATTGGTCTGTTGCTGAACAGATAAGTGACAAGATGCAAATTGAGCCCATGGCTCAACCAACTAGTGGTGGGGAAAGTCCTGTCCATAATGCACACTTCACTGAGTATAGCTTGGGTCAGGAAAAGAAACATGTTTGTGAAAAACTGAAGCCAACTCTGAGTACTGAAGAGGTGTTCAACCAATATGACCATGAAGATAAAGCTTTGGATCTTGCTTCAGCGGTTGAAGAGAAATTTGGTGGTACTGAGAGTCTTCTCCTTATTCAGACTAATGAAGACATCAGTGAGACTAATGCTGATATGCTTAGTAACTTGAATATCATTGAAACTAAAATGGAAAAAGACAAAAGAAAAAGCATTAAGTTGGTTTTTAAAGATGAATCGGAAAGAACAGCTGCAAGCTTGGAGTCTGAAAATACACCCAAGAAAGTCGCTGCAGTCTCCCCTTTGCCTGTTAATAATGTTTCAGTGAATTTTAATGTTCACTATGTTACCTGCTCAAATTCTCAGATCCTTGCAGTGACAGGCAGCCATGAGTGCCTGGGACAGTGGGAGAATTATGTCCCATTGAAACCGGACAAGGATGGATTCTGGTCTAATTCTATCCTGCTCCCAGTGAATTTAAAATTTGAATGGAAATATGTGGTGGTGGAAAATGGTAAGATCTGGCGATGGGAGGAATGCCCGAATAGATGGCTGGAGACCAGCCATGAAGATATGGAAATGTATCAATGTTGGGGTTACCCCTGAATCCCGCAACAGAAGTTACAGTTACAGCAGAAGGCAGCTGTGATGCACTGATTGATATTGCAGGACAGAGCTGAAGTTGAGCTTTGTTCATTGAACCTTTCCCTTCCTCAAATAAGGAAGACTAATTCCTGCTGTTACTCAACTCTTCTCACAGGCTCAACTGGTTTAACAGGAGTCTGCTGTATCTTCCCCGTTTATTTCTGTACTTCAACTTTCAGATTAGTAACTTGTCGGCATTTTCACTGCTTGAAGTCCAGGCTGCTTTATTGTAACCATTTACTGCTTCCTGCAAGACTCTTAACTGTCATCTCCTTTCTTTACCAGAGGACAGTTCCTGTAGTAACTTAGCTAGGGTAATAAGCATACAATATCCAGACAGTTATTTGTTAATAATTAATATGTACAAGACCACAAGCCTAATTTTTAAATCTGTATTGTCAGAAATGATTTGAATTAAAGATGAATTTCAATAAATACTTTTGGATGAAGTGTTATTGAATATTTATTAAACTTCGACAATCTCGTGCATAAAATGCGTTGGTATGCAGTGAAAGGTGGAACTAACTGAATACAATTTGTATGCAATCAGTTTGAGCATAAATGGAGCAATAGTCTTGTAGATTTAAAGAGAAAGATCAATTGAAGTTGGCTCGTTTCCATCTCTACCTGAAGAAATGCTTGAACAATTATTAAGACTTGCAACTTGTGAATATTGATGTGGGTCATTTGACTATATTGTGGAATTTTGTGATATTTTGATTATATTCCTAAATACAATGTTCCTACCAAAGCTCAATGGAACTGGTTGAAGTTGAAATCTGTCTGAGCTTGATTAGAATTGATTTCACATGGCAGTGCTTTACATGGATGCTACGATAGTTTTGAATGAATAAGTTTATTGGCTAAGTATGTACACGTACAAGGAATTTGCCTTGGTGCTCTGCTCGCAAGTAACAACATGACATACAGTAACATTAAATGACACATAAAACATTACAGTTTAAACATGTGAATAAAATAAATACCAGAGCAAAATGATGCTACAGACTTTTGGTTAGTGAGTAGAGCTACTAATCGTGGGGAATAAAGCTGTTTTTATGTCTGGCTGTGGCGGCTTTGACAGTCCGGAGTCGCCTTCCACAGGGAGGTGCTTCAAAGAGTTTGTGGCCAGGGTGAGAGGGATCAGAGATGATCTTACCTGCTCGCTTCCTGGCCCTTGTAGTGTACAGTTCGTTAATTGGGTGGGGTGGGGGGGGAGGGTGCAACCAACAAACTTCACAGCTGATTGGACGATTCGCTGCAGCCTCCGGACATCGTGCTTGGTGGCTGAGCCAAACCAGACCATGATGGAGAAGGTGAGGACAGACTCTATGATAGCAGTATAGAATTGGACCATCATTGCCTGTGGCAGAATGTCTTTTCTCAGCTGCCGCAGGAAGTACATCCTCTGTTGGGCCTTTTTGACTGTGGAGTCGATGGTGGCCCCAATTTCAGGTCCTTGGAGATGATGGTCCCAAGGAATTTAAAATACTCCAAGATGTGACTGTGGTGGTGTTGTTGGTGAGTGGGGGAGGGGGAGCTCTCCCAAGGTCTACTATCAATTTAAGTAAGTTTATTGGCCAAGTATTCACATACAAGGAATTTGCCTTGGTGCTCCGCCCACAAGTAACAACATGACATACAGTGACAGTTACGAATGACTCCGAAAACACTAAACATTAATAATAATAAAACATTAATGATAAAACACCATTGATCAAGCATGTGAACCAACAAAATACCAGACCAAAGGGAGGCTACAGATTTTTGGCTGTTGAGTAGAGCAACTACTTGTGGATTAAAACTGTTTTTATGACTGGCTGTGGCAGCTTTGACAATCCGGAGTCGCCTCCCAGAGGGAAGTGATTCAAAGAGTTTATGGCCAGGGTGAGAGGGGTCGGAGATGATCTTGCCCGCTCGCTTCCTGGCCCTTGCAGTGTACAGTTCATCAATGGAGGGAAGGTTGCAGCCAATAACCTTCTCTGCTGATCGGACGATTCACTGCAGCCTCCAGGTGTCGTGCTTGGTGGCTGAGCCAAACCAGACCATGATGGAGAAGGTGAGGACAGACTCTATGATGGCCGTGTAGAATTGGACCATCATTGCCTGTGGCAGATTGTGCTTCCTCAGCTGCCGTAGGAAGTAAATCCTTTGTTGTGCCTTTTTCTATATGGTCGATGGTAGCCCCCCACTTAAGGTTCTTGGATATGGTTCCCAGGAACTTAAGACTCCACAGATGTAACTGTGGTGTTATTGAAGGTGAGGGGAGGGGGAGCTCTCCTAAAGTCTACAATCAATTCCACTGTCTTAACAGCATTGAGATCTAGGTTGTTGCAACGGCACCAGGATGCCAGCTGTGACACTTCCTGTCTGTAGGCGGATTCCTCCCCATCCTGGATCAGTCCAATCAGGGTTGTGTCGTCCGCAAACTTGAGAAGCTTGACAATGGTGTCTGTGGAGGTGCAGTCGTTGGTGTAGAGGAGAGTAGAGAGTACGCAGCCTTGCGGTGCTCCTATGCTGAGCATTTGCGGGTCCGAGATGTGTTTTCCCAGCCTCACATGCTGCTTCCTGTCAGGAAGTTGGTGATCCACCGGCAGAGGGATTCAGGCACAGTCAACTCGGAAAGTTTGGAGTGTAGTAGCTCTGGCACAATGGTGTTGAATGCAGAGCTAAAATCAACAAACAGGATCCTCGCATAGGTCCTCTGCCAGTCTGTGCTGCAGGATGAAGTGCAGGCCCAGGTTGACTGCATCATCCTCAGATCTATTGGCCCGATATGCAAACTGCATAGGATCCAGCAAGGAGTTTGTGATATTTTTCAGCTTGGCCAGCACAAGACTTTCGAGTGTCTTCATGACTACCGAAGTCAGTGCGACAGGCCTGTAGTCATTAAGACAAGTAATCCTTGCCTTTTTGGGTACAGGGACAATAGTGGAGACTGATCACAATAGTGGAAGCAGGCAGGGACAGTACTTGTTTGCAGGGACTGGTTAAATATGTCTGCATAGACCGGTGCCAGCTGTTTAGCACAGAGCTTAAGAGTAGAGGAGGAAACATTGTCAGGTCCTGGAGATTTCCGATCTTTTTGTTTTCTGAAAAGCCTCTCCACCTCTATTTTTATTGTTGATATTGGATAAGTGATGATGGATGTGCAGCACAGAGGGTGTGGGTGATTGTGTGTGAAGTGGTGATTGGAGGTGGGTGGGTGTAGAAGGGCCCAGTCTTTGCAGACGGACGTCAGGATGTGAGTGGGTGTGAAGTGGTCCAGTCTTTTCTTAAGTAGTCTTGACTTAAGTAGGTGTGAAGTGGTGAATGGGAAGGAGATGGTGCAGGGTCCATTCTTTGTAGACTGGGGTCTGGCTGCGTTGGTTGGGGAGGGGGTACCAGGGTTACGTTTCTGATTTTCAAACCTGCAGTAAAACTCATTCAGGTCGTTGGTCAGCTGACGATTGTCCAAAGAACGAAGGGCTTTCCACTTGTAGCTGGTAATTTCTTGCAAGCCCTTCCAAACTGAATAGTCACTAGCTGAGAACCTGCTCCTCAACTTCTCAGAGTACCTTTTCTTGGCAGCTCTGATTCCTCTTCTCAGCTTGTACTTGGCCTGCCTGTAGAGTTCTGCATCCCCGCTCCTGTAGGCCTCCTCTTTAGACCGTCGGAGCTGTCTGAGTTCTGCAGTAAACCAGGGCTTGTTGTTGTTGAATCATGTCCGGGTCTTAGTTGGAATGCAACAGTGTCTGTATACTCATCGAGGCTTGTGGTTGCTTCCTTGAACACATTCCAATCTGTGCAGTCAAAGCAGGATTGTAGGTTCTCAATGCTGGTCCACCTTTTCGTTGTTCTGACCACAGGCCTAGCAGCTTTTAGTTTCTGCCTGTAGGTCAGAATCAGGTGAACTAGACAATAGAAACATAGAAAATAGGTGCAGAAGTAGGCCCTTCGAGCCTGCACCACCATTCAATATGATCATGGCTGATCATCCAACTCGGTATCCTGTACCTGCCTTCTCTCCATACCCCCTAATCCCTTTAGCCACAAGGGCCACATCTAACTCCCTCTTAAATATAGCCAATGAACTGGCCTCAACTACCTTCTGTGGCAGAGAATTCCAGAGATTCACCACTCTCTGTGTGAAAAATGTTTTCCTCATCTCGGATCATCCAATGATCAGAGAGACCCAGACCCGCCCAGGGAACAGAGCGATGTGCGTTCTTGATTGATATGTAGCAGTGATCGTGTGTTCTCTCCCCTCTGGTGGGGCAGGTAACATGAAGTCTGTATTTTGGAAGGTCACGGCTGAAGTTAGCTTTCTTAAAGTCCCACAAAACAATGACCATGGAGTCCGGGAAGTCGCTCTCTACCCTCATTACCTGGTCAGCGAGTTGCGTTTACGCCTCACGTACGCAGGCTTGGGGAGGATGTAAACTCCAGCAAGAATAAAAGAATAAATTCCCTCGGCGAGTAGAAGGGTTTGAAGTTTATAAAGAGGGATTCTAGGTTGGGAGAGCAGAAATTTGACAGTACCGTGATGTCACTGCACCAGTCCTGGTTGGTATAGAAGCATATTCCACCGTTGTTTGATTTCCCCGCTGCCTCCGCTCAAACCCCCCCCCCCCCGGATGCACCTAACTTATTACGAAATAATTGGAAACTGGAAAAAGGAAGCATGAACTTGGATGTCCTCCTGCAAGACTGGAGGTAAAAGGAAGCTGTACACAAAAATAAAAAAGGGCAGTATTTACAGTATCTTGTTAAAACCAGCCATGAACATAAGCGAACGCACTGCACTGAATTATATACATGCCTCCCTAATCCTGGATACTTACCCTGGTTGAATAAACTTGAACAATTAACAGCGACCCCTTATTTGTTTTTTTGGGGTCCCGGGATTAGGATAAAACCAAAGGGATCGATTTGAGATGGGAGACACCTCTGAGTCGCACTTAATCGTAACTACTAGACCTCCAGCAACAGTGAAAGAAATAAGAAAAATGATAAATGGCTGAAGGACAAACACACAATTCATGTTTTAAGTTGCCAATGACACAAGGAAAGATCACATGGGTCAGAAAGGAATGGGACACTATGAAAAGCAATAGCTGTCTACTGAGGATCTACCTGCTGTGGCTCTGGTCCAAGTACCCTATGAACTATGGGCAAAGCATAAGAATCCTATGGGATGAGTGTATTCAGCCCCTGAACATAAACTGACTATAAAAAAGGGGAGCTGCCTTGCCAATAATTAAAACAATATTGACTGGCCCCGGAGGCTGAAGAAGGGATAGATATAGTCTTTATGATCGACATGATTGTCTTTATTGCAACAAGCACTATTAGTGAAAATGCAATGTCTGTGTAATAGATCCCGAAAGTGGGAAGATGTAATGAATGATGTTTCGTCTAAGACCTGAGAGCTATTTAAAATGGTCCTTTAGTACCTGATACCAATGTTATTCTGTCATCTATAACGACAGAAGCCGACACCTTTACAGTAACCTATGTTCAGCCCTTTTCCCCATATCCCTGCATAACGACCGATAGCCTATTGTTCCGTGACTTTGCCAGCAGTGGTGGAATAACATGCCAGCCTGCTTACGCACTGTAATAGTGAAGGGCTACAATTAAAGAAGTGTTAAGCAGTGAACTAGCTGCTGTAAGGTAAACAAGCTTTTAGTGCAAAAATTATTACATTTACTTCAATTATATTAGCTCCTTGGTTGGTTAATACAATGAAACAAATTATTCACTTGTCTTGCTTTTATACCGATTTGTTAATTGTATGTCTATAACTATCTGTAGTGCATGTAGAAATAATTTGTATATTAAATATTTGTCATTTTTACCCACTCCAATCCGTCTTGGTCCTCCAATGGGAGACTTTATCCTATACACAATAAATTGAGCATGGAAACTAACAATTTAATACAAAACATAGGCATTTGGCTTTTAATCTCTAGTGCTAACATTTAACTATTTTCAAGTGAATAGACATAATTTATTTCACAAGATCTTAAATAGCAGCAGATTTTATTTTTGTACTGCACCGAGCCAAAAGCCATACATCGTAGCAATAAAATGCAGAAACTGGATGTCACTTCTTTAACATTTTCTCTCTGTCTTTTACTCTCTTTATCCTCTTCTCTTGGCTTCTGATCATAGAGGACATTTCTGCAAATCAAATGGTTTACATTTGTAATAGCTTGTATTAATTATATTGGTTGTACTAATGAATGAAATGCTGGAAAAAAACATATTTCAAATCTATTTTCTGCATTGAAAGCATACACCAGAATTTTTTAATAACATTTAACAGATCATGTGCTCTCCTTAATGGAGAAATATACAAAATAATAATTTCAATATTTTGAAATCTGAGCAAGTGGCAAGTATTTATACCATGATTCTTCAGCTGAAGATCTTCCACCAGGTTTTGCAGACCATCCAGTTTGTTCTGTAGTTTTTTGCAAGCCTGCCCCGCGACATCAGTCTGTTCACCGCCTGATGGGAGAAATTCAAAATACAATTATCACCTCATTGTTCCCGAATGTGAAGGGTTCTCTAATATTGTTTTTCAGTAAATTGGAATTGTGATCAATTGTAGATTAATTCTAAAATGATTTTCCAAAATTAAGATCATTCATCTCATCCATGACTCGCTGATCTCTTGAACCAGTAACTTATGTATTTTTCATTTTCAGATGACACTATTGCAGGATATCTGCACATGTGGGATTTGATTGTTTTTAAATTTCCACTTAAGATAATAGGTTAAAGCGTTTTATCCCCCCCCCCTCCCCACTGACATTGCCAGCAATGTTTTAGAACAAATCCACTTAGCTCTAAACTTCAAATTAAACAACAACCCTCTAATTATCACCCCTTCCCCAGCCACCCTTCCTGGGGTAATCTATTGCCAGTCCTGATTTGTTCTGGCCTTTTCTCGCATACAGTCATTTCCCCCCCTCCACCCCATCCCACCCACGGTCCACCATGCCTATTTTGTGGCTATCTTTGATTCATTTTCCCATTAGATTAACTGGACAAATTCTTGTTTTGAAGCAAATCAAAAATGAGCACACCTAAATATTCATTTGAGAATATTAGAAACATCTATTAGCTTTTCAATATAGAGGATTTAAAAGTTAAAGGAAGGAATTATATGTCCAGGTGGTTAAAGGTATACATTTGTAATGGGTGGCGTTTTACTGTTTGAGGGTAAGGTATGAAGAGGTGAGCTCCATGATGAGAATGTTAATGCAAGTAAGTTACGAAATAGGACAGAGCTCAGCCAACTTGGACTGCAATGCTATTTAACACCAATGCTCTTACCATTATTTTGGAAGCGAGGTTCATTTTCCACGTATTGTGCAGGAATGTAGCTGATCCTTGAATCGCACAACTCGCTAAAGGCTGAGGTTTCTCTTCCATGCTCACCCTGAGATATAGAGCCAGTTAGCAAGGAAGATACTGGAGATCTCTCTGGCAATGGTTCCCACTTGCAGGTGGTGTAACATGGACCACCTATCTGTGATGAGTGATCTGCTGGAGAGTGTTATTAAATTAAACATTAGTTTTCTGATTATTAAAATTAATTGAATGAAATTAGATCAATGTTTGGCATTGCTATAATTGAATACACAACACATCAGTACTCTGTGACCCTTGTTACAAAATGACTCTTCATCCAAGATTAAATATTGAAGTACCCACACATTGTTGGGACATATATGAAGAAAATGGAGAACCCAAAAGAAACCTATGCGGTCACAGGGAGAATGTGCAAACTCCACACAAAGTACCTAGGGTCTGGACCAAATCTGGGCCACTGGCACTGTGAGGCAGAAAATAATTTGTAACATGCATCTTCGGCAGTTTTCCTGCAGCTATTGAGTATAGAAATGCATTTTTTGAAAGTGTTCTACAAAACTGGCTCTCTGATGGTTTATATCAACAGTGATGCGGTAAGTGCTTGTAATCAAACTGTCAAGTATGGTATATAGAATGAGCTGCCAGTCAAGCTGTAGAGGTAGGTACAATAATAATGTTTGAAAGATATTAAGAGAAGTATATAGAAATGAAAGGTTTAGAGGGACATGGGCCAAATGGTAAATGGGACTAATTCAGAATGCAACTTGGTTAGCCTGGAAATTGGGCCGAAGGGCCTGTTGTGCCAAACAGGAGGCAAAGGTAAGCTATTCTCATCCGCCTGCACATGATCTATATCCCTCCATTTGCAGCATGTTTATGTACCTATCTAAAAGCCTCTGAAATGCCACTATCAGATCTGCCTTGACCACCACTACTGACATCCCATTCCAGGCACCTACCACTCTAATTAAAACAAAATTGCTGCACACATATCCTTTAAACTTTGCACCTCTCATCATAAATCTACACCCTCTAATCTTTGATATTTCCACCCTGGTGGAAAAAGGTTCTGACTGTCTATCCTATCTATGCCTCTTAATTTCATAAAAAAAAAAAAATCAGGTTTCCCCTCAACCAATAACAGTATAAAGATATATATATATTGCATCTTCCTCACAGTCCACCACTCCACCAATTCAGGTGTCGTCTGCAAACTTACGAACCGACCCATCTACATTTAGATCCCAGTCCTGAATATTTTTTGTATACTGAGAATTTATTTCCTCTTAATTTAACAATGAACACTGATCTTGTGCTTTGCTCTTAATTATATAATGTGTTATTTGAACTGTATGAGACTTATAATTGGCAAAAATAAATCTCATTTTACTCCAACTCAATGGCGCAATTTTATTTCTATTCAGTTAAGTGAAATACTGGGATTATTTCCATTTCGTGGTTGGAAGGGCAGCCCTTACGTTTGCCTTTAACTCTGCCTTATTTGGTTATTCCATTATGGTACTTTAGTATTCTTCTGCACTACTTGGATTCTGTTATATTGGTCGGAGTATTTCTATACATATTTAAGTATACTCTTTATTTGATACAAGGAATTTTATTACATCCTGGTATATATGACGATAAATTTATCTAAATTTCGAAACTAAAGAGACTCAGAATTTGCACAGATGTTGTTCTTCACGATCTCAAGAACCTATATTGCAAATCTAATTTAGTGAGTACACAATTATTTCTGATCAATTAGCCAGTTTATTTTTGATATTATACGACCTCAATGCCAGAATATTTTCTTTGAATATGCCGAGACTGATATATGGAATAGCAGGCCAAATGCTCTAAAACCTGCCCCATCATTCAAAAAGTCACCGTGACATCTTGTCTGCTCCTTAAACCTTTATTTTTTGGAGGCCAATGGAATTGCTTGGGCTTGACCATACAGTACAATGCTTGCCACCGTCACAATCTAATATTCAAGCTGGCAGCTTCATGACCTTTCTAAATACTGAGCAAAAATCATTGCAAATTAGGACTCTTGTAAAATTGAAGAGACCGGTAAAACCTGGTTTATTTACTGGTTCATCTTAAATAATTTTACATTTATTCAAATCAAACAATTTCCTTAAACAAAAGTAAAATATTACAATTTGTTACCAAATTTAAACACGGGATACACTGTCTGCCATTCAACCGAGGTGTAAATACCTGGTTGTTTCCTGTAAAATTCCATATGAAATGTCGATAAGGTATGTTGTACAAATACTAAATGCCATGTTACAATTCCATTCATGAAGCCGATGTGAGATTGGGGGAGATTTCATATGCTTATCTTGTTTTTATAAACCACTTTACTCTTAAATAACAAAAGACTATGTCCAGTATGGAAGAATCTATAGCAGCATAAACAGGTGTAATGTTATAAACTGTGGCTTGATGACTTCTGAGGATAGCAAGGCAGATACAAAGATGTATGTTAGGTATGTAATAGAAATGGTGTTACCTGCCTCCAATTTAAAGGGGGAGGAGTGTTTGGTATGTGATATAATTAGAATTTCTTGTGCAAGTCCGCAAGCGCGGGGGAGACTCGAGGGAGACTCAAGGTGGCGTCCTGGAATAAAGAAGCTTGTTAGTGTACTCCCGTGCCCGCGTGTTATTATAAGTCTGTTCCAAGCACCCAAATATGCAACAATTTGCGACGAGGATAAAAAAACAAAGAAGAGAAGAATGAAAGCCAAGAAAAAAAGAAAACAAGTTAAAATAGAGGTTTGTATTTGGAAACAAAGTGGAACAGCACCAAGCAAAAAGATTTGGCACCAAATGGTTTTGAATTGGCGCCAAAGAGAAAAAAGGTCGGAACGGGAAGCAAGAGCGCAGGGAAGCAAGAGCGCAGGGAAGCAAGAGCGCAGGGAAGACAAGCAGAGCAGTAAGGGTCACCGAGCGCAGCTGGAAGCTAGGAGCGATGGTACCGTGTAGGCCACAGACAGGTCTGGAGAAGCCACCGACGAAAGCCGAGTCTACAGCCCAGCTGGGAGCAGAGTCAGCCCAGTGGGGGGGGGGGGGAAAGCAGAGAAAGCCTGGTCGGGAGCAGAGTCAGCGCGACCGTGAGCAGAAAAGAGGGTCCGGCCGCACAAGAGAAGCGGTCCGGCCGAGTGGGAAAGCCGACCGCGAGAGGGAAGCAGACCCGGCCCCGTGAAAGAAGCGGGACACAGTGCTTGGCCAGCCCCCGACGGCGGGGCACAGTCCCGACCAGCCAAGCAGCCAGGCGGGCCGTGGAGTCAGCGACGAGCCGAGCAGCGGGGCCCAGCAGAGTAAGGCCGCGCTGTGGAGCCTCGACGGGCGGAGCAGCGGGGAGCCAGAAACGTACCTTCCGCAGGGCATCCACGGGAAACAGCAGGCAAGTGAGCGGAACAGCGGGAGTCGACTTGGCAGGCAAGTCATTGAGACAGCGGAGGCAACAGCAACGGGTGGCCAGCAGTATTTAAAGGTAAAGGTGAGGCCCGGCCCGGTGAAGCCAGCGAAAGTAGCAGCGGAGAACCGGAGTGGCCAGCAGCAACAGTGTCCTTGGGAGAACCTCTGGAGAATCCGAGAGGTCGAGGATGCACCAGAGTCCATAGGCCGACAAGCTGGACCGGTGAAATCCTTCACAATAAAAGCACTGGTTGAATGTAATGCATTGGTCACTATTCCTTCACAGTAAAAGCAGGACGGTTTGGATGTAATGCATTGCTCACTGTTATTAATAGTAAATCTGTGTGCATAGCAGGAATATGGTTTAAAATGTTCTAGTTGACTATTAACCTGAAATGTTGGTTATTAGTATAAATCTATTATTATAAGATTAAGTAATAGTCGGTGGGCTGGATAATCTCTTAGAATGTAAAAAGATTAAGTCCAGGGCAGAAAACACAATGAGAGAACAGAATATAGGGCACCTGAATAGCAACAGGTAACATGGCTATTCAAATGGTAGGAAAGTTGCCCCAGTTAGATTCTGGGTGTAATTTTGAGAAATGGACTGAAGTCTTGGAGGCCGTTCATTTCCAATGATATCACTGCAGAGGAGAAGAAGCGAGCATGGTTCATATTAGGCTAAGGAAGAGAGGGTTATCACACCTTATGTACGTTACTGCGGCCAGCAAAGCCCACGGATAAAACGTACGAGGAGTGTAAGGAGGCATTAATGGCTCATTTCTCGCCAAAACCTCCAAAGGCATCCTGAGGCAAGGAGCCTGAACTAAAGAGGGCAGGGAGACCCTCAAAGGACAAAAGTCAAGGGCAAAGTGACACAAGTCAAGTGCCAAGTGCAAGAGGTCAAAGGCAAAGGGACAAAAGTCAAATGAAAAGGGACATTGCCATCCAGAGGGCAACCCTAACTATTCAAGCTGCATTCAAGGGTATGAAGGTACGGAGAGAGAACCGGAACAAACAGAAGGCAGCAACGGTAATACAAGCAGCATTTAGAATGCATGGGGTATACCATCCATACAGGGCAATGAGATTAGCAGCTATAATAGTACAGACCCATTATAGGGCAAACCTTCAAATGGAAAGTGATCGCAAAACTTACATGAAGGTACACAGAAGCGTTGTGCTGCTTCAGGCTGCCTGCCGAGGAAAGCAATTGCGGTGCATGCACAAATATGCCAAGGTCATACAGACTTATTATCAGATGCATAAACAACGTCAGTATTTCAAGAAACTATGCTAGTCTGCCATTGCGGTACAGCAACAATACCGAGCTTGCCAGATAAGAGATGTCCAAGTGAGACATTATAATAGTTTGAGAAAAGCAGTGGTTTGTATTCAGGCCTTCTACTGCGGGATCAAAGCCAGAGAATTGGTTGAGAAAATCAAGGCAGCACGCCATATTAAGTAATTCTTAATGATGTGCATTACAAGAAAACATTTCTTGATGCAAAAGGTGGCTGTAGTCACTCTGCAAGCTGCATACCGTGGTTACCGATCAAGGGTATGCTACAGAGCTGAGACAAGCAGTCATTTCGATCCAGAGATGGCACAAAGCATGCAAAATAGGGCATTCCCAGTTTGTGCAATATCAGTCACTGAGGTATGCAACTATTACCATTCGGGCTGCCTACAAGAGTATGGTGATTAGGCAGTGGGTTAAGCAAAAGAGAGCTACTGTAAAAAGTCAGTCAGTACTCCGTATGAGTTGGTAGGCTGTGACTCTTCTCTGCACCGTTTCTACGCAATGTTTTTAACGGCGATCTAACCTGTCATGGTCCAATCCAAAACCAGCCTTTTAATTTTACGACACCCAACTCCAACACAAGTTGTCAGGTCAGACTGGGGTTTTGTTCAGGTGCTCAGCCGTGATATGAGAAGACAAGGACAAAGTAAAGCTTTGGAGAGGAGGGGTCAAAGAAGATGCACAAAATGGAATGGAAATAATTGGGAAATGCCAACCACCAAGGAATCCATATCATCATCATCATCGGCGGTCACTCAACACGAGTATGACTGTCCTCTCCTCTCCATAGGGTCGTCTACTTGTGTATCTGCAGATGTCTCTAGAGGCCAATCCGCGATCCACACACCTTGGTGCAACGTGGGCAGTGGAGACTGGCGGTGGTTGGTAGCCGTCGAGCCCCCTTCTCTCTCTCCTAACGGTGTTGTCGCTTAGTCTCTGCGACATGGCGTAGTTGCATTTCGTGACGTGCAGCTCCTTCCTGCACGGATTTGCTCCAGGAGCGCCTGTCCAGTGCAATGTTCCCCCAGTTGCTCGATGTGATGTGGAATTTCTTCAGACTGTTCTTGTTGTTGTCCTTGAAGCGTTTCTTTGGCCCACCTTGGGCTCGCCGTCCTTTCTTCAATTGAGAGTACAGGATTTGTTTAGGGAGACGTGTGTTGGACATGCGGATTACATGGCCAGTCCATCGAAGTTGGTGCTGTATTATTGTGGTGGTGATGCTGGTCATGTTGGCTTCCTCCAAAACGCTGATGTTGGTGCGTTTGGCTTCCCTGCTGATCCTCAGAATCTTTCATAAGGATCTTTGATGGTATTGTTCCAGGGCTTGTTCAGCATAATTGGTTCATTTTGGTATAGTTCAGCATAATTGTGTGGGTTGGGCCCCATCCTCAGAATAAGCAGAAGGGTTCCAACTACTGAAATCACCTCAACAGAATAATTACAATTCATAATAAGCAACCCACCTACTAGGTTTGAGTTAAATGAAGAGGTTGGGGGACTTTTTGAACGGTGCGGTTTTGTTGAGGTTAAACTCAATTGAAAAATACTGTTGCTACCTTAACTTGGTTCAGTTATTTAAAGTACGACAGGAGGAAAGAAAGTTTTGCACATTGCCAATACACTGAAACCAAAGCACCTCCATTGTCATGTGAAACCACCTTACAATTTAATGATAGAATTTATTTTAAAGTACTTGCACCAGCCAGGAAAGCACTTGCAAAGTGAACACATGTTGGAAATTCGGGCACAAATTCCTCACTGTTTATGTTAATGGCAGAATTTCCAATTTGCGCATGCGCCTGGTAGCACAACGGATTATTAGATAATGCCCTTTTACTGACGACCTGGGTTATTGTAGCCCAAAGTGACAGGGTGACCATCTACCATCTGTTTCTGTAAAAATAATATGTTGAATGATTCTCAGTTCAGTTTCAAGTCAGAATAGGATTCTAACATAGCAGCAACTCTGAATTGCTGTTATTCATAATCTTAGTTCAAAAGAAGTCATAGGATTGTTGAGAATTTTAACCATTTTTTCCCGTAAATTAATACTCAGTACGATGGATTGTGGACTGTACATACTTAATACTAAAATATTTTGCTGATTAACAATTAACGAGATTTGCATCAATTTGCTGTGGAAATGTATAATGGAGTCCCACATAAATTAAGCATGCTAACAATAGCAAAACACAAGCTATTAGTGAAATGCCAACAGAGATGGAGATGACAGCTATAATGTTAAACTCACCACTGCAAGTTAAATTGTCAATATTGAAAGGATCTTTCACATCTGAAGTACACGTTAGTTGTTCCCTGCAGAAGAAATGCACAGAGCATTCCATGTAGCAAGCAACATACACAGATTTAGTAGCAATTGCATGACAGTTAATGATAGCAGCTATTCACACCTGTCCTCATATTTTATCAGAACACAAAGCACATTTACGCACATGCATCTACTACATTTCAAAGTTTTAGAATAATTATTTGGGAATGAAAGACATTTATAAGGATTTTAAAACTTTTCTATGGCTCTCATGATCCTTGACCTAACCATGTGTAAGATACTGAGTGATGGTCATGTCGCTGAAGCCATGGAGCAGCATTGAAATGTATTGTTGATGTAAACTGAGAATGTTTCCTTTTCAATTGTCATTCTACACAACTATGGCATCATGCAATCTAAAACTTTCTCCTGTTTGATCTAACACATGTGCCTTGCACTGTGTGAGGAAGTAGGAAATTACGCCTCTTTAAAAGAGAAAGGGAATGGGAGCAGTTTGCGTAAAGTCTAAATTTATCTATGCTCTGGTTATTATGAAAGGTTTGTGGGCAGTAAATATTTAGCATAAAAGTATATTACTTTTCTGATCCCAGTATCTTCCCAGGTGTTATCAGGAAAATGAATCATCCTACCATAATCAGAGAGCAGTGCTGAACTACTATCTACTTTTTTGGTGCCCCTCGCACTACCCTTGATTGGACTTTGCTGGCTTTACCTTGCACTAAATGTTATTCCCTTATTATATATCTATACAATGTAAATGGATCGATTGTAACCACGTATTGTCTTTCTGCTGACTGGTTAGCATGCAACATAAACTTTTCACTGAACCTCGGTACATGTGACAATAAACTAAACAATAATATTTTACACAATTGTGTACTAGATTTTCATACAAATTAAGAATATTAACCAACATGTTAATTCTTTCTCCCAATGAATCATGTTAGAGAGAACTCAATGTTACTATATATGTGAACTCAAAGGTTGTATTAAATAATTCAAACTTCAATGAAATTAGTTTTTTCAAAAAGCAATTCA
This sequence comes from Amblyraja radiata, assembly GCF_010909765.2. Taxonomy (NCBI): domain Eukaryota; kingdom Metazoa; phylum Chordata; class Chondrichthyes; order Rajiformes; family Rajidae; genus Amblyraja; species Amblyraja radiata. The sequence continues at coordinate 75,904,763 of NC_045956.1, forward strand.
TTTTAGTAATTTGGAGCGTTTGATCTGTATTGAATCTTTTTACTATTACTTAAGGCAGAACATAAATTTTCATTTGTTTTCCTAACAGTGTGTTTATGAACAAAAACACAGTAAGAAAAATATATTTAAAAATCATAATTAAAACAGTTTAAGAAAGAACTGCAGATGCTGGAAAAATTGAAGGTAAACAAAAATGCTGGAGAAACTCAGCGGGTGAGGCAGCATTTATGGAGCAAAGGAACAGATGACATTTCGGGTTGAGACCCTTCTTCAGCCTGTTCCTTCGCTCCATAGATGCTGCCTCACCCCCTGAGTTTCTCCAGCATTTTTGTCTACCTTATAATTAAAACAGTGATATTTTCAAACCTAAAGAGAGAGTCTTGGTTTCCTCGTTCCCTACAGACATCTGTATCCAAGTCGTCACTAAAAATGAAAACAAGAATAAAAGTAATCTGACAAAATACATACCATTGTAATTTAATATCTATCAATATGGAGAGGGCCCAGAGGAGGTCTACAAGAATGATTCCAGGAATGAGTGGGTTAGCATATGATGAGCGTTTGACAGCATTGAGCCTCTACTCGCTGGAGTTTAGAAGGTTGAGGGGGGACCTCATTGAAACTTACAGAATAATGAAAGGCACAGATAGAGTGGATGTGGAAAGCATGTTTTCACTGGTGGGAGAGTCTAGGACCAGAAGTCATAGCCTCAGAATTAAAGGGCGCTCTTTTAGAAAGGAGCTTAGGAGGAACCTCTTTAGTCAGAGGGTAGTTAATTTGTGGAATTTATTGCCACAGAGGGCGGTGGAGGTTGTCAGTGGATATTTTTAAGGCAGGGATAGACAAATTCATGATTCGAACGGATGTCAAGGGCTATGGGGAGAAGGCAGGAAAATGGGATTATCAGCCATGATTGAATGGCGGAATAGATCCGAGCTGAATGGCCTACTTCTAACCCTATAACTTGTGAACTTGTGAATATTCATTACTTAAGACATTAGAAAACCCAGGACGATTCTAGAAGCAGGGCATTGTTCATTAATAGAAAACATTGCAATGTTACACTGGAACTGAGCTTTTTTGCAGCTCAACTATAAATGATGAGGCCCAAGATGCACATGACGGGAATAAAATGTTAATTTGGGTAGGTCATTGAATCACGGTTGGAGTAGGGTATAAGGTCAGCAATTACATTTTAACAACTACAGGAAACAAGAGGTTTGATAACCGCAAGAATAAATGAAAATGTACCCAGTGTTTATATCTTACACTGCATGCATGTTCCTGGATCTTTGTTCTCCCTCACATTCATTGTAATTTATGTTGGTTGATCTGTTGCACCCATCACAGACAGTATTCTTAAGGTCCATTAAAATATTGGTCAGGTGAGGGTTCAAATCCTCTTGAAGACAACAGGTTCTTGAAGGTGCCTGAAATTCACACACAAAAGGAAACAAGTCAAAACGGGGCTGATTTTGTGAGGCGAATAAAAAAAGTCTAAAGTGAATGATAATATGCAACCTGAATTTGTTTTAAACTTTGAATTAGGGAGAGGAAATAGAAATAACCTTTATCTTCATGGTTTGGACAATAAACCCCTGAGTTGGAACATTAGCTAGCTACAGGAGCCACCTGATGACCATTTACATAGAAGGTAATGGAAGTGGATTGCGTTTTACATCAAGAATTTACTCAATTATTTACCATCCCTGTGGTGAAGGTGAAAGTGGGATCCAATTTTATCAAGTGATGTTTTTTGTGTTTACATTCTCCTTCAAAAACAACTGGGCATTCAACTTGTTGTTTGATTGATTACTCTTGATAACCCCAATGATATACTTGAATCTACAGGATTTTTAACAATTTTTATAAAGAGCTAATTAATATGGCGGTGAATGTTTTTTTTAAAAATATGGAGTCATTTATTGTAAGTTGGCGTATTTGGTTAGATAATACTTTGGTTTTGGGTTTGGTTTTCTTAGTTGAGCACTTATCCTGGAGTTATAGAACAAGTTCTTTGTGTTTTAATTGGAATTTTACATCCAGCCCAGCTAGTGACTGTTGTGAACAGAGCAGCTGACAACCAGGGAAAGTCCATGTAACAGCTTGGAAAGACAACTGACAGGAGGGAATATACCCCACTGGAGCTGCTTTGGGTTAGCACCTCTTTGCAGCAGAGAAGTAGATTGTAAAGTCTCACTGCACCCCTAAAAAGCTACGACAAATAAAAGAACAATAATCCTTGAGTCTGTGAGAGCTGGGGCGTAAAATGACTCACAGGTGGATTACCCGGCTACAGACCACGGAACAGAAAACTCACTCTATACTTATGACTGCGTAGCCGGACATAGTGTGAACTCCATCATCAAGTTCGCCGACGACACCACTGTTGTTGTGAGACGAATCACTGATGGGGCCGAGTCAGAGTATAGAAGTGAGATCGACCGATTGACCAAATGGTGCCAACACAATAACCTGGCCCACAACACCAGCAAAACCAAGGAACTGATTGTGGACTTTGGAAGGGGTAGGATGTGGACCCACAAACCCGTTTATATCAACGGGTCGATGGTGGAAAGGGTCAAGAACTTCAAATTCCTGGGCGTGCACATTTCCGAAGATATTTCCTGGTCCCAGCACACTGATGCAATCATAAAGAAAGCACATCAGCACCTCTACTTCCTGCCATAATGCCCATCTCTAGTCCCTGCCACGCTGTCCTAAAGTCTGTGGTCTAAAACATATGCGGACATCTTGGAAATATGCTTTCACTAAATTTACTATTGATCCTGTAACTTTAAAGAAATCAAAAGCACTCTAAATAAGACTATGTGGCACAGATCCAAATGCATTTGGCAGGTTCAAAACACTACATGCAACTCTCGAGCTTGGCTGTCTAAATCTGGTGCCACATTACACTAATATGTTCTCAGCAACCTGCGAAACCTGGGATTCCTGCTTTCTGCACTGCGGTATCTATTAACCTGTTCCTTTCTATATAACGCACCCTCTGTGCCATTATGCTGAAGAAAATCTTGCCTCCTACATTTAGGAGACATATAGGCCTAAACTGACTTAACTCTGAAGACTCTCTCTCCTTGGGAACAAAAATTCCCCCTGCTCTACGCCAAACCCTTGGTATGGCCTGCTTCTCCCAAACTATACGCAAGAGTCTCCACAAGAATCTAAGCACATCAGGTGCATTTTTATATACCCGGTAAGGGACTCCATTTGGCCCTGAGGCCGAAGAAGCCTTTGCACGCCTTACTACTGCTTCCACTTCCTTCCACTTTGGTGGCAAAACATCTAACATACTCTATCTCTCTTAAGGGTGGTATATCTGGTGGGAAACCCATTCCCCTTTTCTTTTCTGAATCCGAGTATGTCCTTTTTACAGATTCCTCTAACTCTTCCTTTGAAGCTTTGAGTTTTCCACTTTTTTCCTGACTAAACATTCTTTTAACAAATTTAAATGGATCCCTATAAAATGCAGACCCATCTTGCTCCATCTTCTTTCTCTTCTTCCTAAGGTGTTCTGCCCTCCTTAATATTCTAACCAATTTCTTAACTCTTCTCATCAACTGTAGCCTTTCTCCACTGCTTTCTCCTCTCCTTCACAAATCTCTTGATTTCTCTCTCTTGTCCAGATCTAACCACCTGTAGAGCTGCACTTTCTTTTTCTCAATAACACCAAACCTGTCTGCACAATATTGGTGAATAAACTCTCTCATCTTATCTAACTTGTCCCTTTCAGACTCTCTAACACCTTTACCAAATCTATATTAACAGTTTCCCATTCCTTCCTTTCGCTTGCCCTCGGCCATTTAACTCGGTTTCAGCCCACCGTTCATCTTCCTGACTGGCAGATTAACCTCACCACCACCTACATCCCCCTCTACAGCACTTGTTCCCTCCTCATCAGTGACAGGGGTAATGATATCCTGTGAACTGTGGTTTTCTACGAATATTCCAGGTGCCCACTTGATAATCCCAATGATATACTTGCATCTACAGGATTTGTTTTTTTTAATGGGGCAGGATGGGGACCCTCAATCCCGTTTACATCAACGGGACGATGGTGGAAAGGGTCAAGAACTTCAAATTCCTGGGCGTGCACATTTCCGAAGATCTTTCCTGGTCCCAGCACACTGATGCAATCATAAAGAAAGCACATCAGCGCCTCTACTTCCTGAGAAGACTACGGAGAGTCGGTATGTCAAAGAGGACTCTCTCGAACTTCTACAGGTGCACAGTAGAGAGCATGCTGACTGGCTGCATCATGGCTTGGTTCGGCAACCTGAGCATCCAGGAGCAGAAAAGGATGCAGAAAGTTGTAAACACTGCCCAGTCCATCATCGGCTCTGACCTACCCACCATCGAAGGGATCTATCACAGTAGCTGCCTCAAAAAGGCAGCCAACATCATCAAGGACCCACACCATCCTGGCCACACACTCATCGCTCTGCTACTATCGGGCAGAAGGTACAGAATAGAATAGAATATGTTTATTGTCATTGCACAAAACTGAGCAACGAAATTCCATTTGCTTCTCCTCCGTTAAAAGAAATACAACACAACAACCAATACACATATGTACAGTTAATAGTAAAATAATAGATACATTTTTTTAAAAGTTTAAAAGAATTTAGCGGTATTCCTCGAAGTTACTTCTTGCTTCCCAGTGTTCACTATTGGAGTTAAGGTCTTTTACCGCACATGGGTAGAAACTATTTTTTAGTCTACCGGTGCGAGCCTTCAGAGACCCGAGTCGCCTCCCAGAGGGCAGCAGAGTAAAAAGGTGGTTGGCAGGGTGGGATGTGTCCTTCTTGATATTTATGGCCCTGCGCAAGCATCGGGCCTTGTATATGTCATCCAAGGAGGGCAGGTTAGCGTTTGTAATGCGCTGCGCAGTTTTTATAATTCCCTGCAGCGCCCTCCTCTCAGCCACAGTACAGCTGGCAAACCACACCAGGATTCCGTAGGTGAGGATACTTTCCACGGCACATCGATAGAAGGACAGCAGCAGCGGCTGTGAGACGTTAGCTCTCCGTAGAGACCTCAGGAAATACAGCCGCTGATTGAGACTTCTTCAAGAGAGTGACGGTGTTCATTTGCCATTTGAGGTCCTGGGAGATGTTTATTCCCAGGAACCTAAAGTTGTTGACTCTCTCCACCATGTCTCCTTTGATGTATAAGGGAGCAGGTTCCTCTCTCCTCTTCCTCCTGAAGTCAACGACAAGTTCTTTTGTCTTTGATGGGTTTAGTACCAGGTTGTTTTTGGTACACCAGACAGTCAGTTTTTGGACTTCATCCCTGTAGGCAGACTTGTCATCGTTGTTTATCAGTCCCACCACAGTCGTGTCGTCCGCAAACTTGATGATCCTGTTTGTACTGTGTGTTGGTATACAGTCGTAAATGTATATTGTATACAAGATTGGACTCAGCACACATCCTTGTGGCGCACCTGTGCTAAGCGTCAGGACTGGGGAGTAATTGGACCCCATCCTGACAGTCTGTGGGCGGTCTGTTAAAAAGTCCTTAATCCATCCACATGTGTCTGCATTAACACCTAGATCAGACAGTTTGTCCACCATTCTGCTGGGGATGATAGTATTAAATGCAGAACTAAAATCTACAAATAACATCCTGATATCTGATAGCCTGAGATCTGTTACATCCAGGTTCAGGAACAGCTGCTTCCCCACAGCCATCAGGCTATTAAACTCGCCAACAAACAGACTCTGAACTGTAACAGCCTATTGCACTTTATCTGTTTATTTATGTGTATATTGAACTGAACTGTTCTGTATTTTTGCTTACAATATTCTGTTGTGCTGCAGCAAGCAAGAATTTAATTGTCCTATCTGGGACACATGACAATAAACTCTCTTGACTTGACTTGACATGAGAAAAGACTACGAGTAGGATTAGCGCATCAATGAAGGACAGTGGCTCAGTGGTAGAGGGAAAAAAGCACCAGGTCTGTTCTTGTGGTTGGCAGAAACTAACAACAGCAAAGGGCCTCAGAATACATCAGGGAAAGAAAAAGTGCTTGTTAGAGGGAGTGCAGGGAAATCGCATTGAGCAGTACTTCTTGAGAAGTCAGGCAAGTCAGTCGAGTGAAGTCCAGTGACAGGTAGTAAACTCAGCGGGTGAGGCAGCATCTATGGAGCGAAGGAAATAGGCAACACTTTTTTTTTAATTTTGTTTTTAGATTAGATAGCCTTTATTGTCATTCAGACCGAAGTCTGAACGAAATTGAAGCAGTCATACATACAATACAATACAATAAAAAACAACAATAAACACATATTAACATCCACCACAGTGAGTCCACCCAACATCTCCTCACTGTGATGGAGGCAAAAGTCTTTGGTCTCCAGTCTCTTCCCTCCTCTTCTCCCTCTGCGCTGAGGCGATACCCCCCGGGCGATGTTACAACTGTCCCGCGGCTCAATCACCGCGCCCCGGGGTGGTCGAAGCTGCCGCCCACCAGTCCTGCTGACGCAGCCGCTGGCCCGCGGCCGAACCCCGGACTCAGGCCACCACCGCCAGTACACCGTCCCAGCCACCGGAGCACCGTTCCAGCCCCGAGCCGGATCGCCCTCACGTGAGTGCCGTTACCGTCTCAGCCTCGCGCCAGGCCGCCCCGACTGGGCGCCGCTCCTCCCTCGGGCTGGGAACGCCGTACCTCCCCGAGCTCGGCCACTCCGACGGGAGCACCGTTCCTTCCTCGGGCCGGCCGTCCTCACGGGAGCGTCACAGTCCCTCACGGAAGCCCTGTTCCAGCCCCAAGCCGGGCCATCCTCACGGGAGCGAGCCCAGTGCGAGTCCTGGCGGGCTCTGCCTCCTGAGCCTCGAGGTTGCCAGCTCCGCCATTAGGCCTCAGCGCAGACGGAGGCAGAGAAGGGGAATACGACAAAAAAGTCGCATTCCCCCGCAGGGAGAGACAGCAAGCCCCGTTTCAACCCCCCCCCCCCCCAAAACAGAAACTAAAAACCAAAACTAGACTAACCAAAACAAAAATAAACAACACAAAAAACACAAAACAAACAGGACTGCCGGAGAGCCGCTGCAGCCAGAGCCGCGCCGCCAGTCTGAAGAAGGGTTTCGGCCCGAAGATGTTGCCTATTTCCTTCGCTCCATAGATGCTGCCTCACCCGCTGACAATCACTATAGTGGTCTTTTTAGACAACACCACTTTTGATTATCAATTTTTAGTTAAAATGTACCAAGACCAATTTTGGAACGTCTCTGACTATTTTTTTTGATTTGGTGACCTTTTTTACTAATACAATCTTTTTAACAATTAAAATAAAAAGTATTCATACTTTTGAAGAACAACCAGCTGGGAAAGCTCCAAGTTCCTCACAAGTATTGTTAAGCTTGTTGTCGATCCTCGGGCAGGTGTGATCCTGGAAGGAAACCCATGTTGTAAAAGTACTTCAGGAGTTAATGATCAATCTTTAATAGAACAGAGATTAATTCACACAATGCTCATTGAAACAAGGAATCTGTGTGTTAATTTTGTAACCAGTTTTATTCCACCAGGGAGGTCTTACCTTCCACTAACTGCAACCTCCGGCAACCACCTTCAACTAGCATCGCAACCGGCTTCGACTAAAAAATTACCGATTTTTAAAACGGCAACCTATTTTCAGTCGCGGCCGGTTTTGAAATTTTTGAAATAATCGCCGGAACATAGAAGAAGCGGAAACCACTTTCGACCATTAAGGAGACTGACTAAAACCTCCATGAACCATACGGAAACCTTGGGTGGGGCGCAAAGTCTCCAGAGGTTTCCGTTCAGGTTTCCTAAGTGGGACGGGGCATTACTCTTTTTTCAGTCAAAGGAGCTTGAGCCTTTAAATGGTTGCCTTCATTTGACTGGTCCATCATGAACAGACAAAATAACACAGGGCACCCCCAAAAACAAATGAAACAATATGAAGCACAATTGAATACTGAAAAATAAAGTTGTATTGATTACTTGTATTAGCAAGGATGAGCACTTACATTGGAAAGGTATCCTGGTGAAGTCCGGGAAGGTGATGGATTAACACAGGTGGGAGGGGAATAGCCTCTAGGATTTGGATATGGACAGGTAGTAGAACCAAAATTTGGACCTTGGAGCTCCTTGAAAACAAATATATTAGACAGAATTGTAGATGGCATACCCATCATTACTAATATATTGTAAAATATAGGTGCAGGAGGAGGCCATTCGGCCCTTTGAGCCAGCACCGCCATTCATTGTGATCATGGCTGATCATCCCCAATCAATAACCCGTGCCTGCCTTCTCCCCATATCCCTTGAATCTACTAGAGCTCTATCTAACTCTCTTTTCAATCCATCCAGTGATTTGGCCTCCACTGCCCTCTGTGGCAGGGAATTCCACAAATTCACAACTATCCCATTTGACACCCCACCCCCCTTATTCAGTTTATGAATAATTAAAAACTAAACAGCAAAGAGTAACATAGAACAGCTTCTCCATTGGAAGCTGCACACAACATTTTAAGGCAATTTACCTTCTGAATTGCAAAATGACAAATTGACTTATCTTTGGTCAATAATTTCTCGTCGCATAGCTACTTCAAAAACTCACCACTGAGGAATGGTTGGTGGAATTTAATACAGAGAAGTGTGAGGTGTTGCATTTTGGGACGTCGGACAAGGGCAGGACCTACACTGTAAATGGTAGGCCTCTGGGTAGTATTGTAGAGCAGAGGGATCTAGGAGTACAAGTGCATGTTTCCTTGAAGGTCGAGTCGCAGGTAGATAAGGTGGTCAAAAAGGCTTTTGGCACTTGGGCCTTCATCAGTCAGCGTATTGAGTATAGAAGATGGGAGGTCATGTTGCAGTTGTATAAGACATTGCTGAGATCGCATTTAGAATATTGTGTTCAGTTTCGGACACCATGTTATAGGAAAGATATTGTTAAACTTGAAAGGGTTCAGAAAAGATTTACGAGGATGTTGCCAGGACTAGAGGGTGTGAGCTAAAGGGAGAGGTTGAGTAGGCTGGGTCTCTATTCCATGGAGCGCAGGAGGATGAGGGGAGATCTTATAGAGGTATACAAAATCATGAGGAATAGATCGGGTAGATGCACAGAGTCTTTTACCCAGAGTAGGGGAATTGAGGACCAGAGGACATAGGTTCAAGGTGAAGGGGAAAAGATTTAATGGGAATCCGAGGGGTAACCTTTTCCACACAGAGGGTGGTGGGTGTATGGAACAAGCTGCCAGAGGAGGTAGTTGAGGCTGGGACTATCCCATTGTTTAAGAAACAGTTGGACGGGTACATGGATGGGACAGGTTTGGAAGGTTAAGGACCAAGCGGAGGCAAGTCGGACTAGGGTAGCTGGGACATTGTTAGCCGGTGCTGGCGAGTTGGGCCGAAGGGCCTGTTTCCTCATTGTATCACTCTATGATTCTATGTTGTTATTCACATCTGTATTAACAGTTTCTGCGTGGCTCAACATGTCCCATATAAACCAACTCAAATAAAAATGTTCAGACACAGCTAGATCACCAGCAGCAACCAAACATTGCTTAGATTAAATATATTTAACACATGGCTCATAACTGAAATGTATCAAGGAGAGAAGCTTGATGTGCCATTTATTATTTAATGAGCTAAATTATCCAAATTAATGAAAATTGCAAACTTAAGTGTAAGTGAAATTCTGGTGTCTTATTAAATCATGATAATATGATCTCAATTTAATTTAGAATTTGTGTCACAGCCATAGCAAGGTTCAGCTTAGGATAGCATATTGATAATGTTCAGTTTGAAGGATTGCAGCACATGTTTTGCAATACAAGTCCATCCCAGTTCATGTCACAACATAACAAATTACACTCAGGCTCGTTCTGTTTAGGGTTACATCTAGGATGAGAAGGAAAGGTTCTCCAACCTGATTGCAGTTTAATCATTACGCTATCAAAGTTAATCTCCCTTCACAGACATCCCCAAACCGTTTTTAGTTTAGATACAATGCGGATGGAGACAGGGCCTTCCGCCCACCGAGTCCGCGCCGACCAGCGATCCCCATACACTAACACTATCCTACACACACTAGAGACAATACACAATTATAGCAAGCCAAGTAACTTACAAACCTGGACGTCTTTGGATTGTGGGAGAATACCGGAACACCCGGAGAAAACCCACGCAGGTTACGGGTAGAACATACAAACTCCACACAGACAGCACCTATAGTCAGGATCGAACCCGTGTCTCTGGCAGCAACTTTACCACTGCACCACCAAGCCTCCCTTTCATTCTCCTCATCCAACACTACTCTGCTGGTTTGTCAGAAAACCTTTAACTAGCCCACTCATTGGATTCCTTCATGAATGGCACAAAGAACATGAAGCATTCTCATTCCCAGCATGCTGTTCAAATTTCTAACAAATTGCAGCAAACATTCATTCTCAATTAAAAGGTTACAGTAGTCCTTTACTAATTAGAAGCTAACATAACCCCAGCTATCACGTCCCAGTGAACAATTATTTAACTTCATTCAGTTAAAAAGGTCACCTGAGGAAGGTCGGCGTTGAGAAGTAAAATTGCTCTACATAGCAATCATGCAAAGCCACATTCTAACAGAGCAGTCTACATTTTGCATCTTTTTCGAGTGCAATCTCAAAGTCTCAGCAGGACTGGAATGAGCATGCAGTATGCTGTCTATGTCTATTTTTGTCTCATCGCTTTCCATTCCATTCTTAACCTTTCCAAAAGTAGTCCATCAACACAGCATTACTTGCTTTTGATAGAAGATGATTTCCTCACAGCCTGAGTAAACCATTGGTAAACATTTTATATCCTGTCTTGTCCTATCTTGCAAATTCAGAAATTACGTTTATTAACAGCAATCTTTTAAAAATCGAGACACAAGGGACTGCAGATACAGGAACCTCAAGCAAAAAAATAAACTGCTGGTAGAATTCAACAGGTCAGGAGGCAAATGGACAGTTCTGTGGAGAGAAATGGACAGTTAAAGTTCCCTTCAAGTTTCAAGACCTCAAATTTTGTGACTGACATTTTCTGGAAGGGATTATGGAGAATTTAGTTGACAGTGGACACAGCGGAAATATTGGCTGACAGTAAACATTCTGTCTGGCACTGTGTCAGTGTCATGAATAAGCCGCACAAATGTTCAAAAGCAAATCTTAATGCTTATTTTTATTAGAAAATCCCTTACATGTAGTATGTAAAATGTGTACATTCTCTTAAAAAACTCCACCTTTCAGTGGAATCTACAACCTGTTTTTCCTTCATGAATATTTTAAATTCCACCATGAGCTTACCAGACACAACACTGAATGTAACCTGAAGAAGGGTTTCGGCCCGAAACGTCGCCTATTTCCTTCGCTCCATAGATGCTGCTGCACCCGCTGAGTTTCCCCAGCAATTTTGTGTACCTACTGAATGTAACCTCTAAGCTTGCTTCCACACCAGTTCTGAACCACACCATGACAGTAAGCAGATCGCTGAGATGGTTGACTCGCACCAAATCTGCCATCCCTGCTGACCCCAGACACAAGATGATTGGATGCTGCCCCTGTTAGAATAGTTCCTCATTGTTACGTTTATTTCCATCTGCTAGTTTGGTTTAATTCAGGCGTAGTTTAGATACTGTGTGGAAACAGGCCTTTCGGACCACCAAGTCCACGCCGACCAACAATCAACCCCTGTATTGTAGTTCTATCCTACACACTACCAAAACCTAAAAATCTGCATGTCTTTGGAATGTGGGAGCAAACCAGAGCATCCAGAGAAAACCTACGCAATCATACAAACTCTGTACAAACAGCACCAGAGTTCAGGAATAAACCCAGGTCTCTGTGAGGGAGCAACTTTACCTCTGAGCCAATGTGCTGCCCCATCTGTATTAGTTAGTCTGAATCATTGAATTGAATGATAGATCCCTTCTGGATATATTCATACTAAATAAGGAAATTACAATATTATAACCCCAAACATTTACCTCCAGGCATCTACTAGTGACAACATCTATTAATTAATTTTAATTTACTGATCAAAAGTGCAACAAACCACAATGGGAAACGTGGTTAGTGGCCAAGATATTGGACAGAACTGTAAAATACGAGTAAGCAAACGGTTGAGTTTTTATGGGAAAAGAGAGAGCGGGACATGGTGTGCACCTTTCTCCGCTCTCACCGAGATTCCTCAAGCTCCGGATGAAAAGACCCGGGGTTCTCTTGCCTGTTGTGTCTCTCTCAAGGCAGGGATGTTAATATCTGTGACAGCAGAACGACATGTTGGGCTTGTCCATGAAGATCCTGAACTTCATTCTGAGGAGTGGAAGATAACCTATCCATAATTATATTTTCAGGTGGGATGTTGGTTGCACACCAGCAACCACAAGAATATGGCAGAGTCTTGCTAGATGTCAAGGGGTATGAAACACCTGGGGACTAGAATCTGCTATATGGATATTTACATTCTTAGACATGTACATGGATCCCTCTTCTCTCTTGCACATGCACGCACAGGTGTATGGGTGGGATTATTCATACAAGCCCCATGCCCATTGCCTCTTCCTCTCAGCCCTCCTCCTTCACCTCACTTATGTAAACCACCTTCATCTTCTACTGAATAACAGTCTCAAAGTATACTACCTCTGATAGATGTAAAATCATTCAGATTCTCAGGTTCAACAGATCAGTTGCAGAATGATATGTTGGAAGTAAAGTCTCGAAGAAAATTCAAATATTGGGTAAACGAGCCATACCTTTACTTCCAAAGCATGTTGTAGTTTTATACGCATGAAGTCTTGTTCCTGACGCTGAATAACCGATTGACAATCAGAAAACCGAAGGCAGGCCTGTTTTACATGGAAACCACAAGCATACTAAATTTATCAGCCAAATTTATCATTGCTCTTGATATGTTTTTTTGTACAAATTATCAATATTTCCCCCAATTTAACAGCAATTATAAACTGGACTATTGCATAGTTTAGATGCTTTATAAATCAAAAATATGTTTCTCTACATTTTTCAATTACTAAAAAACATTTTGTTATAGCAGGGATGTCTAACCTGCAATTCCAGAAAGATGCATATACATCTTGCTAATCAAGTCCTCAGCAACTCACTCCCATTAACGTTTATATTTACCTCCCTCCCTCAGCATTAAACTCCACATACAACACAGGGGGCATTTCCCACATTATTCACGTTATTTCCTCTATCATGTATCTATCTGTACACTGTGGATGGCTCGATTGTAATCATCTTTTGTCTTTCTGCTGACTGGTTAGCATGCAACAAAAGCTTTTCACTGTACCTCGGAACATGTGACCATAAACTAAACTAAACTAATTATATCTTGCATGATTTCCCATCTTATTCCATAAATTCCCCCAACTTGGCAAGGATCTGTCAGTTACCCTGACCATGAAGCAACCTATGGCCCTCAGCAAAATCTATGGATCAGGATGGCAAGAAGACAAGAATTCAATGAACTAGAAAGACAAAAAACAAAATCAGCTTTAAATCACAGTCGCGTGACAGGATTCCATAATTGGGTACAGACCCAAAGGTTAAACAAAAGAATGCTAGTGGAGTAACAGCCAATACTGCAACATATGACTGGTTATCAAAAATTACAACAGAATCTTGATCCGTTGGGCAAATGGCCTAAGTAATGGTGAATGGCGTTTAATGCAGATAAGTGTGAGGTGGTGTTGCATTTTGGGAACACAAACCAGGGCAGGACATTCACAGTGAATGGTAGGGCCCTGGGGAGTGTGATAGAGCAGAGGGATCTATGAGTGCAGACACATAGTTCCTTGAAAGTGGCGTCACAGGCAGATAGTGTGGTCAAGGAGGCTTTCAGTACATTTACCTTCATCAGTCAGAGTGCTGAGTATTGAAGTTGGGATGTTATAGTTACAGTTGTACAAGACATTGGTGAGGCTGTATTTGGAATACTGTGGTCAGTTTTAATCAACCTGGCCTAGAAAGGATGTTGTTAAGGTGGAAAGGGTACAGAGAAGATTTACAAGGATGTTGCCAGTACTTAAGGGCCTGAGATCTAGGGAGAGGTTGGACAGGGTAGGACTATATTCCTTGGAGCACAGGAAGATGAAGGGTGATATTAAAGAGGTGTATAAAATCAGGAAGAGACTAAAACAAGTGAATGCAACCGAGTCATTTACACAAAGTTTGGAATCAGGAACCAGAGGAAAAAGATTGAATGAGTGAGGGGAAACGTTTAATAGGAAGCCAAGAGGCAAATTTTTGACGCAGAGGATGGTGGGGATATGGAATCAGCTGCTAGCAGATGTAATTGAAGTAGATACTATAATAACATTTAAAATACATTTGGACAGGTACATAGATAGGAATGGTTTAGATGGACATGGACCAAACATAGTCAGGAGGCATCTTGGTTGGCATGGTCAGGTTGGGCCGATGGAGCCTATTTCTATGCTGTATGTCTCTATGGCTCTACCCAAACAACTGTACACAAAATGGAGACACATGAAACTGCAGATGCTGGAATCTTGAGTAAAATTGAGTTTAAATTGAAGGTAGACACAAAATGCTGGAGTAACTCAGTGGGTCAGGCAGCCTCTATGGAGGGATTAGACAGACAACGTTTTGGGTCAGTTCCAATGATGGATCGCAACCCAAAACGTTGCCTGTCCATTTCCTCCACAGATGCTGCCTGACTCCTGAGTTACTCCAACACTTTGTGTTTTACTATACACAGAATAAACATAAGGACATTAAGGTGTATAAAATCATGAGAGAAATAGATCGGGTAGATTCACAGAGAAAAGAAGGGTCTCGACCCGAAACGTCACCCATTCCGTCTCTCCAGAGATGCTGCCTGTCCCGCTGAGTTACTCCAGCATTTTATGTCTACCTTCAATTTAAACCAGCATCTGCTGCACTTTACTGCACAGAGTCTCTTACCCAGAGTAGGTGAATCAAGGATCAGAGGACATAGGTTTAAGGTGAAGGGGAAAAGATTTAATAGGAATCCGAAGGGTAACTTTTTCACACAGGTGGGTGTATGGAACAAGCTGCCAGAGGACGAAGTTGAGGCTGGGACTATCCTAACATTTAAAAAACAGTTAGAGAGATACATGGATAGGACAGGTTTGGAGGGATATTGACCAAACGTGGGCAGGTGGGACTAGTGTAGCTGGGACATGTTGACCGGTGTGGGCAAGTTGGGCCGAAGGGTCTGTTTCCACACTGTATCACTCTATGACACAGAAGAATAAAGCACACCTGCAGGTTTCTTGTGTTCTTAATTTGTAAATGTCACTATATATAATTTCCCCTACCCATAAGCAGCAATAATAAAACTTAGAAATGATAATAAAAGGTTAAAACTGAACTAATGTGTAGTATTAACTGAATGAAGCACTGTCAATAAAAATATCAAAAGTAATATTTCCAAAATAAAGAAAGGCAAAACGCCAGCATACAGGAGTCTTCAGAAAGGGTTCACTAATCTGATTAATCATAACAATAAAGGAATAAACAAACAGAAGCCAAGAGGAAGGTCAACAGGAAGGTTGCTTGATATATCTGGTACCTCTTATTTCCTTTTCTCCTACTCTAAGTTATAACGTTTGTTTCTTACTATGTACTATTAAAACTGACAGTAAAAGCTTTTACAATTTCTGTTGATGCATATTTACTGTCTTCAGTAAAATGTGGAGTAGAGATGCGTGGTTCATTGAGTTAACTCAGATCGAGGACAATCCCAATGGTACAAATGCCTGCTCTACCTGTCAGCCTGTGAATGTTTGGGAACTCATAACTCAACTGCAGACATAAGGCGGCAAAGTTGGTTTAAGAATTACTATCCCTAGCACTGACATGGTCGATTAAAACAAATACGAGGTTTACCCCAAATAATGAAGGGGAAAAAAATAAAGTAAGATCAATTACCTTTTCCAATGCTGACTCCAACCTCATCAGTTTGTCCCTCAAAGATTTTTCCTGAGACTTCACACTGTCGAGCTCTCCAGCAATTTTATTTCTCTCCGATACGATGCAAGCAAGTTCCTTAGTCAGACGTACTTTCTCCTCTTTTAGGTAGCATTTCTCCTATCGAATGTAAAACCAGGTTAAAAAGTGTGAGTGTGTGAGTGAGTGAATGAGTGCATGCAGATGCATGTGTGTGTGCGAGTGCGAGTGCAGGGGACAGGAGAAGGGGAAGTAAGATAGAAAGTAAGATAAATTATACCCATTGGCAGAAGGTCCAGAACCAGGGAAAAGTAGGGGTGACATAGAGAAAAAGGCTTTTCAGTTAGCAAGTAGTCATGATCCAGAATTCATTGCCTTGACAAGGTTGTGCTAGCACGTTCAATTACTACTTTCAAAAGGAAGCTGGATAAACCATGGAGGCTGTAAAAGGGTGCAGTGAGGGAGCTGGAGAATAGGAATAACCAGATTGCTCTGACACCATTGGCCTCCTTTGGTGCTGAAATAAATCACAACGATTCAATGAAACTTGAAATTTCAGCTCCATTGTTTCAACAGCAATAATATATAATTTTAAATAGAATATTCAATATGAAAGAATACATAAAGTACATTGACTGGAAGTTTGATACAAGAAGGATGAGTCTAATTGTGCAACACTGCAATAAACAATATTTCTTGGGCCAGCAGTGCTGTCGCATGACTAGGAAACAATCATGCGATTTAGAGCACTGGCCATTTGGTGAGTGGAAAATCCATTGGTACAAATACATCGATAGATGCTCCTGAACACATCATCAGTGATGTAACCTAGGGTCATTGGGTGTTTCGGGTCTTTCAACATCAGACACCCTCACCCAGGCGACCCAGCTGTGGTTGATCAGACCACGACTTGTGTTCAGGTGGCAATCGCTCCTCCCCATGGACCTCTTCTCCTGATCCAGAGCCATCTTGATGCCTTCTCTGCTGCCTCTGTGGTGTTCTTGATGGCCCTTCTCCTTGCCACTCCGTTGATGCCCAGTGCATTCAAGGCTTTGTAGAGCGATTGCCCTGCAAAACCTCTGCAGCCAACCTCGATGGGCATACACCTTGCCTTCCAGCCCTGCTTACGGCAGTCTATGGCCAGCTCTTCATACTTGGTCATCTTCCTCTCGTGGGCCTCCTCCAGACGGTCCTCCCACGGCACTGTCAGTTCCAACAAGACGATGTTTTTGGTTGCCTCTGAGACCAGGAGGATATCTGGCCTCAGGGTGGTCGTGGCATTGTGCTGTGGAAACTTCAGCTGTTTCACCAGGTCTACGGAAAGCTGCCAGTCCTGCGCAGTCGCCAGGATTCCTGACTGATACCTGGCTGCTGTGGTTCTTGGCAGCTGCACTCCGGCCTTCACGAAGGTGATCATCTGGGTGGTGGGGCGTTCTCGTCTGCAGCTGCTGATTCCCATGCTGATGGCTTCTGCAATGGGTTTGAGAACCTGGTCGTGACGCCATGTGTACCGGCCCTGCACAAGAGACTTTGGGCAACAGCTCAGGATGTGTTCCAACGTCCCCTTGCCTGAGCATTGCGGGCAATCTGGAGATTCCGCTTTGCCCCAGATGAAGAGGTTCGATGGGCTGGGCAGGACATCATACACTGCCTGGACCAGGAACTTGATGCGCTGTGGTTCAGCCTGCCAGAGCTCAGTCCATGTGACTTTTCGGTCCATGGCCTGCTCCCACCTTGTCCAGGCTCCCTGCTGCCTCAATCCAACTGCTTTGGTACACCTCTCCTCCTCCACCACTGCCCTCACTTCCTCCTGGACCAGCCTGCGCCTCTCCTTCCCCTTGGCCTTGTCAAACTGGGGAGATGGGAAGATTCCCAGGCCTGCTCTTAACAGCTGCAACACTAAAATGGATAAGTAGCATGATTCCCCAATTTTGAACAAATAGTGATTCTTTGGTGCCTTATCGTGTCTACAAAGTAAGAAATTGCACAGAGCTACTCAATTTCATTGACGATTAACAAGACAAACTGTGCAAAAAGAATGAACCAGCAATAATTCCCTTGTTGATATAATTAAAGGCATTGAGCCCAAACTGCTGATGGCTTCTGCAATGGGTTTGAGAACCTGGTCGTGACGCACGTCACTATTACACGTCATCATCACACGCCACCATAAGCAGTTCAAGTTCCTGGGTGTGCATATCTTTGAAGATTTGTCATGTGCTCAGCACATCGATGCAATCACAAAGAAAGCTCATCAGTGCCTCCATTTCCTCAGAGATTGAGGAGTATGTCAATAAATACTCAGTTGAACTTATGCAGGTGTACGATGGAGAGCATATGGTTGCACCATAACCTGGTTCGGCAACTCAAATGCTCAGGAATAAAGGAGATTGCAGAGAGTGGTAGACACTACCTGGTCCATCACAGGTAAAGACCTTTCCACCATTGAAGGGATCTTTAGTAATCCCTGCCTCAAAATGTCTGCCAATCTCAAAGACCTGCACCACCCTGGCCACAGTCTTATTTCACCACTACCATCTGGAGGAAGATACAGGAGCTTGAAAACAATGTCCTGCATGTTCAAGAATAGCTTCTTCCAGCAACCATCATGCTCCTGAACACTACACAACACTAATCACAGACACCATGATCTTCCATGGACTGGGCTTCTGTTTGCCCTTCTGTTTGGTTTTTACACTATTGTGGTTATCATATTATAACTTTGTTCGGTTTTTGTTTAATATATATTATCTGGGTTTTATTGTGTTTATGGGGCTGTTATACAGCAACAACCAAGGATTTCATTGTTCCATTGTCAGTACATATGGCAATTAAACACTCTTGATTCGGTAAAGTAGTGTCGCAATACAAGGGTATTGCATCATGCCAATTGCATGACATTGCATGTATTGCCTCATGACAATTGGACCTTCTCATCTCATCCATCCCTGTTCTTATTGTCGTTCCTAACCTTCCTACTAACTTGGTGATTCTCAGTGACACCTAGAAGAAAGTCTCTGCCCTTTTCTCATTGGAAAATTAAATTACATTCATCATTTCATCCCAAGACAATTCTTTACAATGCAATTTTAATACATTCAAAATATGAAATAACAACATTCATAAAAGCTGACTTTATGTGAACTAAAATATTAGGAAATTGTATCCAAAAATTGTATCCAAAAATATGAACTGATGAATGTGTGTGTGTGAATATTCACAAAATAATAAATAATATGAACTGATGAATGTGCGTGTGAATAATCACACAAATAATAAAAATGTTTTACATAATCAAAAAAGCTAGTGCCCGTTCAATACTTAAATTGTTAATGACTTTCCATATTTCTCACATTGTACACAGAATAATTATTGCTCTTAAAGGACAAAATCTAACAACAACCACCCATTGAAAAATACTTGAATATTTTCATAAAGGATTATGAGCTTACATTATGGAAGAGTAAGATATTAATGTCCAATTAAAAATAGCAATGGTGTCTTTGATTTAGCACTGGGAAATTATAACGTGAGGCAATTCAATCTGAACCATTCCTTCTATGGCTCCAATGGAAATCGGCTAAATTTAACTCTGTTCGAACTCCTGCCAAAAGCAGCTGCCTGGAAATGTAAAAACTCTTGCCACGGCATGTATGCTTTAAACATTTATAGGGGAAGAGCAAAGTAATTCATCAATCACTTCAATTTGATAATGAGTGTTGGGTCATTTTTGTGTGATGCTGTCACTTTTCCTAGCCCACAGCAAACATTTCTGCACTGCAGAAGGTTATATAAAACAGGATGACTGCCTGTAGGAAGCTGATTGCAGAAACTCCCAAATATTTATTCTCGGCACAAATTGCGAAGAAGTGCACAGAAAGATACCATTATTACTTTGCACAAACATGTACAGTGGTCACGTCAAATGGGGGAATGTGATATATGAAAGGGGGTGGTAGCAGAAAGGGGAGTGAGGAACAATGTCAAATGTTCAACACATTCTCAGGAGGTCCAATACCACACAGGGATTTCTTGCCTGCTAACTTGTCGAATATTTTAGCTGTTAGCATAAACTCATGTTGTGGGCCAGGGCTTTTCCACCACAAATTTCAAGATGTGTTTCTATCTCCTTCAAGTCATACAACCCCTAACATCGCTAGCAAACTCTACAAATATTAGGAAAGGTAATATCAAGTAATATATATTTCTGCCCTAGTCATTACGCACCTCATAAGAGGTAACAATGGAGGTTAATGTGGTCCCGTTTAAAGATGTGTGGGGCAACTTTTTTTTTTACGCAGAGTGTGATGAATACCAAGAATGCACTGCCAGGGTTTGTGGTTGAGGGAGATATGATAGTGACATTTAAGAGACTTTTGGACAGGCCTATGGATATGCAGAGAATGGAGGGATATTAATTATGTACAAGGAGATAAGAGATGGTCTTGGCATCATGTTCAGCATAGATATTGTGGCACGATGGCGCAGTGGTAGAGATGCTGCCTTACAGCACTTACAGTGCCAGAGATGAGGGTTCGATCCCGACTATGGGTGCTGTCTGTATGGAGTTTGTACGTTCTCTTCGTAACTGCATGGGCTTTCTCCGAGATCTTCGGTTTCCTCCCACACTCCAAAGACGTACAGGTTTGTAGGTTAATTGCCCTGGGTTTGTATACTTGGTATTATAGTAATTCACGCGTTGTGAATAAAACGATCTTTATTGATAAATACAACTCTTAAACACATGTGCGTTAAGTGAGATCTCAAGCAAGGTCCCTGCTGTTGCTGTAGGACATACCCGTTGACTGATGACGTTCTCTTCCCGCCAAACGCAGTCACGTTACTGTTCCAGTTCTGGTGACGAGGGTTTGATCAGTAAGTGGCTTGACCACCAGGTGGTGCCACATGACCCCCCAGAACTGGAGGATTGAAAACGAGCAGACAGACGAAACGCGGCGGCCTGAACTCATAAATACAACACCCGCGCCCGGAAACACAACCGTGTTTGTGGATGAAAGCGACGAGGCTGGGCCACCTGTACGGGCTGACCAATGTCCCAAATGAGCGGGCTGAAGATGAGCCACCCATGTCGAGCACAAAAGTCACGTTAGGTAGACACACAGGCAGTCCTTGAGGGCGGAAGCGGGCGGGACGGCGAAACAGAAGAGAGTTTCATCCGGAAGGTGCGCCAGCATGTTAGAGGGTGGCTCCTGCTGTGGGTCCGTGGGCACCCCGGCCCTGGGTCGAGACTGTGGGACCCGTGGGCGCAGTCAGCGCTCCGGCTGTGGGCCGTGGGGTGCAAGGAGACCCAGGCAAAAGCCGCAGAAGGGGCGAGACGCTGTTCCTTCTCATCGCCAGCAGGTGGTGTGCCAGGAAAAAAAAAATCAAAAAATCAGCGCCCAGCAGCGGCTGGGAGATGGCGGCAATAACGAAAGAACAAGGAAAAACAACAGCAGTCAAAAACGAATAAAAACTGTGCAGACACCGGATGTCTGGATGGGGCTGCCATTGACGGCGGTCAGAGCAAGGCCCGGTGGCCCGGAACGAGTGTTGACACCCCAGACAGGGCAAAATGCTCACAGCTGCTGCCATGTCGACAAAGGAACGCCTCTCGGAATGCCGGTCACCAACGTAGAGGCGATGTTGCTGGCTGGCAGCGGAAGCCATTACTGGTGGCCGGCCGAGACATTTCCCGGATGCTTGCAGGTCGGTCGGCTCGACGGGCCTCAGAAACCCCACCGGATGCGCTGCCGCGCCCTCAGTGAAAACAGGAACCGTGGGTCGGGACCCTGGCGGCTGCGGGCGCACTCGGCTGTGGGCTGTCCTGGCCGTGGGCCATGGAATCCATCGCGGTACCGCCGACTCATGACTGACCGAGGCTCCACCCTGTAGCTGGGCCAGCAACAGCTCGACCGTATGTACAGCCAGTGACCGGGGATTATCGAAATCCACACCAGCGAGGAGCAGGCGGACGTCATCGGGCCTCCGCCCCAGGTAAACCTGCTCAATCGGGAGGCAGGGCCGGCGGCCGGCAATCAAGGCCTGGATCGTGCCCATCGACCCGGATGGCCTGCGACCGCCGAGACCAGTCATAGGCAGGAGTCAAGCGGCCCGATCACGGCGGCAGAGCCCAAAAGTACGTTACAGGAACGCATTGAGGCTGTCGTCGGCGGCATCTTGTTGCAGCACGGAGTTGACGCTGTATCCATAGCGCAAAATCACTGTAGAGCTGGGTTGTCGGCTGCAGACATAGCGAGAAATCCAAAATATTGTTTGGGAACATCAGGTCACCAATTAAACGATCTCTATTGGCAAATACAACTCTTAAACCCACTAAGTGAGATCTCAAGCAAGGTCCCTGCTGTTGCTGTAGGACACACCCGTTGACTGATGACGTTCTATTCCCGCCAAACACAGTCACGTGACCGTTCCAGTTCTGGTGACGAGGGTTCGATCAGTAAATGGCTTGACCACCAGGTGGCGCCACAGTATAAGTGTAAATTGTCCCTAGTATGTGTAGGATAGTGTTAATGTGCGAGGATCGCTCATCGGCGCAGACTCAGTGGGCCAAAGGGTCTATTTCCCCGCTGTATCTCCATACCAAACTAAACTAAATTGTTGGCTGAAGGGCCTGTTCTTGTGCTGTATTGTTCTGTTCAAAGTAACAATGGAAAAAACTTTTAAAGTTCAATTAGTTCAATTTACAACTAATTTGTTGTGACATGCAAGGTGTGAAAGGGCAAAACCATCGAAAATATAACTGGTAGGAATTTCCAAATGTGGCATTAAACACAAGAGGTTAAAGAATGGTCTCTGAGATGGTGTAAAGGTATTAAAAGGAATCATGCATGATGTGTTTCCTTTTCTAACAACCAATCAAATAATGAATAATCATTATTATAGAACAATGTTGTGAAAATCAATAACTAGTTTTTGAATATAACTCGAATATTAATGATATCTGACATACCCTCTCAGAGTTTTCTAAAGCTTCTTCCAGGAACTGAATTTTGCTCTGTAATGCATCAATCTGTCCCCGCTTAGCTGTGATTTGCTTTTGCATTCCCATGGCAACTTTCATTGCTGTAAAGGATAACATTTTATATTTTAATAAAACAAATGTGGTCATACATTGATTGCAAAGCAGGTAGGATAGGAAAATTCAAAGTTGAATCCCTACCCAGATCTAAAAAAGGAATATTTTCATTAGTGTCCTACAGATTATTTTAATCAAGGTCTTTTGCAGCCCTTTCTAAAGGCGAATAACATGGTTTTCTTTAAACCAAGGGTTTTTCACATTTCATGGCCATAAATGCTGTGGAAGATTGTTGGAAATGGTACAAATTTTCCATTCATTTCTCCATGTCCGCCAGCAATCTCTCACTGAAGTAATAACTGAGCATGCCAAAAAAATCCCAACCCATCACTTCTCTGTACAAATTAAGGAACCAAAATTATTAAAGAAGAAAATTTGAAAGAATTCCCAGGAAATTCCAGAAATGCAAAGCATAATGATAACTGAAGGGGCATGTTAGAATAGTGACTCCCTAAAATGAAATCTTGCAGATACACACCAATCTACTTTTTCAGAAAATCAACAACATATTAAAAATAAACAAGATTTTGAGGGAGAAAGCTAGAATAACAAAGTAACTTCCAATGCCAATAGTCTAGTAAAAATGGACTGAAAATTGGTACCGTGGGAGTCAGCTCCTTCGAGAACTTTCATTGCCTCTCTGTTTTGATCCAGATCATTTTGGGCTGATTTCAGCTGAGCTCTAAGTTTGTTTGTAGACCATTCATATTCTTTGGTTTTAGAAGCATAGGTCCTCTGCAAATTATTATACTCCTCTATAATCAACAAAAAAAGGGAACTGAATAAAAAATTTATTTAATGACAGTTATTGTACAACCTACATTTATATAACAAAGCATTGAATCTAAGTGTTGTAACACCATTATAGACCATTGCCCAACTACTCTCCACATAATTGCACATCTTTTACAAGGACATTCTTTTGCACAATTATATCGGCTAATAGAAGAAATGATTGATCCTTAACTCCAGCACATCTCTTCATAAATATCTTATCTATCACACGTACCAGCTTCTCAAATTTACCATCTCTACTGTAACATACTATTATTATTATTTCTTTAACACTAGGATATTCCAAATACTCTTCTATAATTCAATAATAACTTTTTTTTTAAATGATCTCTTTTCCCCTTTTATAATCTACCACCTTCATTGATCTGTTTTATCCTTTTTCCTGTTATTGCAACTGTTGCAATTTTGTTTTGTATTACAGGCTTTATCAATATATTTTAAGTCTTGGTTTTGATTTTGATTTCTCTCACCCTTCCACTCAGTCTTTTTAATTATCAGTTCAAATCTTTACATGTTCTTTGTTTTTACTAACTTTTTACTTCCTTCAAGTGTTTTATCTTCAAATTTTCTCCAGATATCTAATTTAGTCATTAATTTTTTTTGGATCCATTTCTTATGCTGGAATATAGTTGATTTGTGTCATTCCATGCTCTTGTTTAATTGTGTCCCATTGTGATTATTGATCTATTTACCAATATCCCCCTCCATGCGATTTAAAAAAAAACCCTTGTTAACCCACAAAACATGGCTCCCCCAACCAAGTATTTTCCCGTTCTTTGACCGACTCTGGCTTTGCTGCAGTCATTGTATGAGATAATTCCTGTTTTTAGGGAGCCTTCACGTTCTGCTTTATTTCACAGATCCAGTAAAAGCAACTCCAGCTTTTTTTGCAGCGCATTGGATATAAAAACATCTGCACTCCAAAAATATTGTCTCTTGTGCCCTGTTCCAGGTTTTCTTATGGGGGGAGGGAAAGAGGAGCAGTTTGAGTGAGCATCTGCAAAAACTCCTAATACAGCTGAGAAATTCATTCTTAATTCATTTTTCACTGTCTGTCAATTTATAAAATCATCTCAAGTAATTTGACCAATACCTTGCCATTCCTTAACTCAATTTGAATAGATGCTAATCAGTCACCCCTTCCTTCCCTCCAGAGATGCTGCCTGTCCCGCATAGTTACTCCAGCATTTTGTCTCTATCTTCTGAATAGATGTTGTTTGGGCTGTGAGTCTATTTATTGGTTAACAACTTCAAGTGAGATACTCAGGAACTGCATTTTGGAGATCATTGGTCGTCTCACAGATATAAAGCTATCAAAATTTGTAAACATGCATTTGCAAACAAGATAGAATAACGTTGATTTACAATGTTAACAGGAAAACAAAGGAAGCCTAAAAATGAAAATGAGCCTTGAACTTGTCTTGTTAGAAGAGTGTTGTCATACCTTTCAG
Source organism: Amblyraja radiata (assembly GCF_010909765.2). NCBI lineage: Eukaryota > Metazoa > Chordata > Chondrichthyes > Rajiformes > Rajidae > Amblyraja > Amblyraja radiata. The sequence goes on from NC_045956.1 coordinate 75,930,071, forward strand.
ACAACTCATCTGGTCCTGGATGTGTTTTAGGTCAGTTGCAAGCTCTTCCTTTTCCTGCAACAATTCTCCCAGCTCTGACATTTGTTCAGTTGCAGAATTTACCATCTTGATTTTCTCCCGTTCCAACTCACTGAGATGTGCCTGCAGCTCTTGCATTTTTATATCTTTGTGGTCCAATTCAGTCTAGTACAAACGGCAGCCACTGATAAATTAGATTCATGCAAAGTGACATGCATTATCAAATGACCGTGGAGGTGTGTGCACACTTCCATCCATATTTTAACATGCGAACAGTAAATGAGATAAATTCATCACATTTCCAGCAACTGTTTTTAGAAGATATGCCCAAGGCCACATTTATTGCAAAGAAAGCAATTTACTAGCATCCAACACAGATGTACATTTTTCCACTCAGTTGTTTAAATTCAAACATAAAAGCAACAACAAACATTGATATGTTTAATTGATAGAATAGCACACGTATTAGTGATAACATATATACTATTAGTTCACACTCTCTTACTTACCAATGATTCCGTGATTTTTTCTCTATGCTTTTCTCGACATCTTTTTAGCATTTCTTCAAACCGCTCACAAGTGTACATTTAACCATATAACCATATAACATATAACACATTTGTTCCAGACATTGACCAGATTTAACATGTGAAGATAGCTTCCCTTCTACAGTATATTGCACTGGACCCAGTCTATATACCTCACCTCCCACCCCATCATCACCTGGCCAGAAGAAAAAGATTACATCCATGCAAGTCAAACCTTGGATTGGTTTCTCCCAATTTCTCTCTTTAAATACCAACTATATTAAGTTGAATAAATTGCTTCCTTGTTCACCCAACCCCACTACCTTCTAATTGTGAATATTGATTCCAGTTCCATTCAGTCCTCTCAATTTTTTTTGTTTCTCCTCGACCCCATTCATTCTTCTTTAGTTGTATAGAATCATAGAAATGAACAGTGGAGTCAAGCACGTATAGTCTACCTCGTCCATGCCAACCATGATGCCTGTCTACACTCATCCCATTTCCCGACATTTAGGTCCATATCCCTCCACTCCATCTCCTGACTGTCCAGTTCCCAACCACTCACTCTCCCTCAAATGCCCACTATCAGACAACCAGACAGCAGTGGCTCTTAACTACCAGTTCCTATTTACCACGTGTTTCAATTATTCAAGGCCCTCGTCGACTATGACCCTCGTTCCAACTAACTTTCCCTGACTTTGCATCACATCCTTTTACTCGATCTTCTATACAACATCCTCTCAGAAATCTAAATGTACAAAATAAATGACTGATATATTCCTGAAAATTACTGAACTGATTCTTCATAAAGACAAATATTGCTCACTCTAAACTCTAAACTTTAACTCTAAACTTGGTCTTATTAGCCTCACAAAAAAGCAACAGGAGGCTTTTGATCACTTCCCATTTACCTTTACACACTAAATGAGCATGGGTAACAAAGGCTCCAGATTTGTAAATCACTGAATGTGGTGATGCAGGTTTTGGGCTACGAATAAAACAAACCAAATATAGGGATTCATTTCTCTTGGGATAGAACTGAAGAGAAGTTATATCAAAGATGTATCAAACATTTGGTAGATTGAGGACCATTCTACAGACAGACCCAGAATTAAGAGGTTGTACTGTTTAGGCAATACTGAATTGACGGGCACGCATTTGTCTAAGAAAAAGAAGACTGCAAAGAGGAGTTGAAGATTGTGAAATGGTTAGTTGAGGAATGTACTGGCAAAACATTTCACTAAAAGTTCAAACCTCAGGGTTGATAAATATAAAGTATTTAAATAAATAATTCGAGGAACTTCAGTGAATGGTTAGAAAATGAAACTTGCGGCATCTGGAATATTCAGGTGAATTGTAAATAAATGTTAAGTAAACAAAGAACGAGTTTATGGGGCGAGTTGAACAAGGGTATAAAAGGGTGTCATTGTTGGCCCTACATAAATGTTATCTGACCTTTAACTCTTGAATCTTCTGCTTCTGGCAATCAACGTCCTTCTGCAGTTGTTTTCTCTCCGCTTGCAGCGCCTCAGATGCAGAACTCTGTTGGGATGTCATATCCGCAATGTTCTCCATTTCTTGTCGCAAAATGGTCAGTATGTTGGCTTTTTCACTCAGCTCCATTTTCAGTGAATCATTCTCATTCTGCATTTTCTTTAAGTGTGCAACAGCTTCTTCAAACTGATCACAGATGCTCTCTTCTGCTATTTTCATTCTATGGATTTTCTGATTTTTATCTTCAATTTCAAGTTGCAATTTGGTTTTTTCCGTTGCTTCACTTTCCAGACATCTTTCCTTTTCTTTTAGCCATTCTCTCAACTGACATATATTTCCCTCAGTTTTGTCGAGTTGCTGTTTCCTCTTATTAAGCTCCTCTCCAGTTTTACAAAGCTGTTCTCTGCAGTTCTCGTATTGATTGACTAAACTTGTTATTTTTTCTTGGTCTTCATTCCTTTGCTCGTCTGCAGATGCCTAGCACAGAGCACGGAAACATATCAAGACCACTTCTTAAACATTTTTCTCCGCTAAGTTCAATGACAACGTATAGATCTTGGTCGTTTTCAATTCATTAAAAAATATCAATTTAAGCAAATACTCTGGCAACATCCATAAATAAACCATTCTTAGCATTGCCAACTATAAGCAGGCAATGTGTACAAGAGACTGATATGTTCTCTCTGAACAATGGGGTCAATATCTAACATTTGGAAGAAACTAAAAGTCCTCCTTTAGGTCTCAATGGAAAATGGAGGAATGTGCCCCAGACACCCATGTTACAAGATTTCTTACTTTAAAATAGACAATAATCAAGGAGTAGGCCATTTGGCCCTTCGAGTCAGCACCGCCATTCACTGTGATCATGGCTGATCATCCACAATCAGTACCCCGTTCCTGCCTTCTCCCCGTATCCCCTATCTTTAAGAGCTCTATCCAATTCTTAAAGCATACAGATAATTGGCTTCCACTGCCTTCTGAGGCAGATAATTCCACAGATTCACAACCCTCTGTGTGAAAAAGCTTTTCCTCATCTCCGTTCCAAATGGCTTACCCCTTTTATTCTTAAACTGTGGCCCCTGGTTCTGGACTCCCCCAACATCGGGAACATGTTTCCTGCGCCTAGCGTGTCCAAACCCTTAATAATAGAAACATAGAAAATAGGTGCGGGAGGTACCATTCGGCCCTTCGAGCCAGCACCGCCATTCATTGTGATCATGGCTGATCGTCCCCTATCAATAACCCGTGCCTGCCTTCTCCCCATATCCCTTGACTCCACTAGCCCCTAGAGCTCTATCTAACTCTCTCTTAAATCCATCCAGTGACTTGGCCTCCACTGCCCTCTGTGGCAGGGAATTCCATAAATTCACAACTCTCTGGGTGAAAAAGTTTTTTCTCACCTCAATCTTAAATGACCTCCCCTTTATTCTAAGAATCTTATTCTAAGAATCATAATCTTATATGAACACAGAAAGCCATATAAAAATGACTGCTGCGAAGAGTACAGCAACTTATATTCATAAGATATATCTGAGGTAGAAAGTGGATCACAACATCAAGAACTTAGAACAAGGTTTAGATGGGAAAAAATATATACTAATAAAATAATTAGCTAAAACAACTTGTCAACCAATTGACAAACCCACACTGGGCCCAATTTTCGAGAACATTGCAACAAAAGGTGTAAGTAGCTTACATTTCTTACCAGTACAGGTATCTTGTCATAAATTTATCTCTGGCCACAAAAGGCAGAATTATCTGCCGTCCCGTCTTGAGAGGGACAGAATTGACTGCCTTTCAAGAAGGAGCTAATGAACAGGAATAACTGGAAACTATTTGGTTAGCAGAATGGGAGTGAAACTATTGATCTAGTGAATAAATCACAAATCATGCCGACTGGGTATAGTAAGGCAAATTACAAAAACTAGGCTGTTAAATTAGTTGACAATCTAATTTATTGCATAGCATTCGATGGTGCATTTAATCAGTCACTTGTATTGGTTCTCCAGGATCCAACAAGATCCATCTGCTGTTAACAATTGTAGCAGCTCCTGTATATCAGCATCAAACCATATGGTAGGCGGTTCCGGTAGGCGGCGCGACTCTCGTCTGCAGCGGCCTCTGCAGTCCGTCTGCGTTTTTATTATTTTATGTCTATGTTTTATGTAGTTTTTGTTATTTTTGTTGGGGTATGTGTGTGGGGGGGTGGGGGTGGGGTAGGGGGGGTTGGGGGTAACTTTTAAATCTCTCCCTGCACGGGAGACCCGACCTTTTCTTTGTCGGGTCTCCGTTGTCGTTGGGGCTGCAACGAGGAGCGGCCTCCAACAGGAAAACCGGGGGCTCCAGTGCCGACACTCACCTCACCTCACCGTCGCGGAGCTGGCCGAGTCCAGAGCGGGTGGAGCTGTGGTGGACGCTGCTGCGACCCGACCCCCGGAGATTCGGTGGCTGCAACTGCGGGTTTGGCGGACGGCACCGGGAGCCCGCGGGTACCTGGAGGGTGACCGCTTTTCAGGGCTTCCGCAACGGCGACTTCTCCCGCCCGAGTTGCGGGGTTGAAGAGCTCCTGGAGCGGGGCCTACATCACCGCCCCGCGCGGCTTGGAATGGCGGCGGGTCTCTGCGAGCGCACGCCGGGGGCTCTAACACCAAGACCCGGTGCGCGACCTTGCATCACCCGACGTGGCTTAAATGGCCACGGGACAATTCGCCATCGCCCGCCGGGGGCTTTGACTTTGACTCTGACATCGGGGGGGGGAGTGCAGTGGAGAGAGAAGTTTTTTTGGCCTTCCATCACAGCAATGTGATGGATGTTTATGTAAAATATGTTGTGTCTTGGGTCTATTTGTTTGTAATGTATGGCTGCAGAAACGGCATTTCGTTTGGACCTCAAGGGGTCCAAATGACAATAAATTGAATTGAATTGAATTGAATGAGGGCCTCAGCAATAAAATAATACTTGCACAAAATCTTATCTCGATAAACTATTGATTAAGACCAGTTTTCAGCCTTTATATTGCATGTGATCATTTCATAATTTGTAGCACTGAAGCCTCGTGTTCAATGAGTGCTTCATGCAAAGACATTGAAGTACATATATAATTTACTTCTTTGACACAGCCAGAGTTCCTAGCTTGATCCTCTGCCACTGAGAGAAAGGTGCGATCAAATGATGACCTTGGTAAAGATGTGAAATTCTCCCCAAAATGTATTAAATAAATTTAAATTGTAATTTAGAGGAATATTAATTTGTTTCCATTTGCACAGTACCAACAACTCAGACAGACAGAAAACCCAAATGTTACTTTTCCTTCATAAACAGAACAACGTATTTTACTCTGCCAAAGTGACTTTGTTTAAGTTAGACTAATTCATCTGCTAAACTGGGATATAATTCATCATTATTTGCTTAGCTTTAACTAACCTGATATTGTAAGTGATGCTGGTATTGTTCCTTAAGGCTGTTTATCACACCATCTAGTCGTTGAATTTCCAGATTTTTGCAATCGAGTTCATGCTGCATGTTTTCAACTGAAATGCTGTTAGTTGTGCCCCGATCCCACAGCTTCTGGTTTTGTTCTTTTGCCACTTTGAGGTCTTCTTCAACTTTACAATTGTCAGCCTAAAAGTCAAACAAATAAAGCAGACCAGAATTTAAAGAAACTAGCCACAGGAACAGAAGGAGATGGGGCGTTCTGGTCCCACACACAAAAACATTCAGGTGGCAAGGCATTATAGACAATAGACAATAAGTGCAGGAGTAGGCCATTCGACCCTTCGAGCCAGCACCACCATTCAAGTGTGATCATGGCTGATCATCCCCAATCAGTACCCCGTTCCTGCCTTCTCCCCATATCCCCTGACTCCACTCTCTTTAAGAGCCCTATCTAGCATTCTACCAGCAAAACTCTCTCCCATTAGTAATCCTTCCATGGCCAGCCCAGACTTTCCTGCCTCCTTTACATTCTGCAGACAAAGGTAACTGAAGAACCATTATAGTTTTTCATTTGGCAAACAAATAAAAAGAGAAAAAGAACAAGATTCCCTATGGGTAGAGACTATGGCAATATTTTCTTGCTGAATTGTACATTTTCTAAAAATGTTAACCATCTCCTAAAAATGTCAGTGGTACCATTCACTTATCAATCCTGTATTTCCTGTCTTGCCTCTCCCTATCTCCATAACCTCCTCCAGCCCTATTATCTTCAAAGACAGTCTGCTACTTTGAGTTTGGATTCCTGCACATTGACAACTTCCATTTCTCCACAATCGGCACAAGTGCAATCAGCTGCCTAGGATGCAAACTCTGGTTATCTCCCTCCACCGCCATGCCACCATCCTTTCTACAAGTTAACCTTTCAAATATACTTTTTGATCAAGTATTTAAACATGTCCTAGTATCTTTTGGCTGTGTCAAACTATGCTTGATATTTCTGTAAAACACTGTAGTAAATGACACTCATAATAATAATAATAATAATAATAATAATAATAATAATAATAATAATAATAATAATAAACTTTATTACGGACTCAAGGTCCAGACAAGGGGCAACATTACATAAAAAATGCATTGCATATCAAATATCATAAATATATATAAAATCATGGTATATCACATAAAAACACCAGATTAAAAGATGATCAATGTCCTACAACGAGACGACGATACCAGTGTCTCCACAACTGGGATTCGTAGCGTGTAGTGCTAACCCTTATGTTTGTCAAGGCCACAATAAGCAAATTTTTAGAGTCATTTATCCTGCAAATGAATTTATACATGTGGTGTCTTAGGATAGCTTCTAAAGTGCTGACTCCTGCAGCCACAAACATATTACTGGCACTACACCATCTAGGCTGCCTTAGCAGTGTTCTCATGGCATCTTTATATGCCACCTTTAGTCTCTGTATACTTGTCTTTAAATAGTTCGACCACAGGTGCGCAGTGTAGAGGGGTGTGCAGTATGCTCTAAATAGCGACATCTTCACCACATCTGCACACGCACCAAATTTAATAAATAATAATAAATAATGGAGATGATAGATTTATCCTTTTTGATTATAAACAACATGCAGGTAATGCAAGAGATTCAATTTGTCTCCTGCCTTTGGCAGCGAGCTAACTTGAGATAATAATAAAATGTAATGCTGGTTTAGACCAAAGATACACACAAAATGCTGGAGTAAATCAGCGACAGGCAGCATCTGTGGAGAGAATGAATAGCTGATGATTTGGGTCAGGACCCTTGTTCGGACTGATTATAGTAGGATGAGCGCAGAAAAAAATGAAAACAAAAGTAACAGGATAAATAAGGCCGGTAATTGATAACTCAGGCAAGGGGGTTTCCTGATAGGCTTATTGTTGGATAAAGACAGGTATGAGCCCAAGGGGGATACTTAGTTGTGAACTCTGGAGCTGGTTAATAAACATTTCGGAGGAGAGCGGGGTGGGGGGCGGGAGGTGTTTGTAGAGGTTACCTAAAATTGGAGAATTCAGTGTTCATACCATTGGGTTGTCAGCTGCCCAAGCAAAGCATGAAGTGCTGTTTCTCCAGTTTGTGTGTGGCCTCACTTTGGCAATGGGGAAGGCCCAGGCCAGAAAGGTCATATGTTCATATGTTCTAGGAGCAGATTTAGTCCATTCGGACCATCAAGTGCACTCCGCTGCATGGCTGATATATCGCTCCCTCCTAACCCCATTCTCCTGCTTTTGCCCCATAACCCCTGACTCACTTAGTAAACCAAGAATCTGTCAATCACTGCCTTAAAAATATCCATTGACTTGGCCTCCACAGCTGTCTGAATAGCACGGAATCACCAATCTCTGACTAAAGAAATTCCTTCTCATCTCCTTTCTAAAGGTGCGCCCTTTTATTCTGAGACACTAGCCTCTAGTCCTAGACTCACCCACCAGTGGAAACATCCTCTCCACATTCACTCTATCCAGGCCTTTCATATTCGGTAAGTTTCAATGAGGTCCCCCCCTCATCCTTCTAAACTCTAGCAAGTACAGGCCCAGGTCAATATAGGAATGGGAAGGGGAGTTAAAATGGTTAGCAACTGGGAGATTCAGTAGTTCTTGGCAGACTGAACGTAAGTGTTCAGCGAAATGGACACTGAGTCTACTCTTGTATACAGGAGCCCACGTCGGGACCATCAGATGCAGAAGATAAGGTTAGAGGAGGTGCATGTGAACATCTGTCTCACCTGCAAAGACTGCTGGGGTCCCTGAATGGAATCGAGGGAGAAGGTATAAGGGCAGGTGTTACATCTCCTGTGTGGCAGAGGAGAGTACTTGGGGAAGGTGTGGTTTGGGTCAGAGGGAATCACAGAGTTGTGGAGGTAGCGGTCTCTGCAGAAGGTGGAAAGGGGTACAGGTGGAAAAATGTAAGTAGTGGGGATCTCTCATTGGAGGTGATGGAAATGTTGGAGGATGATGTATTGGAGTGAAAGGACCAGTGGAACTCTTCTTGTATCTGGGGGGAGAGGGAGTCAGAGCAGAACTCCGTGACAAAGAAGAGACATGATTGGGAGATCCATCGATGACAGAAGGAGGGAAAGATTGATGATATCTCAGATGTCCTTGTATGGACAGCCTCGTTTTGGTTATTGATGCGGCAGGCACGGAGGAATTGAGAGTAGGGGACATTATCTTTGCGAGAGGCTAGGTTGGAGGAATTGCAGTCAAGATAACTGTGGAAGTCGGTAGGTTTGTAGTAGACATCAGGTGATAGTCCGTCTCCTGTAATAGAGACAGAGAGACAAGAAAGGGGAGAGAGAAGTCAGAGATAGACCAGGTAAATGTGAGGGCTGGGTGGAAGTCAGTGGTGAAGTTAATAAAGTCCATGAGCCCACGCTGTCATCGACAGAGTGGAGAAAGAGGTTGGGGATTGGGCCAGTGTATTCCTGATTCAAGAACTATTCGACATAACTAAGAACTGTTCGGCATAACCAACAAAAAAGGCAAGCATTGCTGGGGTACCTGCGAGTGCCAATGGCTACACCTTTTCTCCAGAGATGCTGCTTGACCTACTGAGTTACTCCAGCATTTTGTGTTTAACTTTAGATGTTTGTGAGTTGGGTTTCGCACAACTTTAGCTACAATTCTCAAACAAGGTGCTGACAGAAACTAGGATTGAAGTGGGAATTTTGATATGGTTAAAATTTCAATACCAGTAGAGTAACAGCACTTTACCTTGCAAAGACTTCATGAAATTTCACAAAAGCAATTTACTGCAAAATCTTCATGACTAAATAAAATCAAATGCAGGACACACATTTAAATATAAAGTAGAACATGGGAAAACCCAGCTGTGAGTAATGAAAGAAGCAGGAGCATACCTTGCTTAAGGCATTGTCAAAAGGCAGCTAAAGTAGAATTATACATGGTTTGAATTATAACAATCTCTTTGGGTCAGTTTCCTCCTGTGGGATGACATCAATTCTTAATTTTGTTCACAAACTGACAAATCTCTGGTGTCAGAGGTTATGGGGAGAAGGGCAGGAGAATGGGGTTAGGAGGGAGAGATAGACCAGCCATGATTGAATGACGGAGTAGACTTCATGGGCTGAATGGCCTAATTCTACTCCTATTCCTTATGACCTTAAAAGGGGAAGACGCATGTAAATGTAATTATCAGAGGTCTCTTCCATCTTTACAACTTTTAATTAAAGATGAAAGGCCTTTCCGCTTTAATGTATTAAACATAAGTTTGGAAGTGAAACAGCTGCTGGACTTACCATTAATTGTTGGATTCGACCGCTCAAGGTTTCTACCTCTTGCCTGAATTCATCTCTTTCTTTCTTGGTGATACAAACCTCAGACTGAGATTGTTCAAATATATTTTCCAACTTCTCTATCTGATGAAACAGCACAAAAGTGCAAAGAAACTAGACATAAGTTTAAACAAAACGTCTGAAACACAGCATGGTACATTGTTGAAGACGTATTCTAGTCTCCCATTGTGTGCAGCTATATGCATATAACCACATTTGCCGGGATACACCTAAACTAGTCATTTTAATTTGTGTCAGTTCATAGAGTCATAGAGGCATAGAGTGATACAGTGAAACTTGGCCACACTGCCCAACATGTCCCAGCTACACTAATCCCACCTGCCCGTGTTTGGCTCATATCCATCCAAACCTGTCCTATCCATGTACCTATCTAACGGTTTCTTAAACGTTGGGATAGTCCCTGCCTCAATTACCTCCTCTAGCAGCTTGTTCCATTCACCCATCACCCTTTGTGTGAAAACGTTACCCCTTAAATTCCTATTAAATCTTTTCCCCTTCACATTAAACTTATGCCATCTGGTCCTCGATTCACCTACTCTGGACAAAGAGACTGTGCATCTACCTGATCTATTTCTCTCATGATTTTATACACCACTATAAGATCCTGCACTTCAAGGAATAGAGCCCCAGCCTACTCAACAACTCCCTATAGACCCTCTAGTCCTGGCAACATCATTGTAAATCTTCTCTGTACCACCCTTTCACTCTTGACAACATTTTTCCCATAACATGGTGCCCAGAACTGAACACAATACTATAAATGCGGCCTTATCAACATTAGTTGCAAGGACAGTGCAGCTACTGTTATGACACACACTATACTGTGTATGTTACATTATTTTATACAAATGATATGATAAATATTATTTCTATAGAAGACATTGACAGCTGGGCAGCTCTATGAACCTTCCCCAAGTTTAATTACTTGGAAGGAAATAGGTCAACTTCAGATGGTGCTTGAAGAACAAAATGCAACATTGACAAAGTGCTCTTACACCTTTGTTACATTACTCTTTTGAATTTTAAATTACATGACAGGAAAATTGAGTATTGTTTGTCAAACAAGAGTTCAACTTCTTCTGTTTCAATTCACCATTTTTTTTCTGGTCCGAAGCAAATAAAAGGAATTGTTTTCAGGCCAATGTGCAACTGACCTTGTCTTCGTACATCCTTCTAGCTTCCCGTAATTCAGTCCGTAGGTGGCAGACGGTGGACTCTAGGTCTGTAAGCTGTCTTGAGTACATTATGCTTTGATTCCTTGCTTGTTCTCTAGATACATGAAACATTCTCGTTTAATTTGTTTCTTCTATATATCAGCAATAAATGTTGTGAGAATTTAAAATATCTTCTCACATTATGAATACAATTAAGCACCTAGTGACAATTTCAATGGGGCAGAATGTGCTATAGTTGCCCATGACGTATCTGGCCAAGGTCTCCTGCTTTGTGGAATGTTATCATTAATACCACATTCCCCAAGTCATTAGAGAACCAATGAAACACTTCCCTTTTTAATTGTCAGCTCTGAGACAATTTGATTAACTTTCACTTGAAGTGAAGCAATAAAATAACAAGCAAGGTTCCTAGAATTGTATCTTGTTATTGAACATTGGAAGAGGCTGCTGTCTGGAGGATGAGGAATACCCTGTTTTAAGATGAACTCATAGAAACATAGAAACATAGAAATTAGGTGCAGGAGTAGGCCATTCGGCCCTTCGAGCCTGCACCGCCATTCAATATGATCATGGCTGATCATCCAACTCAGTATCCCGTACCTGCCTTCTCTCCATACCCTCTGATCCCCTTAGCCACAAGGGCCACATCTAACTCCCTCTTAAATATAGCCAATGAACTGGCCTCGACTACCCTCTGTGGCAGAGAGTTCCAGAGATTCACCACTCTCTGTGTGAAAAAAGTTCTTCTCATCTCGGTTTTAAAGGATTTCCCCCTTATCCTTAAGCTGTGACCCCTTGTCCTGGACTTCCCCAACATCGGGAGCAATCTTCCTGCATCTAGCCTGTCCAACCCCTTAAGAATTTTGTAAGTTTCTATAAGATCCCCTCTCAATCTCCTAAATTCTAGAGAGTATAAACCAAGTCTATCCAGTCTTTCTTCATAAGACAGTCCTGACATCCCAGGAATCAGTCTGGTGAACCTTCTCTGCACTCCCTCTATGGCAATAATGTCCTTCCTCAGATTTGGAGACCAAAACTGTACGCAATACTCCAGGTGTGGTCTCACCAAGACCCTGTACAACTGCAGTAGAACCTCCCTGCTCCTATACTCAAATCCTTTTGCTATGAAAGCTAACATACCATTCGCTTTCTTCACTGCCTGCTGCACCTGCATGCCTACTTTCAATGACTGGTGTACCATGACACCCAGGTCTCGCTGCATCTCCCCTTTTCCTAGTCGGCCACCATTTAGATAATAGTCTGCTTTCCTGTTTTTGCCACCAAAATGGATAACCTCACATTTATCCACATTATACTGCATCTGCCAAACATTTGCCCACTCACCCAGCCTATCCAAGTCACCTTGCAGTCTCCTAGCATCCTCCTCACAGCTAACACTGCCCCCCAGCTTAGTGTCATCCGCAAACCTGGAGATATTGCCTTCAATTCCCTCATCCAGATCATTAATATATATTGTAAATAGCTGGGGTCCCAGCACTGAGCCTTGCGGTACCCCACTAGTCACTGCCTGCCATTGTGAAAAGGACCCGTTTACTCCTACTCTTTGTTTCCTGTTTACCAGCCAGTTCTCTATCCACATCAATACTGAACCCCCAATGCCGTGTGCTTTAAGTTTGTATACTAATCTCTTATGTGGGACCTTGTCGAAAGCCTTCTGGAAGTCCAGATACACCACATCCACTGGTTCTCCCCTATCCACGCTACTAGTTACATCCTCGAAAAATTCTATAAGATTCGTCAGACATGATTTACCTTTTGTAAATCCATGCTGACTTTGTCCAATGATTTCACCACTTTCCAAATGTGCTGCTATCCCATCTTTAATAACTGACTCTAGCAGTTTCCCCACTACCGATGTTAGACTAACTGGTCTGTAATTCCCCGTTTTCTCTCTCCCTCCCTTCTTAAAAAGTGGGGTTACGTTTGCTACCCGCCAATCCTCAGGAACTACTCCAGAATCTAAAGAGTTTTGAAAGATTATTACTAATGCATCCACTATTTCTGGAGCTACTTCCTTAAGTACTCTGGGAGTACTCTTAGATCCTTAAGTACTCTCTCCATTGTTTTACATACGTTAGCAACATAAAATGCTAAGCCAAGCCAAACAAACAAACAAACAAACAAACAAACAAACAAACACCTACTGAGCTTTTCAGAATTTTCTCCTGTTCTTTCTCAATCTGGAAATGCATCGTAAATCTTTTCAATCAATTAATTCAGTTTATTGACTTTATTTTCCATTTCCTTTCTATTACACCTTATTAAGGCCTTTACTTTTCCTTAGTTTAGTAATATTTATTTGCTGTCCATTGGGATTTGAGCTTCCAACCAAGTTGATTATTTCAGTTGAAAACCTCAAAAACCTGCACCGTAACGAAACAAACTTTTCAAACTTCCTTTTAACACGATGTCTTGTCACCCTGTAGTTACAATTGTTGCTTGTATTGTAAAAAAGAAATAGAGAAACTGGACAGGGTGCAAATCACGAGAATGTTAAACCAGGATTGGAAAGTTATTGCTGAAGAAGGGATTGAAGAGAAAAGAGAAGATTGGGCTGACGGGTGACTGCATGGTGACATTTTATTAGTTTTTAAATAGTTATTGAAAGATGGAACTGGTCCACAAATTAAAGTTCTAAATTGGGGCAAGGCAAATCTTGAAGGCATTAAACTGGAACTTGCAATGGTTGACTGGCAGATACTGTTTGCAGGTATTGGGATGTCTGTTAAGTGGAGGCTTTTAAAAGTGAGATTGGGAGAGTAACAATTAAAATGAAGGGCGGGGTTGGATGGGATAGGGATTCCTGCCAGAGGAAGGATATTGAGGGTTTGGTCTGCAAAAAGGAGGTCTGTGTCAGGTAAAAATAGCTCGGATCAAGCAAATCCCTTGTGGAGTATAAAGAGATGTAGGAGTGAACATAAGAAAGAAATTAGGACGACTAAAAGAGGACATGAGATAGTTCTGGCAGATAAGGTAGACTAGAGAGATTCTACAATAATATCAATAGACAAAGGGTAACCAGGGGAGAATAGATCTCCTTAAGTATCTATGTGGTCGACTATATGTGGATTTGATTAGTAAGGGTGTCTGTGGTTATGGGGAGAAGGCAGGAGAATGGGGTTGAGAAGGAAAGATAGTTCATGGCAGTCAAGGCAGAGTAGTCTTGATGGGTCAAATGGCCTAATTCTGCACCTACAACTTATGAACTTAAGACCCGCAGGAGATGGGCAAGGTCTTAAATTAATATTTCTCATCTGGATTTACTCTAGAGAAGATTATGGGGAACCAAGGAACTGAGAGAAATGAATAGTGGCGTTCTGTAACATAAGCATGTTACAAAGGAGGAGGTGCTGGTGGTCTTAAATCACATTGAGCATATCCTAGGACCTGATCAAGTCTATCCTAGGACATTGAAGGAAGCTCGGGATGAAATCACAGGGGGCCTGGCAGAGCTATTTGCATCATTTTAAGCTACAGGTGAAGGACCAGAGGAGTGGAGGGTGGGTAATGTGGTACGTTAGTTTAGGAAGGCGTGCAGGACAAGTCAGGGAACTGCATGATCTACCAGCATTTGGAAAAGCAAGAACTGATTAGGGATGGTAAGCATGGCTTTCATGCATGATTGACTATATATTTTTGAAAAGGTTACAAAGAGGATTATTGAGGTTAGGATGTGGATGTTATCTATGTGGATACTCGCAAGGCCATTGACAAGGTCCCACCTTGTAGACTGGTTGATAAGGTTAGACCACATGGTATGTCGTATAACTAGCCAATTGGATACAAAATTGGGCCTTGTGCATGGAGTCAGACAAATAAGTGGAGGGATGTTTTTCAGGCTGAAGGCCTGTGACCAAAGCTTCATAAGTTATAGGAGCAGAATTAGGTCATTTGGCCCATCAAGTCTACTCCACCATTCAATCATGGCTGATCTATCTTTCGCTCTCAACCCCATTCTCCTTCCTTCTCCCCATTACCCCTGACACCCTTACTAGCCAAGAATCTCTCAATCTCCTCCTTAAAAATATCCATTGACTTGGCTTCCACAGCCTTTTGTGGCAATTAATTCCACAGATTCACCACCCTCTCTAACTAAAGAAATTCCTCCTCACCACCTTTTATTCTGAGACTATGATCTCTGATCCTAGACTCTTCCACTGGTGGAAACATCCTCTCCACATCCACTCTATCCAAGCCTTTCACTGTTCGGTAAATGTGTGCCATAAGGACACATGGCTGCATTCTGTAAACATATGCATTGTCTCAACTAACACCTTGCTATTCCCTTAATTATACTTTTTTTGTTAAAAAACACAACACAAGCACATAATGATATATTCCAATCATAGGTTGTGTGTGTCTTGTACGGTTTTCAATAACATATCATGGATTCCACAGATCAATTGAAAGAATACTCTGTACAAACTATTTTGTTCCCTTAGGTCTTCCAATGTTGCTCGGTGGAAATCCATACTTACTGTACGGTCTCCACTTGGTTTTGGAAACTTGAGGCAAAGCTGCGAGAACGGTTTACTTTTCCTGTTAGTAATGACAATTCTTGTTTATGTTCATGTTTCAGCTGCACTATTCTGTAAAATAAATGGTTAGTGGTTAACCTGCAGTCAGCTTGTTGACAGTAGTCAACCACAATACTTTTCTGTACTTGACAATAATATGTATATTTTTGTGAATCTCAACATCATTTTAAAAACTTTTTTCTCATTATGTTTAGGCATTTCCTCCAATCTAGTGTATTGCTTATGCTGTGATCACATCTAAGCTGTCCATAAATTCCAATTAAACTGATTTGATAACTTCATTTTCATTAATTGCACAGTTAATAACCACGTTAGAATCAATAATATTCAAAGTTAAAGAATAACTTACTATTAAAATTAGTTGTTACTAACCATTAGTCAATAAAGTTAATGATTACAATTAATTCCTCCACATCATTTATTCTTTGCAGAAGTAATTTAATAACTTTATTATTGAGCCAATGCAAGCAAGGAAATGGAGAAGTGAATTTTCAGGACTCTATTTTTAAGCAAACCTCAGAAGATAATCAATGAAGTACATGCATTCTAGTTCATGATATTGCAGGAGGTAAAGTAGAATAAAATCTTGCAGTTCAAGGTTAAGTGTAAACAAACAGACATAATCTATCACCTATCATGTCAAATTGTGCTTTCTAACAGACTTCAGTGACGGTCTAAGCTGCATATTATGTCAAGATAGAGGAGCATGAGTGGATGCAACTTCCTTTCCATGAAGGGCATTCTAAAACAGGGATTCCTGGAAGATCATAGAAACATAGAAAATAGGTGCAGGAGGAGGCCATTTGGCCCTTCGAGCCTGCACCGCCATTCATTGTGATCATGGTTGATCATCCACAATCAGTAACCCGTGCCTGCCTTCTCCTCATATCCCTTGATTCCGCTAGCTCCTAGAGCTCTATCTAACTCTATTTTAAATTCATCCAGTGAATTGGCCTCTACTGCCTTCTGTGGCAGAGAATTCCACAAATTCACAATTCTCTGGGTGAAAAAGTATTTTCTCATCGCAGTTTTAAATGGTCTCCCCTTTATTCTTAGACTGTGGCCCCTGCTTCTGGACTCCTCCATCATTGGGAATTTTTTTCCTGCATCTAGCTGGTCCAGTCCTTTTTGCATCTGCATCTTTTTCTGCATCTAGCTTGTCCAGTCCAGTCCAGTCCAAAACAATGCTTTCACTATCTTTGTTAAAATACGAGGTTGTAATTTGTTGAGACCAGGAATATAACTCTCCATTTCTAATTCAGGTTTCTCCATTCTAACTGTACACCTGCTTAAAAACAACTTCCAGAATGTTTTCTCTGAATTCTGCTGTGAAGATAGAGTATAATATTGTCTATTTAGTTAACTTCTTTAAAATGTCTCCACTTCCTATCAGTAGTCGATTACTTTTTATATATCTGTAAAAACATTTGCAGATAGACACATTCTATCTTCTCCGTCTTTATCATTTTCTTGATTGCCTTTTGTTGACTTCTAACTTCTTCCCAATCTGCAGGTTTAATGCTCTTGTCAACATCAAAATCCTCTTCCTATCATCTAACACAACGTTTCAGTTTGGTATAGCTAGATCACTTATTTTATGGGATTCTTATTTCTCATACGTTATGAATTAGGAATTCCTTTCTTAAATGTTTTGCTATTGCTGGTACTGTATATGCTCATTTGTTTCTTGAAGAATGCAAAACCCCAAACAAAATTATCTTTCTAACTTTAGAGGAAAGATGTGATTGCTGGCAATATTTCAGAGACAACAGTAGGAATGTCCTAACTAAACAGAATGAAGGTTAACTCACAAAACTCACCAATTCTAAAGTGAAAAATATTATAGAAGCAAAAATTGAAGTAGATCGGGCAAAAACTTGCGCAGGACAAGGCTTATGGGCCAAGATAAATGTATCGAGACAAAACAAAAACTAAAGTTTCACCAGTTTCACATGACCCTGTAAATGTAAATACCAACATCTAGCAAATGGTCCGAACATAACTGAGATCGCTGGATATTGGGATTTATGGGGTCAAATTACTTTTCAATTTTTTATGGATTTTTTCTGGTTGTTAAATAATTGACACATGAGAGAAACAGAGTTTTCTGAATGAAAATTATTTCTGAAAGTCGTAAAAGAAATGGCCATTCAAAAGAGTACCCAG